>NW_024368707.1:4505411-4852313 GCF_014805655.1 Passer montanus
TACTAACAAAGCTGCCACGATGTTGAATTTTCTTCCCAGCTTTCTTCTTTACAGCCCTCTCTTCCACCATTCATTAGCAGTCTCCATTTGTTCCAATACAGTCAGTTTTGCCCTCTGACTAGTTTTTCCAGCCTTCGCCTCCTCCCTTTCAAGCATGTCGGAATTTCCTCACATGCTTTTCTCCATACCACTTTTGCCTTTATTCCCTTTTCCCATTCATTTCCTCCAGTGTCCTTTTCCATTTCTCTGCCACACTTCTTTCCTCCCAGCTGTTTCTTTGGATGCATTATCATTAACTTCTATCCATAAATTAAGGTTGGGCCTGGTCCCAAAACCAGAATCAATCAAAGTTGCTGCAGGCAACTTGTAAGGGGCAGTGAGTCAGTAATGAACCCATCCCATGGTGTGCAAGGGGAAAGCTGTGTTATTGCATATTCTCCCTTTTAAATCAGATACTATAAAATTAAGTCTTGCAGAAATTCTTTGTAGCATTTTTTTATATTTTTCTGCTTGGTTTATTTTCTTCTTTTTTTTTTCTTTTTTTTTTGCAAGATTAGCAGAAGCAGCCTGGCCAAGTTCCAGTATAGAGTAATCTCTTCTGCTATTTCAGATCCATGCTGCATTGTTTTTTCCATTTCCTAACCCCAGGGGTTAGATGGTAAATGGCTGTCATGTTCTCTTCAAAGCTAAATTGTCACGTATTGGGGCAGAAGCCTCACCAAGTCAGAAAGAAGCACTCAGGGCATGTAACGCCACCCTGGTGCTCCTCTCACACCTCAGAGGCTCTCAGTATGGAACCTGCTGAGACAGGCAAGCTGGGTGAGCCTGACCCTTTCCTGTCCTCACTCTCACCCAAGGTCTCACTCCCCAGAGCTGCAGGAGCCCACTTTTCAGCACGTGAAAACAACTACGGCCCTTCTCGTTTAACAACAACCACAGTGGGAACTTTGCACCGAAAAGAAGGTGATGCCAGCACCATTTAATCGCTGAGGGAGGTAGGATGTGGAAAAAGGAGTGCCCTAAGGTCTCTCATTGAGCCAGGCAGTGGCAGGAGCAGAGCTTGCCATGGATGTGACTCCTGCCACCTCCTTCAGGCAGTTCAAAGTCCACTCTGAGCAATTCAGCCCTCACTGGTGCACAGAAGCTGGAGTGCAGACAAAAGCAAAAGCTTTTAAGCTGCTTACATCTCCAGCAGGCCACCAAACCAGATGAGGGATACAGGTAGCCAAGCTGAGGCTGCAGAATCTCCCTCCACAGGTGAACACCCATGTTCCCTTGTAGCCTCCAGCCCTGTCTCAGCACAGGGCATGGAGTGGGTGGCACAACCCGGCGCGCACATGGAGCTCTTCCCAATATTTCAGGCAACTCGCTGCTGGTAGCTCACGAAAGCACTCAGCCAAAACTGCTGACACGTGTCAAATTCCCAAGCAGCATCACTGGGCCAGCCAAGGGAGTCTGAGGAGCCATCTGGCCAGGGACATGGAGCCCACGTGTCAGGGAGTGGCCTCTTGCTCCCAGGGCTGGGATAATTGGACATTGTTCAGCATCTGAATTGTCGCTCTGTTGGGCTGTAGGCTTGTCTGGTAGGGACGAGCTAATTACCATGCAAACTGCCGAGGGGAGGAGAGGGTCAGGGATGGCCCTCACCCTTCTTGTGCCCCATAACAAACAGGAGGGTTTTGTGCCCCCACAGCACCCTGAAGCAGAGAGGGGAGAACGGGTGGGAAAGCAGAGGTGAAGGGAGAAGCCTGTTGAATGCTTCCCATTCAAACACAAACACAGGACCCTGTCACACCTAGGAGTGGATTTTCCTGCCATACATGGAGTTCTGTTGGCAGTCAGTTCCCTGGGAACCAGCAAGCAGCTGTCAAAGCTGCCCAGAGATCTCAACAGCTCATGGTGCCACGTTTGTTACCTTCCCTTCCTTGTCCCCATCAGCCAAGGTGCTGTTTTCCACCACCACAGCCCAGCCAAAGAGCTGAAGTTTCTGCACAGACAGGGCTTCATTCAAAGTCCCAGACTCCACCCTGCCATCACCACGAGGTAAAGTCGGCAGCACTGTTGCTGCCAGCCACTTTTCAAGGAGGCAGGACTGGAGAAAAGGATAAGAATAAGGCACGTTACAAGCTACAATATCTTTCCTTAAGCACAAGAATTGATGTCAGGTGTACCTGCAGTGTTCCTTGAATCACAACTATTCAAAATCTTTTCATACCCTGCAAACATGTTCTGTCAAGAGGCAGGAACACATTTTTCTAATTTTTCCCATTCTCCTAAAGAAAACATGCACGTGTCTTTCCCCTTTTTTTGCCAAAGCTCAATTAGATTTGCTTCACAGGTATATAATGCTGCAAAGAAAAGCCTTGCAGTCACCCTTTGTCCATCTGCTAAATCCTTGCACCATCCTGCAGTGAGTTCAAATCTGTAGTAAGAGATGCATGAAAAATCCCAAACAGGGAACCATCATTAGAGCAGGGATAAGCCTCTGAAGCCCTTAGGATCCAGAGCTGCAGTTCACATCTGTTTAATGCCCAACAGCTAACATCAATAATTTAATGAGTGCCTTACATCCTGAAATATTTCACAAACTGCAAAAACAAGACTCACTCCACCCACCTCTAGGCTGGGAGGTGGCAGCTGTTGAGCCAAGCAGAGCAGCACTACGTGACAGTTTAGGACACTGGATAAAAAAACAAATCCTAGCTCCAGCAGAAATTGCTTCTGCAAAGGAAAAGACACAGCACAGCATGTGCATTTGTAAAAGAGACCCTGTCCTCTAGGAAAGAAAAAGATAAACCAGGGTTTTTTTTCAAATATTGGGGTCCTTGTTTTACCATGTGCCCAAATGGCAACATTTCCCCAAATGATGCCAAGACAGCAACTTGACAGAGCTGATACTACACTTGCCATCTTCTGAATGACCCACCCCATTCCTGTAGCAGATTTTTTTGGGCCACTCCCATGCAAGCACTAACCAGACATAAAAACCTGCTTGGGGTGTAATTGCTGCAAGCGTGGCTTAAAGCTGAGCAGCAGCACACTTACTGAGCTGCCATGCTGAGGGGCCTCAGTAGTATCCAGTTAATCTTCTCAAATCTCATTATTGCAGCAGAGTGACAGATGGGTGTTTTAGCAGGATAGAAATTAGGACTAATTAGGACTCCTAGCCCTCCTTTGTGTTTGTCACATCGGCTCCTCCCCGCCTCAAGCAGGTTTGTGAGCAGTGATGGAGGGCTGCCTCTACCTCTGCGTTCTGCCTGCCACCCTGAGGAGGACAGCAGGCACCTACATCCACCTGATCTACAGACAGGGCTGCAGGGGATTCCATTCCTTATCTAGGTTCTGGCAAGTCTGGAGGGTGACCCCAAACTGAAGTTACTGGGATATGGAACTGAATTTCCTGTCTCAGCCCTTGTTTGTGGCTTTACACAGCAAACCTTAGGCAGCAGTATGTAAGTCACTATTGAGCCAGGAGGGAAGAATGATGGACTCAATGGATCAAGACCAGCTCTTCTCATTTACTGCTCCTAAGCCTGCCTTGGGCACAGAGCTTGATGTATTGACTTTGGCAACGTGTGCATACTGCCATCCTGGCAATAAAGTTATCAGGATGGAGGGAGACGGGGAGGGTAGCACAGGGGGGAGGTAAAAAAACAGCTAAGAAGAGGGAACTGAAAACACCTGAGAGAAGGGAGAATCCTCCACGCACCCTCTGCACCCCTGAGCTATCACCTCAGGCCAAACCCCATGCTCTTCTTAGAGATTCCAGGACATTTGTTTTCACTTTTTTTTTTTTTTTGCTGCATTCCTCCTTGTTGTACTTCTGGTTTCCAGTTGGGACTGGAATGGAGAGAACAGGATTACAGAAGGAAGTCTGTTGCTCCATTTTTCTGGTTTGATTAGAAGCAGAAGATGCAATAAATCTCACCAGAGAGTTTGTTCTCATTTAGCCTCTCATGTATCTGAAATTACCTGACCAGAACAATGTAAGGAAAATGCACTACCAATTGGAGCATACTGAGAAGATAAAAACAGAAAGAGCAAAATGGCGAAGCTGCTTCCCTCTCTGATTTTGCACAAGGAAAGTAAACAATTCAGTCCCACTGACAGCTTATTTATTTCACACAAATTGCAGCACAGATGCAAAGGCTCAAGAAGGAAGCTCACCCTGCCTGATCACACCTCTGAACCTCCTGAGGTGTGGCTGCCACCACTGGCAGCAGCACCACAGTGGGAGAGGGATAGAGAAACCAGCACCAGTTGCATGTGCAGCAAAGGGTTTCCCACATGCCGGATGGCTCTGCTGTGCTGCCAAGCTGCCTGTCTGCAACAGGACTGACAGACACATTCACTGCTGAGATGGTAAATGCAGAATGCCAATGTATCAAAAATATCCTAACTGAAATATTCAGCTGCAGATAAACACACACACACACACACACACACACACACCCCTCCCAGTGTTCTGTCTGCTAAATCAGCATTTTTTGATGAGCCAGTGAATATAGATGGTGAGTTCAGGCACAGATCCAGCCTGGATTCTCAGCTTGCCTGCTGAAAGATGCTGAACATGTGAACATATTCACCATCTTTCAGGTAAAAAGGCAGTATTGAGGCCACTGTGTTTAGCGAAAACCAGCCGGGGGCATCCTTTAAGTGAAGTTTGTATTGGAGAAACTGACTCCGTGTCCTGTCTGATGCTCTTCAGGAAATAAATTACACAACTTAGTTATATCAGGAAAGTCTCCTGGCCATGTGGATGTTCAATCCCTATTCTAGAGATGGAGATATATCTCCTTTAACCATTTCCTCATGTGACAGTATCTAATGACATGACAAAATAAAATACATGCACGTTCCCAGATTGGCGAGAGCAAATAAAGGGCATGAGATTTAAAGTGAGTTTTGCATTTGGTTTGGCATTTGGTTTTTGTTCTTTTCTTAACTCTTCTGTACTTTATAGAACTAAACAAAGCCTCCTGTTCCAGATGAACAATCTTCACGCTGCTCCTGGCCCCAGAGAGCACAGGAGATAATAGCATTTCCAAAGGCATTTAGTTAGCTGAGCCCTGAGTGTAGAAGAGGGCAGTGAGGAGCTGGAGATAAATTGCAGTGAACACAAGTCAGCTGCTCAGGGCATATTTCTAAGAGCAGCAGACACAGCTGAGAATCCTGCAAAGGGATGTGAGTTTCCCCTCCCCTTGCTCGATCCCCGTGCTGAAGATGTAACACAGCTTCTGCTCCCCTTGCTCCCAGTGCCTTTCTGCTCTCGCTTGTTGCCATAGAGGCTGGTATCTGGGACTCAAAATGTGATGCTCCACTTGTGAGAGTGGGTGGAGAAAAAGGAAGATTTGCATTATTAATAATTTCCCCCACAGTATCCATTTTGGCAGCAAAGTTTCTCACTCTCCAGTCTGCTGGACATGCTTTGGCAGAAAGGAGCTCGGCCACAATGCCCTGGTTCTGTGCACCGTGGCTTTGGGGGAGGAGAGGGGGACCTCTTACAAACACCACCTGATAAAGATGTGCTACTTCAAAGCATTTTTTGTAGGCTTTCTGTTAAGCCAAGGCCCTGCACGGCTTTCAGAAGATGCAGTATAGCAGTGTATTATATAAATTAATTTATTTGGGCTGAGCAGCAGCAAAATTCCAAAACAATTAAAGAACTGGTGCTCTTTATGTAAAGACAGTTCCTTCTGAGTATTAACCAGGCCAGAAAGAGCATTAAGCAAGGCAGAAAGGATCCTTTACAATGTCCTGATTGAACATTACTTATTGACTGAATTGCCAGCAAAAACTGAAATACCAAGGAAAATCTCTGCTAGTAACTGTCTAGATTACTAAGAACATCAGAGTTGCCAGCAGGTTGAGGGAGGTGATCCCTCCCCTCTGCTCAGCACTGATGAGCCCACAGCTGGAGTCCTGTGTCCAGCTCTGGGCTCCACAGTACAAGAAGGGGCAAGCTCAGCTCAGGGCCACTGATATGACCAAGGGACTGGAGTATCTCTCACATGAGGAGAGGCCGGGATTGTTCAGCCAGGAAGGATCTATCATTGTGAATGAAGACCTGCTGGAAGGGAATGAAGAAAAGGAAGCAAGTCTATTCTCAGTTGTGCCTACACGACATACAAATCAAAAAAACAGGAGACTCCATCTGAACACAATACTTTTTTACTTTGATGGTAGTCTGAGGCTGGATCAGTTTGCTCACAGAAGTTATATTCAAAATTTTGTGGAGATATTCAAAATTCAACTGGACACAGTCCTGGGCAACTGGCTCAAGGTGACCCTGCTTGAGCAGAGGGTTTGGTCTAGTTAATCTCAAGAAGTCCCTGCTCAGTAATTCTCTGACTCTGAAACATTTTCTGCTGCAGCTAAGGTAACTCTTCCTACATGGACATTAACTCACCTAAGTCAAGGCAGCCATCCAGCCATCCTGACACTGCCTGGAACTGAGTCTGTCACACACGTCATCAGCTGGTGACACCAGGATGGAAGAAGGATAGTTTGAGCCTAGGCCAGGCAGCTGCTCCCAAATGGGAACACAGCAACTGAGGTGGAGGAACAGAAGGCAACTGCAAAAAGCATGAGCTTTGCTCTTCCCCTTTTGGTGCACTGTTAAAATCAAAAGGGCCCCAACTTGGGTGAAAATGGGGAATCTAATACAGCTGCAGGGTCCTGTTCAAGGCAGGAGGGGTGGAATAGAAGAGGACTGGCACTCCCCTGTGCACTGATGTGCCACAAGATTTGTAGTGTTAGGCACTGAATTCCTTGCTCTCACACACAGTGATCTGGCACTTGAGTGAGGGTGAAGGTTAGTACTGGTGTCTGTAACTTCATTGTATGCAAAGGCCCAACATCTGACAAAAAGGTAGGTTTAAGTACTTTCATATCTGCAATCACACTGGTGCAGAAGATCAGAAAGCCTGCTTGTGGTTTCAGATAAATGTAGAAAACAGAGTCTACAGTATTGAATTAAGTATGAAAGTTATAATAATACAGTCAGCACAGTTGCACAATGTAATTTCATTTCACAAAAAATTCAATTTATGTTATACTGTTCTCTGTGTGCATTGTAAACATACTGCAGATTTGTTGTTGTTGTTCTGGGTTTTTTGGGGTTTTTTTTGGTTTTTGGGGTTTTTTGGTTTGGTTTGGTTTGTTTGTTTTGGGTTTTATGTTGTTGTTGACAATGCAAAACACATTAACTGAAGTTATCAGCAGAGAAGCTGAAGGCTCTGGCACACGAGCAAAGGACAGCTGCGGCTTGAGGCTCTGGGAATGTATGGAAAGGAGCCACTAGTAGGAGGCTAGGAACACTAGTTGCCCTTGAAATAACCAGCAGTGCAGCTATTTAGCAGCCTTTGCATTTCAATAAGATATCTGTAGGTTTCCATGTCAGAGCTCTAAGTGTATCTGGCACCCTGTTGGTGGTGCTGGACTGGAGGCAGATGCTGGTAGCTCTCCATCCTTTAATCACCCTCCAGACAGAGATCCAGTCCAAGCCATGATGTGGGCAGTCAATCTGACAGCCACCCCACCCCAGCCCTTCGGAGCAGGGCTGGTTATACCATTACTGACAGGCTGTTTTCATTTCCCTTATTACCGTTAAAGGAGAAACACTGGAACATACATTTTTGGCACAACTCTGACTGCCAGCAAATGTTGCTGCTGTAGAACTGCGTCATCTATGCCAAGCCCAAGTTACAGATGCATGCTTTCTGAGCTCTCCAAACTAGAACCAGGCCTACACCAAAGGTTGGGATCCAAGCACTCCTGACCTATGGAGACCTCCCAGACTTGCTCATCACTTGCTAGATCAGCCTGTCTTGTACATCCACCCCTGCACTGCCAGTGTTTCATCCACTACAGCTGTTTCCCTGAATCTTTGAGAGCTGTGACACCACAAGCAGTGGAGTCCCTACTCCTTGGTTTCCAAGTTCAGATGAAATCAGCTGCTACCAACAAAGAGAAAACATTTGCTAAATCAAAATATGTGTCCTAATCTAAAACCTGCAGGCAAGATGTGATTCATGCTGTTTGCAGGGGGTGGGGGAGAAGGCAGGATCAAAGTGGGGCTCAGTGCATGCAAACCACACATCTGCCTCCTGCAGTGCTCAGTAAGGGAAATGTAAAGCAGGAGGCAACATGCAAGAGTTCTCTGCTAATCACACAGTGCTAGCAATGGAAAGTCAATACAGAACAAGGAGCTGAGCTTGCAAAATGAATGTTAAACAACAGTAACACTGTGCCACAGAGACACAAAAATCCAGGTCCCAGGAACCAGAAACAGATTGAGGAAGTAACACAAACATAATCCAAAACAAGAAGGAACAGCAAAGTAACAGAAGCAAACAGATGGCTTCTGTTCCCGTTGTTCCCAGTGTCTTTTTACTCTCACTTGTTGCCATAGAGGCTGGTATCTGGGACTCAAAATGTGATGCACCACTTGTGACAAAGGGTGAAGAAAATGCAACAGTTTGCATTATTAATAATACAGGAGGCACAGTATCCATTTTGGCAGCAAAGCTGCTCATCTCTTGTCCACCAGACACGCTTTGGCAGACACTGAAAGGCCAAGGAGCTGTCTTCCTCCCAAGGCCCAGCCTAGCTCCTCCAACTGCAAATACATGTACTCAGCTCTCAGACCCCACTGCTACAGCTCTCCTCCACTGTACAGTAACACAATCCCACTTATTTTCCCCAAAAACTTCAGAGTTCAACTGTCCCTTCTGCTCCTGTCACAATGATGAGGGGATGCAGCCTTAAATATCCACACAGCCTGCATGACTAGAGCTAGGAATAGACCCCACAGAGTGCAGGCCATGTGGCTTCCCAGCATATCAGCAGTGTGAAAATGCAGACCAGACCCCAGCAGCACACCACGCACACACAAAAAAGAGGACTAAAGCATTTCTGAGCCAGCCCAAGAGGCCATTCTTGTCCTGTTCTCCTCCCAGCCCCTGCCGCTTCCTTCCTTGAATGGAGACAAGTGTTTGCATAGCCACAGAGTAAGGTAGGTCAGGAAAGATCTAGATTAAAGGTAATTTGGCTCCACAAAAAGGTTTCTTTTCAGCTTGATCAGTTCTCGAGACAGAAATCCCCAGTGCCACAGTTTCTAATTTTGAGAGTGGGATGAATGCAGCTCTTCATTCTTCTCCAGCAGATTAAATGAGCGTGTGGCATTTTCATTTTTCCAAGGGGACTTTAAAAACAAATAAATAAAAGCTTTGTCTTTTTCCTCCACTTTGCCTTCTTTGATTCTTCTGCAGTTTTCCCAGGACTTGTTGCATGCATCACTAACCAAAAGCACCTACCCAAAAGTATGGGCATGCCCTCACTTTGAAACATCACTACAGGAAAGGCAGCTTAAAAAAATGTCCTAAGTGAACACAAATGCAGCCTTGTGTGGCACACACTTACTTGTGCTATGGACCTGCATGCACCCTCATGCTCATCCCAGCATGCTCCTACTCAAAAGACATGCAAGGGTGAGGAAAGAAAGCCACAGGGCCCAGAAAAGCTGTTTCGCATCTGTGTAGCAGGTTTAATAATTGACTCAAAAGGGAGTCTGCTCTTGAAGCAAGAATTTTTTTCCTGAGTGACAGGTCTTTTTATCCAGTCACGTATGGACAAGGCAGCTTCACAGTGAAAAGCATGATGACAAAATCACTGTTGCAGAGGACAGTGTGCTTAAGGGACTGTACCAAAACAAGCCAGCAGTATCCAAGCCCACCTTTCCTTTGTACCCAGCACAGTACTGCTGAATTATTGTTACTGCTTTCCCTCTGCACTGCTTGCCTATGCTCCAGCAAAGTCTTTGCCTACTGCCGCTCCCAGATGCATTTAAGAACCCGCTTGTGGAGCCAGGGCTGGCCAGAGCCACCAGCCTTTTGAGGCCACTAATGCAAAATGAAAACTTTGCTTATTCTTTCATTCAAATGCAGTTGTGACCAGGCAGAAGCAGCCACTGCACAGCCACACAGCACAGAAGAGTGTCATATGGGCTAGCCATGTTGTTGTCTCCTTTCCCATACTACAATCAAGGGACTTGTAAGGGTTTCCTCACGTGTCTCCCTGTGTACAAGGGAGTTGGTGGCTTCAAAACTTCTTAAACAAAGTAGCCCTTTTTCTACAGCAAGTTACAAACAAAGCCAATAAGCTGCATTAGATGAATAGATAGGAAGGGGTTTGGGTGCTACAGGCTCAGAGTGAGAGCCATTGAGGGAGCTGTGGGGAGTGTGGGAGGGGGTTGAGGGGAAAAGCTGAGCTCATTGCATCCCAACCAGACAACATCAGGCAGGAAACAGATGTGGAAGAAACCACAGAGGGGTACAACAACAGAAGAATTTAACTCTCCAGCAAAGAGGGGAATCTCAGACACACAGAGCTGACCTGCACCATAAGAACAAGGGCATCAAGTCTGAGATTTGCCTTTATGCACACCTGGTAGCACCTCCTTAGCCCAACATCTAGACACCAGCATACCAAAAAAAAAAAAAACACAGAAAACATTCCGAACTTTTTCCAAGTTCTACCTGGCTCTAAGCATATGAAGCAAAGGTAGATCTGGATCAGTAGGGGTTCCTATACAAAAGACTGGATTATCTTTTACCATCACACTCCAATTCTTGTAGACGCTATGTGCATTTCCATTTTTAAAGAGTGGAAGTTGCACCTGGCTGTATACCTGAAATTCCAGCTTGAATTTCACACCGTTAGAAGCACTAGGAATATTAAAATTCCTTTTGATCTAATTCCTCTCACTTTAACAGCTTTGACTCTTACAACAGCCTCCTCTTACAATACTTCCGTGATATAACCAGAAGCAAGATTGTTCCTTGTGACTGTTTTCTTAAGCAGTTCAGAGTGTCCTGCCCCAGCCAAAGATGGTGCACAAACTTGTGTCTTGTCTTCTCTGCGGGCCCATTCGTCACCAGAAAACTACACTGTTGTTATTACAGTAACTGAGAGCCTGATGTGCAACTCCTACTGACTTCAGCTGAGGCACAATGCATTTTTCTCCTCTGGAAACCAAGCTGGTTATCAAGAGGCAAAATATGACTAATGTTAATCCTTCAAGACTATTATCTGTTAGCCCCATTACACTGATATATTTCAATAAAGTTTGGCACAGTAAAAAGTTTTAGTAGAGGGCATTAGTACTCACTTCCTTCTGCATGGACGCCTATCCATGTCCAAAGTCTGGGCATGGACACTGCTTTCTAGTGAAGCTTTTATATTCCAAAAGATCTCTTGCCTTCAAGTGTGGATTCAGTGCTGGAAGTGACACAGGAGGGACCACGTAAAATTGGACAACTTTTCCTCATTGGTATTGCCATCATTCCTTTATGTCTGATGTGAGATGTCCTCATACACACTGCTATTTAAGCCATTGTTTGATAATTATGGTGAGAAGGAAGAGAAGTTTATTTTTCCCCAAGTTTCTAGCCCTCTTACCAAAGAAAGACTTGAAAACATAACCCAAATGCACACTGAAGTTTTGGAAAAATGGAGAGCGGACAAAGAACCCAGCAGAGATTTTGTGTTGTGGTTTTTGTGGCCTGAGTCATGATTTAAAATGCTTGTGTGCACTGATAGCAGTCTGCCCCCATAAGAAGTGTGACCAGTGTCTGTGCAGAGACTGCCAGCAGGAAAAGGCCAAGTAGGGTCAAACGTGGTACTGACAGGAACTGACTTGAAACACGGTAAATTCAACACATCTGAGAGTCTAACCAGCCACCAGACATCCATATCTGCCCATCACCACTGATCTATGTCAGATCTGAAAGAATCAGCTTAAGGCTAAAAGCTTTGTATCATGTTTTTGGCTCCTGAGCTGCTTCACTGTACCTGCTAAAGTCTTCCTATTTGATCATTTTAAAATACTTTGTAGTTCTGCTGCAGCTTTTATTGTATTATCATAAAGTTCTTTCTAACAGAGGCTTAGGTACATGGATCTGGTAAGGGAGACAGCAGGATCTTTGGCTGTCTCTGAAAAGAAATATAGCAAGTCATTAAAGAGTTACATGGGAAGAGAGGAAATGCTGATACCTTTAGCAGAATATAATTCTCTCCACTGGAATTTGGCAACAACACAGGGACTAAGGTCCTTACAGAAAGCACAAGCTGCTCGTCAACAACCACAAGCATGTAGGGACTTAGGTTGTGCCTCTCCTCCACAAAGCATCGCACAAGTAGTGCAGCACCCTCTAACTGTAAAGGTCATGTACTAACCCAGAGGGGGAAATTCCAAATTGAATCGTCTTCACTAGCCTTGGCCATCCCTGTGCTCCCTTGGTGAGCACCAGCAAAGCAGGTCTCGGCCTCTCCTTGCCTGTGCAGCTCCAGTTGCACACAGTGGCACTGCAGCATGGCATAAAGCAAACCTGAGCACGGAAAGCACAACCAATATGACTCACGTCCTGCCGGGCCCACAGCATCTTCTTTTCTAGTTAACCCTTCTGGGTGTGTTTTCTGCTTTCAGAAAGGCCCACAATAAAATGTTTGCTGGACAGCAGCCAAAGAGCTCTCCTGCTCCTCACCACTCTCAGATACCAGGAACAGTCTTAGAACTTCATTGCTTCCTAGTAGGGAACAACCTGAGACTGCATCCCACCAGTTAAACACACAGCACTGAGAAGAAAACAAAGCAGAGAGAAAGCTACAGCTTCATGTCCCTATAAAACCTGCTGCTTACAGGAGCACTGACTTGTCACTGGAATTAATTCTTAGCAGGACAACTCAACTCTCCCCCAATCAACCATCTCTCATACCCTGAATGCTTTTCTAACTTGGTTGCAAGTTCATGATGTCCCGGTGACATCTCAACCTTCCTTTTTTTCCCCAAGACATCACTTCAGCATTCTTGGTCATTCCTATTTATCCTGAGAGTCCTACTACCAACAAAATTAATATCTCTAATACTTTAATTTCTTTTTCCCTTGTCCTGATGAATTGGAGCTTCCAATCCGACTTACACCCTTACCAATAAACCTACAACAACTGAGTCTTTAATTTCTGGATCCCACAGCACTGGGCAATGGGATGTGCTACTGAACAAACAGCAGTACAGCATAAAGGAAAGGAACTTCCTATTCTCCCCACTGCTCCTCAGCATGGAGAGATAAGTACATTGGAACTGTGAACCATGCCACAAATGAGATTTGAGAAAATGTCCTTCCTTCTTGTTCTCAAAAGACTATTAAAAATTTTTTAATAATTTTACAAAATTCAATGGGATTTTAGGTAAAAGATTTTACTCATATGGCTTAATTTCAACTGCAGTAAGTATGGTTTTGCCTTTAACATTCCCCTTGCTGTTTCAAGTGAATATACTGCCTGCACCCGCCCTCCCTGTGCTGTTTTCCAGTGCTCCTGTAAACACCTGTAAAGAGTTCCTCCACCACAGAGGTCCATGGTAGCACTGGATGGAATTTATCTGTCTGCACCTCACACTGGCAAAGGGACATCATTAAGTCTGTTAATTTTTGACACTTAATTCAGTTGCTGTTAAGAGCTATGTAAGTTAAAAGATCCAGTACCTGTTGCAGACAACCCACAATGCAATTGAATGGCTGGTTTTCCCCCATACCTAAACAAATGCACATATGTAACATTTCATGCCAGTGATACATTTACTGCCCTCTTCACTGTGCAGCGGAAAATACTCCTGTTATGTAGCCCATCCCTCTGCCAGTGCGGTTCCACACTGCACTTCATCAGCCATGCTCATCAGCAAATGAAAGACCTGATTGTATAGCTCTCCCTGTACAAAGCTGACATTGCTGCTAGAAGCCTTTTTTTTTCCTTGAAATAACCTGACATTGGTAAAATTGGTCAATTCAAACTGGAACATAATGCTAAATTCGGATCATAATGCTAACATCATGGATGTTAACAGGCATGTATTTCTTTTTTTCCTCTTGCTAAACGGCAGGTCCTTCTGCTGGCCAAACTCACAACCACTTCTCTTGTCATCCAACCCACTTTAAGAAAAAACGTTCTGCTCCTTCCCTCATCAAGGACTGACCATTTCAAACTCAGGATCTCTATATTTTATTGGAGTTACCTCTTCTCTGAGCTGGGAGAATGAAGGTCAAGAGGAGAAGGAGTGAAAGCCAACGTGCTTGCAGGGTGGTGAATGTGTTAGCTCAGATGTCTCCTACACCACACACCGTACTCCACCCCATAACCCAGTCTCTGTCCTGTCTCCATCCAACAGTCCAAGGACAACATGGGAACTGTACTGGAGTCCAGTTCCTCCCTAGAGTCCTCCAAAATTCTAGTCTCATGGACTTAAGGTGGATTTTGAAATCCTGGAGGAGGCAATACTTAGCACAGTTCAGGTTTCCAAACCTGACTCCCTAAAAGCCTGTTACTCCTTTCCACTGCCAGGCAGATGGGAGAGGACATCACGACTGCTGTCAGGCTGTCTTTGTACACACTTAGGCAGCCTGAGAACCCCAGCCCAGTCCTTTCCACACACACAGAGCACTACTCATGCAAGGGTCATGCAGATGCATCACCAAAGCAACCTCCCGATCCTTCATTCATTGTGAGTAACGGGGCAGTGACTCCACTTCCCGGGGATAAATCAGCTCCAGGTTGTCTAACCCTTAGCTTTTAGGAAGGTCTGATTTGCAGTCCTGCCAGGAAGAACAGGGGGACACGCGCTTGGCTTTTCTGCAACCAGAGGGAGAATAAAGAAGCATTTACCATCCTGCCCAGAGCTCTCGAGGTACTCCGTCAGGTCGCAGCCGAACGCGCTCGCGGCTCCCTTCCTCTTGAGTTTCTGTTTGGCTCCCTTGTTCTTCATGAGGTTAGTCCCAAAAGAGGTTCACCCCCCTCCTGCCTTGCCCCCCTCCCCCCGGCCTCACGCTGGGCGACAAAATTCTTGCTCTTCTCCTCAGACCACCGCCCGTGTCCCGCTCCCAGGGAGCAACATCGGGGGTCCCGTACAGCGTCCAGCCAGAGAAGTAAACATTAATCCCCACCAGATGTTGGGCTGCTCCTGTGGCAGAAGAAGGTCAGGGCGAGAGGAGGCTCCACAGCCCGCAGCAGCAGCGATCATAGCCTGAGCCCAGAAGGGTTCTCATCAGAGGCAAGTGGGTGGTGGATGGGTGCCCGCATCAGAGCTGGCAAGTTGGGGGCAGGAGATGGTGGGGGGACGGCTTTTCCCTCAGCGCAATCCCGGGGCCCTCCACGGCCACCTTCTGGGCTTCGTCAGTCGCGCTGTCGCCACTTCCAGCAGAAGGCGTCCCAGTCTGGTCGTCCTCCTCTTGGCTTTCGGAGGAGACTGGAAGTTCAAACGGACTAATGAAAAGGGACTGGGGAAGAGTCTCTGCACAAGGCTCCTCTTTGGCTCCCCCCCTTCCCCTCCTCCTGCTTTGGACAGTTGGAGGAATGAGAAACCAGCTTCCTGTCCTGACTCCCGCTCAGTCGCTCTCTCCTTTCCCCCGTTTTACAAATCCTAGGATAATCCAGCTCAAAAAAAAAAAAAAAAAAAAAAAAGCTGAAAGGAAGTTAGCTGAGGAGGGGGGCGGAGGACGCTTTTTGGCAGTAAAGTGCGTGTGTGTGCGTGTGCGAGCGAGAGGCGAGGGAAGGCGGGGAGAGGAGCTGGGGCAGCAGGGCTGGGGATGGGGCAGGAAGAGGGAGGATTTGCCCCGGGCTCGGCAGATAGCGGAATGCCGGGCAGCAGATCGCGGCGGGGCTTCCTGCTCTACCAGCCCGCGGCTCGCCCGGCGCCCAGCGGGCTCCGGCCGGGAGCGGAGGGACCCGCAGCCTCTCCTGTAAATCGCTGCCTCTGCTCGCCCCGTCCTTCGCTGCGAGGCGCCTTCCTGCCCTCCAACATGACTCTGTCACTGCAGGATCTGCCTTCCTCTGCAGAGTGCGGGCTGGAGCTGCTGAAGTGCAAGAAGGGGACCGGGAGTGGGGGAATCAAAGAGAGGGGGAAGGAGGGAAACCTGCAGCTCCCTCCTCCCCGGCAAGCAGAAACAGATGCTGTCCGGGCATCTGAGTTCACATACTTTCGAGTCAGCTCCCAAAAAAGGCTCCCCCTGACCAACAAAGGGATTTAGATAAGGAGCTGAAATGACTCAGTACAGCAAGAAGGGAAATGGGACAGGTCTGCCTTCAGGCCCTGAGCCTTGTCTGTGCCCCCTTCACCCCACAAACCCTTTTCTGGTCCAGTTTTCAATACACTCATATGCCAGCTCATTAGAGCAGTTCCTTGCACTTACTTCATATTTTATCCCAGAAATTCAGATTTCTTTTCAGGACTGGGTATGCCCACCAGCATACCCAGGGAGGCAAAATTAACTCTCCTAAGGCTTCACTGACCCCTCTTACTCTGTGCGAAATGTAGCTGTATGGGTGTGGGTTAAAAAATGAACAAACAAACAAGATATTACAGCTTAATACTAAAAATCAGGCCAAAGTCAAGGAAAGTAGTTTTGGTTTGGAGGAAAACTGGCCAGGAAACAGGGCAAAGGACACTTTTAACCCACCTCCCTTCAAAAGCCTCAGTTCTGCACTCTCACATGGCAGAGGAGCCCCTCTACAAACTCACCACCTCACTCACTCGAGAGTAATTTTTCAGTGAAATCAAGCCTCTGACTGAAATCTGACCACTGCCAAAATCAATTCAGGTTCTGTTGGTATGGTGACTTTTTTTTTCCCTTAGAAGTGTTGGATGTTACACTTCACACATACAAAAAACACTAAGGGACCTGCTGAGGGACCTTGCACAATTATAGCTCCGATGATGCAGTTTATCATGGCAATTATCATAATTATCCCCATTTTACAGCTTGATGCCTGACAGGTTGAGGGGAAAGTGATTTGCAGAATGTGTCATAGAGATGTGTGGCCTGTCACCTCCCTGCCTTCTGCTCCCACTCGCAGGCTAAGGAGGAAAACCCAGCTCTCGCCTCCAGACCAGTGGTTGTTCTCAGGAACCCTCAGTCCTCATGAAACACTTAGAACTTCCTTGCATTTATTCTGAGCTTCTCACAGCACCTTGATGTTGAGTCAGAGCTTGGGATCCCTCCCTGCACCGGCGTGCCGCCAAAACCATCGCGTGCCACGGTGCATCCTGCCTGCCTGCCAAGGGCCGCGCTTCACACAGCCCGCGCAGACATCAGGACGCTCAGACCTGCGTGCCCTGCCAGCCCTTCCTCCCACTGTCTGGGTGGCTGGAAGATGAAGCTCTGTCCTAGCCCCCTCAGGGAGGAGGCATGTCCTGCTGCACTCAACAGCCCTTTCCCACACGGCAGAGTCCCCACACAGGACCAGCGGTGAGACAACAGGTTCACCATGGCAAGTAACCAGACCAAGTTCTTTGAAGCCCTGAACTCCCCTCTGCAGACCCCTCCCTTCCTCCCTTCCTCAGCTAAACAAGATGTTTAATCTCCCTGTGCTGGTCTCCTCCACTGCTCTACATCAGATGGAGGTCACATCTCTAACAGGGTCTGTGTCCACCGGTACTTTTGTCTGGTGACCCCATACATCATACTCTTGCTCCATCTCCATTGCCCTCCCTCATCTTAGATATGGTTTCTCTACTCCTCTCTTGCAAGTCCAGCCAAACAGAATGTCTTCAAAAGAGGATGCCTTAATTTTAAAATAATAAATAAAAAAATTCAATCAGTAAAATTACATCCTGCATGAATAAAGCTTTTTCATGCCTTCATAGTGAGGAAGTTCTGGCCCCAGAACCCTGTGCAGCATGGACCCCCTCCCCTTCCTTGTACACCCCAGCTCCAAGGCTCACAGTCCCAGAGCATGGGCACTCAGCAGCACTGCTGGGTCAGCACATCACCCTCACCCCGTGGTGTTTATGACAGGCCAGCAGGCGTTTTCAGCTGGAAGCACCATTTCTTGGTGCCATCTTTGGAAGCTATGGTGGTGGGTGCTGCTGGCTGATGAACACTGCAGAAATTAGGTGCTGCCATCTCATTTTGGTTATTTGGGGTTTGTGGTCTGCTGCCCTGATCCCAGCCGGGACCCTTGACCCTGAGTGCCCAGTGCCAGGTTGCAGGACCCACCAGCAGCCATCACCACCATGGTACCCTAGAGGGGAAATCAGAGAGACTGCCACTCTCATGACAAGAAAAAACAGTATTTGAAGCACAAGTACAGGGAAGAGAAGCTAGAAACAAAAGAGGGAACATTCCCACTTTATTCATCTAAGCTCTTTCAGATGCTGTAGGTTTGCTGTCCAGCTCCTTGTTCCCATGGAGGGAAGAGAGCTGGAGAAAGGAAATGGAATGGCAAGCGGGATGAAAGAGGTGTGTGCTGCAGTGAGAGAAAGAAACCATGAGAGACTCCAGGAGAGCTCTTGGCAGGCAGGCTGGGCTACAGGCGTGGATCTTCCCGTGCCAGGATAAGGTTCAGCAAGAGGACAGAGGGGAGGTTGCTACAGGAGTGCCCAGGGAGCCTGTGGCCAAGAGGAGAGGAAGAAGGAGGAGGAGGAGGAGTAGAAGGTCAGGCAAGGTGAGCGGGAGCCAAATAAGGGAGGCCTTACAAATAAAGCACTTCATATCGGAGCCTGAAATCAGTGCTGAGCCAAGGGATTTTTCTGAGGGAAAGGGGCAATGTTCTCCAGAGAGGAAAAAATACGAAATCTGGATTTGCGCAACCCAGGAGGCAGGGCTCTGAACTAGACTGAGTGAGCGGGGCTAAGGAGTGAGCCAGTGTCCCTCCTGTGAAAACATCCACAGACAAATTCAGGCAAACCTGGAGAGGAAAAATTCTCAGGCAAGTATAGAAAGCAACAGAGAATTCAGGGTTGAAACAGCTGCAAAAGAAGGGGGAAATCCTCTCCCTCCTAAAAAGAATAATAGAAAAAGAAAAAAGTGAATGCAGAACAGGAGCAACACAAGCCAAACCAGGGTTCTCACAGCAGCTATCTCTCCATAGAAATTCCTTCCTCATCTCTGCCAACATATGTAGAGTGTGATGGCCAGTGGCCCCACAGTGCCACAGCCGAAGTCTGAAAGCCATGACAATGACTTTAATTCCTTCCCTTTGAACCTGTAAATACAGGTCAGGATTTTAAGTCAGTTGCAAAGGCCTCCCTGTCAGCGAGGGCCACAGGTTCATGCAGGAAGGTGGGGCACCTTCCCACCCCGCTTCACTGCTGATCTGCCATGCCTCACCCGCCCTTCAGCTTGAGAACGGATGTGGTGAGCCAGCCTCGTGTGTGAATGAACATAGCAGAGATAATGACTTTACAGCTCTTTACCATTCTCTGTTCTCACAGACAAGGTATGGGTGACACCAGGAGCACTCCGAGAGCCTGAGGAAGGAGCTTTGGCCATTAGGTCTAAGTATTTCTTACCCTTCCACTAGGAGCTGGGGGCCATGGCTGAGGTGCTGCTCAGGCTATTTCTGGGCACCCATCTCTCCCCTCCCTGCTGCATTTCCTTCATTGTGTTTGAGCTCTTTCCTATCTGTGGCCTTTAAATCTCCACCGATCTGCCAGGCGCCACTCAGCACAGAAGAGGGGGGAGGCAGACTCAGAGAGGGGGAGATCTGAACCCCTAAAAATAGCCCTGCCGAGTACGTCTGTTTTCCTGACACAGACGGTTCATTGTTAGACTCTGACACGCCAGTTCACCCTCCCTCCCCACCCCTCAGCATACTCTCTTTCCTCTCCTGCCCCTCTCCAGAGCAGTTTCCTGTCTACTCCCATCTCTGTGGCCAAAGCTGGAGTGTATTGTGAAGCCGAAGGCTGGTGTGGAGTCTTTTGTTTCTCGGAGTACATTTTGGACCACAGACTATGAGGTTGATCCTTGTCACAGGGCACCTACCACTCTAGGTTCCTAATTTCACCCATTCCTGGCCACACAAGCCCTGTCTCCTCAGCTCCCACCTCCCTTTTTGCCTTCCACCCTCTTGACCTACATCCTGACATACCTTGTTCTATGTGTCTCTCTGCCCTATGCAACTGTGTTGTCAGCTCCTTTGCAGATCCCAGCACCTCAGGAACAAATGAAGGAGGCACCCCACACATGCTACCAAGTGTCCTTGCTGCTGCTTGCCTGCCCATGACATGACAGTGTAACCAGGGGCAGGTTTGGTAGTGGACTTGGCAGTGCTGGATTAACAGTTGGACTCAACGATCCTAAAGGTCTTTTCCAACCTACATGGTTCTAAGTACTCCAATATAACACAATAATTCAGTACTGACCATACAGAGCACAACTACAAAACATGCAACTAATGTTTTTAGCCAGATTGCCTTCTCTCACTGTTCACAGTCCTTTCAGAGATGCCTTGGATACGGAAAACAGAATGAGGAACATACCTGTATCCGCTAACTCAGAGCGCAAACTTGTTTGAACCATGACATTTACCTAATTCTGTGTTTGTCCAGCATCTAGCACAGAGGATCTCTAATTCTTGACTGGGGACTCCAACTGTTTGTTATTTAAACAACATGAAGACCATTATAGAAAGGGTTTATGTCTCCCTGTGTAAAACTCTATTGATAGCTCAGTAATATATGACAGTACTGTAAAACAAACATTCAGAGAAAAGAACTCTATCAGACAAGCCACACAGCTAGCAAAAGCTTCCTTCATCTCAGAGGCATGGTCTGAACCTCCTCCTCGCATCTTACCAGCAGGGTGACCCATTTGGTGAGGCAGGAAGACCACAAAACTTCCACAATGGAGACATTCCAAAGTCACACAGGCCTTTTTGAGAGGATCCTGCCAGTAAATTTTTTAATAACTTCGAAGAGACAGCTGGTAACTTTATGCTAAGTACAAACAAGGTAGTGTGTCACAGAGGGAGATTCCTTTAACACATTGCCTCACTGCAAATATCAACCATAAGGATTCCCACCAAACCAGGAAATGTTTTTGCTGCTTTTTTCCAGCCTGATCAGCTAACCAAAGATGCCCACAGAAATTAAAAACTTGCTTAAAACTACATTTTGACTCCATAGCACAGCAAAAAGCCCAATCAACTACACCTGTGAACATGGGGAATGTCTTAACCATAAGGCCATTTCTTCTCATGTCTTAACAGTCTGTAAATACAAGTGATAATCAGAATTTTCAAGCACAGATGGAGTCCCTAGGAGCTGAGAAAACTGAATTGGGGAAGCAAATCCTGAGGAGATCTATCTAGCAATCCATTCAGACACCTCTTTCTTTGTCACTATGTGGCAGCTTTACTACCACAACCTAAGAGATAGAAGGAGAGTTTCAAGTATCAATCTTTTCCTCCACATTTGCAACTCACTGGTTTTGTGGCACTTTCCCCAGCCCTTTAGCCTTTAAACACTGCTCTAACAGTAATGAAAAATCTGTTGAGCCAGAGGCCTATAATAAAAATTTAAAAAACCATTTTGTCTCTCCTGTACTCAGTTCTGCCAAACAGCATTGGTAGCACTCTGTAAAAAACCCCAGGTGCATAATTTCTGAGTGTCAGAGGACACTGAAACCAACACCCACTTTACTGCCTGTATTTCCACTTTCAGATATACCTCTCTTATCATCCATTCTTCTAATCATGTTGCCACAGGAGAAGGAAGTTGTGGGTTATCATGACTGCATAAAAACAGCAGCCTTGCATTATTTTAATAGTGATTCAAGACTAAGGGCTGAGAATTAATCTCTATTGTAAAGACTAAGCTGGAAGGGGGAAAAGAAGTAGGTTTAGGGGTTCACTCCAGCAATCATCCATTTTGATCTCTTTCTGTAGAAGATAAGGGCTATTTCATAGTAATCTTGTTGTTGTTGTTGTTGGAAATAAAAACCCCAACAAATAGCTCAGGGGACGCTTACCATTTTAGGGATAAAAGCTAGCCTGTTATGTGCTATTTTTAAAAGTCGCTTAAAACCTGACTTCTTTTATTCTGAGGTCTTCTCTTGATGACTTGCATGAATCATCTTTTGTATGAGAGACTTATATCTTGTTTTAGCACAAGCTTTCAACTAAGATTCCTTCTCTTGTGCCTAAACATCTAGCACAAAGATGAGTTCCTATGAAGAATCACCAGCTATGATGGTGGTCTTCAGCTAGGACAGTCTGCTGCTTCACACTTTCTCTCTGTCCCTAACAGGGCAAAGTGTGATTTGGTGGCAGGAATGGGGAAGAGAGGAAATACAAGTTTGCAAAAGCCACACGTTCTCTTTGCGGACACCTCTAACGAGGGCTGGCAGCTGTGAGGGGTAGAGAGTGCTGGCAGCTGCGTCAGGCAAGGCCAGGTGTTCCTGCATGTGGCAGGCTCTGGCACATTTGTTGTTTCTTATTTCTGCTTGCTGAGCTACATCCCTGTAGGAAATGCTCTGGTGGGTCTGCACAAATGATCTCCTATTGTCTTCCCTGCAAGGCTGATCATATTCCCTCTTCCTTCATGTTTTTTCTTCCTCTTCCTTCATGTTTTTTCTTCCTGCCTGTCCTTCCTCACACCACATCTCTTCCTGGTCAGGCATGCCCCTAGGTTAAGTGGAAAAACAACTTGCCTTTCTACTGTGCTCTCAAATGCTGAAGGTACTGAACAGGAAAATCAGCTCTGTGGGGAGATTCCTTCTGCCTGAGTGTCCCCTCACACAGGATGTGTAAAATTAAATCCCTCATATACTACCTCAGGAAAAGCCATGTTTCTCCTTTAACATTTCCTTACCTGTGCCCTGGCTGTTCTAGCAGGGTGTATTTTCTGTGGGGATATGCCAAGTTAAAGAGGATGTTTTTAAACTTCTTTAGCACACTTGTTTTCTCTTTTCCTTTGCTTTCAGAAATGTCACCAGCTCTGCAGTGCTGTCAGCAAAATTATTTAGTTTGAATCCTACTGAGTCTCAACACCTCCAAGCAAAGGTGGCACAAAGTTCTCTTCTTTCCATCACAGGTTGAAAGGGCTTGGCTTGCCTTCATTCTGACACCTCATTGCCTAAATCTGTAGCTCACATTATTTCCTGACTCGTGCTGAAGTTAGACTGTGTGTAAATTATAGCAGAAACTACTCAGAAGACTTCAGGCTAAAACTGGTTATATTCTCTTTGTGCTTTGCAATTACTTATTCAGCTTAACAGGCTGCTTTCAACTTTTATGGCTAGTGCAGCATCGTTGTAGCTGGCCAAGAGGACTGGGACATCTAGAGAGCCCTCTCCTGTGTAACTGGGGTGCCTACAGCAGAACTGGTGTCTTTTCTGTAGACTAGCAGAGCGGGTTTGTCATCTTTAGAGTAAGCTTTGGCTAGGAAGCCTGGCTCCCTAATGCTGCCCTGCTATATTTAGACCCTCTTCTGGTGTGCCCACCCAGTGCTGTTCCCCTTGTTTGTTTCCTACCAAACAATGAGACCTGAAAGAATTGCTTGGAAAGGGGCCAAGTCTCTTGCAAATGAAACTGTCAGGCAGCCAAGCTTTGCAATGGGCCCCTTGTAACATACTGTACTGAGAATGGGAAGCAATTGTGCCTCTTCACTCCAACCTCCACCATGGGCTTTTTCCCCTTGCTAAGAGCTCTGCGGTGTGGCCCTGCCCCAGGCACTGTCTTTGAGGAGGTGTCAGAAGACACGGGGGGAATGCCAAGAGAGAGCAGATCAGGATGGCAAGGAGCAGTGTAAGATCTGCTCAGTGTTCTCCCTCACCCCTAATCCTGTATTGCTGCCAGAGCGCATTTTAGCAGCAGGTTGTTCCTGGAAAGCTTTTGCTATCTCTGCCCTGACTGTAGTAGGAGCTGCTCATGTACATATAGGGTTACAGGTGTGGTCAGATGCCCTTCTCCCTCCCGCCTTTGTTCTTTTCTGTGCTCGTGTGGTGTTTGGCCACCATTCTCTGCTACAGCAGCACTGGAAGGGGAGAGAAAAACCAGCCCCAGCCCTGCTGGTGTGCAGAGCAAGAGCAAGATTACTTCTGCCTATTTTAAACAAATGGAGCCAAAGTAAAAAACAAAGAGGGGGAGAAACAAACAAACAAAACAACCACATAGGGAGAAGAGAGAATGAAAGTATTTTTTAAGACTGAGAGGTCTGCCTAGTCCACAGCAGCCTAAATGATGAGAGCCTGGAAATCACAGATTTGCATCCAAAATGGATTTGTTCCATTACCTTAAGCTACAACTTTGCTGCTTCTTTTGGACCTCTGAGGCAAAATATCTCTAGCCAGAAAAGGACATGTGTATCTCTGGGGGAGATTCCAGGAACATCCTTCAGTCGGATCAGGTTTGGGTCTTCCTTTAAACCCATAAGCACTAGAGAGGTTTTCTTGGGGAAAAAAAAAAAATTCCAGCTGTGTAAGAAAGGTGCTGAGTACCAGAATGATAGCAAACTTTATGGAGAAAGACCAGCTAGAAAAGTATCTGCCTAAACCATACAGCAGACATCTGCTAGTATTCCCAGCTGTGTAAAAAAGGTGCTGAGTATCAGAATGATAGCAAAATTTACAGAGAGAGAAAGACCAGCTAGAAAAGTATCTGCCTAAACCATACAGCAGACATCTGCTAGTCCTGCCCAAGAAAAGGGGTATAAATCTCTTGTGAGGAGGAGGGCAGGAGTGCATGCGACCCCAGTGCCAGTGTCATCCTCTCAGTCCATTGATTACCCCATACACACAGTTCTCTGGCAAATTTAAGAGATTCTGGGACAAATCCAATGGTTTGAGTTATATAGCATCTTTTTGTAACAATACCAAGTATTTCCAACTTGAAAATGGGACCAACATTTAAGAACAGCTTAGGAGAATGCATGCTGTCACGAAAAATGTAGCTGGGGCAAAAATAAGTAGATGATAATATTTTGAGGCCATGGGCACACAACACTGATTCATGGGCTTTGTAGGAGAGCAGTCTCATGGAGAAACTATGTATGAATGGAGGGTACAGGGAACTACTCAAGTGCTACAATTCATGTTTTACAGGTAAATCAGTAAAAGGGAGAAATTAATGCATCAAGGAGAGAAATGCATCTGCATTTCAGACTGACCCCTAGCAGACAGGGTCTATAGGATCCAGCATGCAAGACCCTACAGTGTTGCACTTCAACATATCACTGAAGATAATTTGAGTAACTCAAAGGCCTCCAATAAAACTGAGTCAACTGGGAATTGCCTTTGTCATAGGAGATAAGGGAGTTATTAGAAAACCCAGTATATGTTGGTTTTCTGGATTGTAATGTTATTGTCACACAGGAACTGCTGTAAAGTCCCAGCTCCTGGTGTCAGGGGGTTTCTTGTAAGACTCAGATTTCAGGATAAACCACTACCGAAAAAACTACAACAATCATTATTGCATACAGAAATTTTAAAGATACAAGCCAAAAACCTTGGAAAATTTTGCACATCAAGCTGAGAAAAATAGGCCTTTCTCTGTAGTAGCTCCTGATTTAGTGCACACAGACTGGACAAGAAATATGTGATCTTGGTTTGTGTTGCAATAGAGAAGGAGGTTATTTCATACTTGCTGTTTATTGCAGAACACAGATCCACTGTGCTCAGTGACTAAAGATCATTTATGAAGCCTTAACAGTCAACAGGAAATTATATTCGCATTTTGCCAAATCACTTTATCATTGTGCCATTTTGAAAAGACTGTTCATCTATTTCAGTGGTTGCTTAGGAGATGTGACAGCGGTTGGTCTGCAGCCACATCCTTTTCTGACTCTCCAAGACAGCACTGCAGCCCCTTACCTATAAGAAAGCTACAGGGCAACCACTTGAATTACCAGGGAGATTTTGAGCTTGGGGTCCTTTTGTGACCTGTTGTGGCAGCAGAGTCAGGTGGAGGAAGTCCTGAGCTCCAGCTGAATATGAAATGGAAAAGGTTGCCAGCAGGGAGAATCAGGAGAAGGTGGATTAATGACATCCTGAGAAGCTCGGTGATAGCAATGAAATGGCTGCTGAAGTGGTGCTAATTGTTTAAGGAACATGCAACAAAAAACCTGTGTTTGGTGATTGCAGAATGGGTCCTGTTCTGGGAGGAGCCTCTTGCAGAAACTTCTGTTTAGATGTGAAATGAGTGGGAGCAATGGGAGGACTGCTAGGGGTGCAATCATAGCTGGTTTGGGGGTTTTTAATTGTGTTTTTAGCTTTTAAATGAAATAGACTTCCTTTTAGAAAAGGAAACTATTTAAGAAATTATTGGAAAATTTTGTGTATTAAAGGTCTAATCTCACACCAGCAATGTGAGGTGACAAGTGAAAAAACTAGAAAAAACTAGCTGAAGTCCAAGAGCTCCTTTCCCTACAATTTGCAGGCTTTTGCTGGAAGTTCTGGGAGGTTTTCTTATGTTACTTCATTATTTATTATTATTTTTCTTCAAGAGCTACTGCTCTTGACAGCACTACAAGTTCATAGCATGCTGGAAAACCAAGGAAGACTAGATTTTCTCCTTCCGTCTCACCGTAAGTGAGGCTGGAAAGGCTGAGATCTATTAGCTCTAAAACTTTGTAAGACCAATATGAAACAAAAGAAACAATTAAATTCACACCTACAGATATTATTTCCTTTCCTTTCAAAGTCTGTTTTATCAGCTTCTGTGTCCTGCACAACTACTGGGTAGCTCCATTATCAAATAAAAAGTAGAATTTAAATGCTGTCTTTCTGCATCTTAATTGATTCAAATTTTTATCTAAAAATAGCTTGACACAAATCAAAGTAAAGAAAAAATCATCACATAAATAAGCAAAGCCATTCTCTATTTTCTAACATAAGTAAATGCAAATTGTGGATTTGAATAAAAGTGAGTGATTAGATTGTTCTATTTACATGTGCAGAGAGTTCAGTCTAGCAAAAAATTACCAAATTTAGAGGAAGAGCTATATTTAGTTTCAAATCAGGATGTTTTAATTACCAGCTAACAGGAAGCAACCTTTTTAGTTCAGTTTAGTTTTGTTTTCTGGTAATTTTCATGGAGTTTTAGAAATAACTACAAATATGAAGCATAATTCAAATAGATTGCACCAATCATAATTTTTTTGCTATCTGGTATTTTTAAAGCACACTGTCTCAAACAGACATAATCATGTATCAGTCATGTGGAAACTACAAATACTCTTCTAAGATACCCCAATTTGTGCCATCTCATAGTTGTCTCCCTTTTAAACTCTCTAGGCTACCCACAGATTATTTTGAGCTAGATCATCTTTTTTCAGGTTAACCTTTGCAATAAGTAACATGATTTCTCACGTATTTGCTGGCTTTGTTCATTCTTTATAGCCAGAGAAGTAGATAGCAGTGGAGACCCCCAACATTCAGTATGTGTTTAGCAGCCTCCAAAAAAAAAGAAAAAAAATTACAAAACACCATTTTTTCTGTTCACTTTAGGCTAACACTAGCTCCTGCTTATTACAGGCATGTGAAAGCACAGCCCCTCGATACCTGAGGGTTATGAACACTTTTTGAACTCACTGTGAAATGCCACAGCACCTGAGCCCAGCTCTTGCATCAGGGCTAGTTAGGCACCGCATTTCCAGGGGACCTTGGAGTCTCTGTCACCCCTATGAGTCGTCCTGCTCTGCCCTTTCCGGGTACAATGTTTCTCATGGTTCAGCTTTTCGTGCTGTCCTTGGGTTCCCAGAGCCCGTTTGGATTTGGAGACTGCAGAACAATTGCTGAAAATATGAAATGAGAGAAAAGAAAACATCTTGGTAAAACACTCACACACTGGGACTAGGATATAAAAATAAGATGTGACAGCTCAGCTCTGGGGCCCCAGGATCTATAGGTTGTGGATAAAAAATAGCTTCTATTTTTCTTCTAGAGCCTTACCTCTTGTTGTGCTTCTGAAAAATGCCAATAAGGAGACAGATCCTTTTTGTCATCTCTCCTAGGACGTACATTCCTCCTGTGCCAATACTATCATACCTTCTATTACCATAAAGCATTCTGGATCCTTCTCCCTCCTTTTATTTGGCTTCTAATCTCAGTGAAGAATTTTGCCATGAATTGTTTATTCAGCAAATCTCACTTCTTTTTCTACTTTTGGAGTATCCCAGAGCAGATTGAAATTTCCTCAGGTTCTTTATTATCTTAGGCTATCTGGCAAGTTTTCTGCAGTTTCTTCCTCTTGTCCATGGATTGACTGTGAACTTTGACTAGTTGTGGTTTCAGGCATTTAGGCCAGCTGTGACAAGTGAGACCACATGTCCTGAGAAAAATCAAGAGCACACTCTCATGCTAATGTTTGATTGTAAAAAGTTCATCATTAGGTGCTGTTAACTTTTACACCTGTATTCTTCACTTAAGGAGGATGCTGAAGGGAGAAATATTTAAGTGTAAGACTGTGTGCCATCTAAGGGGAATAATTTTTTTATTATATTCAGAACAGGATATAGCCTCAGATACAAAATTCAGAGAGAGCAATGATGACAGAGAAATTATGTTGTCAAGCTGCCAAAAGCCACTTAATTTCCTTGCTATCCTGGGACACCCTCATGTTCTCCATGTCCCCATCCCTGCCCCAATAATCTGTTGTGTGGTTGCTGGAGGCAACTCTTAAGGCAAGTGGAGCAGGTAGTGACACAGGGATAACCCCAAAATGATCCTTCTTTTAAATACTGTGTGGGTGTGGGTTGCCACAGTAAGGAAATCCCATGAAAGGGTGTCCCGGTGTTGGTGTAGTAGGAAGGAGGGCTCTTTGAAGGGAAGTGCTTCTCTTGGCTGGCCTTGCTGTGGTGTGCTGGCCACACCTTGCTCTGATGAGAGCTTTGGTGCAAAGCTCCGGCTTGCTGCTCGCTCCTGTCATCCCTGAGCTCCTTTGTTTACCTCCAGAGTGAGGGAAGGAGAGGCAGGGGGTGGAGAGGAAAAGTGACATGGTTTCTTTGGATAGTCACTGTCCAAGAGCCAGAGCACTTTGTGGAAAAAGAGGAAAACAAGAGAGCTCCACCCTTTTACCACTGAAACGTCTCAACCACATCCCAAACCTCGGCTAGCTAGAGATTCCTTCCTCACACTGAGAAACAGAAAGGGAGCCAGGAGAAGTGGGATGTACAGGGACCCAGAGATATTTTTAAACATGCTGGAGGTCTGATTGCATAGTTTTGGCCTGGTTTTGTTGGCACAAGGCCCTTTCTTTACTGGTTTGGATAGAGCACGCTTGCTGAGGAGGCCCTCCTCATGTGTCGAGATGAAATTTTCTGGCTGGAGAGACAGCTTTGGGGAAGGGTAACCAGGCCCAGCAGCTTCCTTAACCATGCTTGTTCTGCAGCCTGTTTTGTCTAGGAGACCCTCCTCTCAGACATGTAATAAGGCAGGGCTGCCAAAGAGGACCTGCTGTGGGCCTTGACACAATGTCTTCAGATGAGGACTTCGGGCCCGACAGCCTTTCCTTCCCACACAGCTCTTTGGCTGTCCCACAGCCAGAGCTTCCATTCCCTGTGTGGGAGGCAGACAGCCGCCATGCCAGGGTGGAGCAGACCCTCTGTCCTTACAGAGCTGTGCCTCAGGGCCTCTTACCAGCTTGCCAGCCACAGAAAGAGGAGCACGGGAGGAGGGAATTGAGGAGGAACCAGTTAGGGACATGAGCCACGACTAAACTTTGCATGCAAGTGTGTGTGGAAAATGGACAGGGAAAAAAACGGAGGCTGTACTCAGGGGGATAACTCAGGTGCCTTATGCCTTTCAGAAGTGTAATACACCACTACTAAATGAGAAGGTCAAAGCCAGATGATGAAATCCTCCTGACTAGACTCTGGAGGGAGGCTCTGCACCCAGTGTACTTGATCATTCTTGACCCACTGGGGGATGATGACAAGGAACTGAAGGCAGGAGAGGCCCAGACACTTCCCCACACATGGCTGATCTCAGCCCATGTCATGCTGTGGTGTTGTGGTATGTTGTGGTGATGTGGGACATCCTGTGACACAACTTATGACAAAGCCAAGAAAGTTTAAAAGTGCTAAAGAAGAAAAGCTTTGCTGTGTTTATTTTTGGTAGAAACAGGAAGGATGCTGGTGAGGCTAAAAAGAGCCCAAGCCCTGTCCTTTCAGAAGCCTACACCTAACAAAATGTATTTTCCAACACAGGGTAAAGGCAAGAGCTCATCATTTATGTAACATCTTTCACAAGAAAGCATTCAGTTAGAGGGGACTTTCTTCACCTCCTGTTAAGAAACAACCCTGTCTGGGTGGTAAATGAGCTCTCATTTAAACCTGAAGGTAACAAAAAGAAGCACGCATGTGAGAAATCAAACTCACAGTAGGTAGGAGTTCAAACCTGTCCAGAGTAACAGTGCCATGGGCCTCTCCAGAGGAAGGAAACTCAGGACTTGTAGTTAACACCCTTCATTAGTGGTTCCAGTGTGCAGCTCATCTGCAAGGCAGCACCTCCATCAATTCCAGAATAAAATGCTTGTAGGAATAAGCTGCTCTTGTGGGTTTTGTGGCATGCAGGGGAATCCTTGATCCAAATGCTGATCATGATTTTTGTGCCTTGAGTACAAATGCTGCTAGAGCTGCAATCCTAAATTAAGGACTCCTCAGTTTTTCTCACTGGTTTTGGTTTTAAAGCAACTCAAACTTGCCAAGAGGGAACAAAGGAATAACACAGCCTCTCTTGCTGGTAAGTTAACTTTTCCCCCTATGGACCTATATTTGTTTTTCTTTCATAAACGGTGCAAGCAGGTAGATTTAATTTTTGAACAAAATCTTACTTATTAGCTGTTAGTAGCACCTGATCCTGCCTCTCTGGGCAAAGTACCCATTTAGAAATCCCTGTGTCTGCAGTAACTAAAGCCCCTTAATTCAATCACTCGTCTACCATTTTCCTCTGAAATAAAATAAAAATCTGCTCTGACACGGTTCTGCAGCAGGAGCAGCACGTAGGGCCCTCCATCACTTGACGCTGGAGGCACTTGTGGGATTTGGGACACAGTTTGACATCTAGTGGTAACGTGTGGTATAATCCCAGAGCTCATACAGCGGGTGCAAGGGTCACAATCCTGCATCAGGAGAGGTGAGGTGTATGCTGGTGTGCTGCATCTACAGCCACACGTCAGTCTTATGTGTCTGCTTATCCTGCACTCACTTTTGACCAAGGCAGAAAAACAGCTAAGAGTAGACCCAGGTCACATTTCATCCAGAAAAGAAACATCTTTTAAGATTTGTGTTTTGATCTCTTTGCTTATGATCCCTTAGTCCATTATGCACTAGCAGGAAGGTCTTACACAGGTCTTTACCTGTGTAAAGGTCTCTACTTTTACACAAGTAAAACAACAGAGGATGTGCAAATAGTTAATTCTGAAGTCTGGCAGGAGGCTGATTTTAAATAAATTTGGGGTATTTCAGCTTCAGGTTTGATTGGTGCCATTAATGATTGCAACCAGGAGAGTCTTCTTAGCTGTTCTGCTGCTAGGAACTGAATAATGATGCACTGATAGAAGCATCTTTATTAAAAGAAAACATAGGGAAGAGCAAAATTATTCAGGTGATTTCAGCAGCCTGAAGCAACACTCCTGGAGGGTTACAAAAAATTGAAATGTGCTTTACTTTTTTTTTTATTTCTCCACACTTCCTGCAATCAGGATGGAAAAGTATCATAATCTCTTCAGAAACACAATTTTAGCCCAAACTATATTCAAAATCTTGCGGGGAAATTACATACTGTCAAAAGTTTGGCCAGTTTTTCAGCTTGGGCCACAAGGAGCAGCTCATTTGAGCTTGCAAAATCTGCTTCTTCCCACTGAAAACAACCTGTGCAGACAGTGGTCAGGAAAACTGTCTGCCTGGAAACATTAGATTAATATGTATACAGGAATTAGTAACAATTGACCAGGGATTCATTTGACCTGCTGTGTATAGCTGCTGGAAAAAAAAAAAAAAGTTAATTAGGAAATATATTATGTAAATACATTGTATATATTTAAATATATCTAAATATATATCTAAATGGATAATTGTACTGAAGCATTTTCTTTTATCCTAACTGCAGTCAAGAGCTCCTCAGGGCAGGAATTATCTCTGTCTGCCAGGAGGGTGCCACAAACATTTGTGGCACAAGACAAACAGGGTAGTGTTTCTTCTAGAAAACAGGTACAACCACAGAAAGAGGAGAAAATCCAGCAGTAACAGGAGCTTGGCCAGTGGCATTTATAGTGCCTTCTAGCTGGTGGTGATCGTGAAAGAAAATTTTGTGGGTGATAAGCTTACACATGTGTAGTGTGACAGAGGTTTAAAGGAAAACTATCAAACAGGAACAGTGAAAGATCATTAATAATCAAGGTACTGCTATCAATGTGAAAGTATATAGAGCTCTTTTGAAGGGAGAGAGTGAAAAACAGAAGAAATATGGCCATTACTTCATTAAAGAGCTTGTAGCCTTTTCCTACATGTCCCATCTTTGCCATCAGCCTGTAAAGCTGCATGTCCATCTCCAAGGCTGGGAACAGCCAGTGAAATCCTCATTGAGGACCACTGCATAGGAGTAGAAACACAGAACAACTCTAACATTTTTAAGCATTCTTTAGAAAGTCTATAAATCTATGTTAACCCATTACAAGTACTCTTAACAAGTTTCCATTAATATGTTTTTTAAATAACACATGAATATTTTGGAGAGTGGCAGCTCAGATGAACAGAGAAAATCCTATATAGGAGAAAGTTGAAAAGATAATGGCCATGTCTTTGGTCTCCCAACACATAACAACTGAATATTCTTATGTTGTTAGTATGATCTTGATAATGATAATGATAACTAGTGCTGCTTTTGCTTTGTATTATATTGTTCTCTTTAAAAATTTGTGCATTTTGCTGTGACTGTACATTATGTTAAAAAAAAATTACAGGGAAAGTCCTTAGGGAAATTTATAAAATACTGGTGGGGATGGATGCTGCTGTCCCCAAGGTAAGAACTGTTGTAGTCTTGGTCTTCAAAACAGGAGGAAGAAACAGGATTTTTGTCCCTGTGTATGGAAGTTCTTCCTTTTCCTTTCTCCTCCCATTATGTCTGTAACAGTTCTGCAGTCCTGTCAGCTGGAAGGTGAAAATGTGAAAACTCAGGTGAGTGCTGGTTTCTGCTGTGCAGAGAGGGGATCCTGGTCCTGGTGTTTTACACCAAAAATCTCTCAGCCTTATGGGCATGCTGTATTCCCTGCACAATATCAGCTTTCTGTTCTCTTGTTCCTCAGCACTTTGCTCTCTCTGCTCCTGTTCCTGCACATTAAACAAACACCAGTTCATGTGCTGTAGAGAAATGGCTGAAAGAAGTCACATATCTCAGTGTATCTGCAGCTCTGATGCCCTTTTGCAGACACAACAGAGCAAGGATTTCTGCAATCTGTTTCTGGGTACTGCTCCTCTTTATCAGGAACGACTCTTCCTATTACTGCCTCAGTCCCTCTGAGCCCACAGAAGCCATGCAAGGCACAGAGCTAGGGAGGCAGGGTACACAGCAGCCAGTGACCACCACCCACTGTGCTTAGAGCAACGAGCAGGAGCCCCAGCATTGCCACAACTGCAACACAAACCAAACAGCCAGGAGAGAGCTGCCCGTGTATTCCTGGGCAACAGTTTCCTTCACAACCCAGCTCTCAGACACTCACTCTTTGCAGCAGTGCAGCTCGGAGGCAGAGCCCACGCAGAGGCACTGGAGGAGCAGAGCTTCCTTTCCCTGCCCTCTGGCAGGTGCCCTCCTTACGCAATGCCTTTGCAGAGCCAGTGCCATCCTTGCGCTAGCTGGGACCTGTGCCCTCCACGTGCCTGGCCATCCTTCCCCTGAGGTACATCCTGCATCCTCTAAACTGCAGCAGCTCCAGGGCTGGAGCTCAAAATATTTTCCCTGACAGATTTTCAAAGGAGATGTCAGGGGAGGATTTGTCTCCCCCAGCTGTGCAATGCCTACGTCAGACCTTGACATCTACAATATCTCTTTTTATAATCAGCCACAACTAACAGGCACTTGAAGGGCATGGTTCATTTCTTTTTGCTGACTATAAAGGAGGTCCACAATGACGAGCCTAGATGCAAACATCTGCATTCAATCAAGGGAGGGAGATGAATTCCATCCCAGTGCCAAAATTTTTGGAAGCTCTAAACATTTAACCCCATTGCTTAACATTCAGAAATTATTTCACATTTTTTTAGGCTGGAAGCATTTCTCTCTTTATTCTGGCAAGCTCAGTCTTTCTCTTCTTGCACGCTTTGAAAAAAAGGAAAATCTTGGCATCACCTCAGACTAAAATGGTGGATGCTAGTTAATTGTCTAACAAAATTGATTGATTAATTTTTTATCTATCTATTTATAAAGCTCTCTTAACGCTATGAAGTGCTATAGAAATGCCATGTTGTTGTCAATAATTAATGAAGTAACATCTGGTGGGCACAAAGATGGATCACTGTCCCACAAATAAGGGTACGCTGTGTTAACTTAAACACTATTTTTAGGTAAGTGAAGCTCATTACAAGCCTCCACAGAACAGTTTTGCCTAAAGAATGGTCCTTACCTCAGAGCTTTTATTTTTGTTCTCACTGCAGCTCAAATAAAATAGTAGCCTCACACTTTGTTTTCATCAGGATTATTATAAATATTCTTCCCACTTTCTCCATTCTGCTCAATTTCTGGAGCCACTCCAGCAATTGGGATACCTGGTCTCCTGCCAATGCTCCATCAAGCAGCTGTCCTGTGAGCCTCTCCAGCACCCTCCCCAAGAGGTAACTTCTGTGAGTGTGTTTGTGTGGTGCTAATGAGATGCATGTGGCTTCGTTTGATAAGTTCAGAGAAATGTGTTGTGCGTTTGGGTTCCCACCAATCCCTCCTTTTCAAGGCTGCAGGAAGTAAATCAGTCATGTTTTAAATGATCCCACGCTCCAGCTGCTGCAGATTTGGAAATTGTTAATGAATGCTGCTCACAGCGTTATCTGCTTGTGGCCATATGGCTCTGTGGGGAGAAACTTCCATCCCAAAGTATTCTGTGCACCTTTCTGCCGTTCTGGCAGCACCGCTGGAAGGCGACCATCACCTGGGCTGGAGGGTGACAAAACAAATCTTCTTCAGTAGCCAGTGCATTGCAAGCAGGCCTGAGGGAGAATTTCATTTTTATGGCTTTTACACAGGCCACTGGGGCAAATTTTGCTATCTGTTCCAGTGTAGAGGAGATCTTAAAAGCCTTGACTCCTAATGATGTGTGGACAGCATCCTGCTTGGCATTATAATGCATGAAATTAATCCTTTTTGATGCTGTATTCTGACTTGGAATCTCTCTGCTTCTCTTTTCAAGGCTCAGCAACCTTTGGAACAAATGCCCATTCCTTATCCCTGCATTCCAGTTTAAGAATTCTATCCCCCTGTGTGTGACTAGTAGGAGGCTTTATCATATTGAATGTAGACTAGTAAAAAATATGGGTTAAAAAGGACCTCAAACATTCATTTCACCAGTCTTCTGCCCAAAAGAGAATTACCTATATCTGGGCCATTCCTAGCAGATATTTATCTAATGTTACCATGATGGAAACTCACCCATCCAAGACAATCTACTTCAGTGCATCTGTAGCCTTAAATTCCTCTTGCTGCAGTTCATTACATTTCCTTTCCCCAGCAAAAATATGAAGAAAATAATCCCATACTTTTTGCAGTGGCCTTTTATGTGTTGAAGACTGCATCACATCCTCCTCCTCCTCAAGCAATATCATTTTCTCTAGCTTAGGCAGTACTCTCTGTCTTTTCTCACACATCTTGTTTTCTCGACCACTGACCTTTGTTGGCACCCTCCTCCCAGACTCTGCCCAGCTGATGCACAAACATTTTGAAGTGTGATGCCAGCTGTCTGAATGAGATCATACCAATCACCAGTGCTGAAGGATTGCTACCCAGCCTCTTCACAGGAGTCTAGCCATACATCTTAGTGTGGTCTTACACATTTTCGCAACAGTGTGACATTGATGATTCACAGCCTTATTTTGATCTGGTGGAAACCCTTCCCACCCACCCTTTTCTCAAACCCCTCTGCACAGGACTGTTACATAGATAGCAACAAACAGTTGCTTTTCAGTATCTAAGGGACTTGCTTCTCTTTGAATGTTGCTGATTTTCTCCTGGGAGAGATAAAAAATCCACTGTAGCTCCCAGATATACCTTAGAGGACCAATCGCTGAATCATTAAAATGATTACACCAATTTACAAAGCTAATTAAAAATAAACTTCTCCCCATGTGAGGTCCTTTTAACCCCTATATGAAGCTTTCAGTCTATTTTGGTTGGCACCAGCTGAGCCTTGGCCTTCCCTGGCAGGAGGATGGAGCTCACTACAGCAATGGGAAGGTCGAGAAGGGCTTGGCTTGAACTGCAGCACCCCATGAGTAGGAAAGAGAGTTTTGTCTATGTTCCCTTTGTTTATGTAAGGGAATACTCTTACAGTTTAGAGGGAGGACACTTTGAAGAGCTCTTTGTTAGAAAACCAAGGGCATGGTTAGCATATTTTCTTTTGTTGCCTTCTCATGCAATGGAGAGGTGCAACAGTCCCTTTAACATTTCATTGCAAGGAAATTTCAAGGAAAAGCCCCTTTAAGTGTTGTTCCAAAGGCTTCAGAGCAGGTCAACAACAACAGACAAGGACGATTAAACTATAGACCAGCAGAGGTGAGTTTGATACAACTGCTGATGTTTGGGTCAGCCAATGCCTGTTTTGTGTCCAGAGGATTTTCCTTTGAACGGAGGAGGGTCCAGTCACACAGCTTGCTAGGCTGAAACAGGGAGACTGAGGTGAGAGAGGAGCTCCTCACTGGCCCAGGGGAGGCAGATAACTTCCTAAGGGGCTGCCTCACCATTTTGATGCTGTTAGTGTGCATGTGGCTGGAGGTGAGTGCTGAGAGGAAGATCCATAGCAAAATCTGGCTTGTTCCTCTGTGAGGATGACGGGACAATGCTCTGCACAAAGCAATAAGTGGGTTACTCCTCACGGTAGCATGACCCCACCGAAATCTTCCCACCTGCCTGCGGCCCCTTTCCTCTCCTCCTGCAGCCCAGCCAAGTTCTTTGACCTCCATGTTCGCCTCCCAGCAGAGAAGGGAACAGCCCTGCAGCCAAGATGAGGACAAGGCACAATTGTCAGCTCTGCCACCCGTGTCAGGGTCAGGCCAGCTGACAGACAAGGCACCATTTGAGCTCAAAGCTTCGGCAGGCGAAACGAGCAGTGCTGGGATCGATCACGCACAGGCCTGCGGAAATTCATCATGGGTTAGAGGTGCTGTCCCCAGAGGATGGTGCTTCACACAAGGGGCATCCCTATCTCAGCCTCTGTAAGAGCTGGAGTTGGGGAGAAGACCTGAACTAATGGGAGAGTCTTGTCGGAAAGTGAATGCCCTAGAATGTTTAAAAAAAAAAAAAAGCTGACTTTTTTTTTTCAACAGAAAATCTCTAACTCTTTTAAAATGAAGCTGGTTGCTGATCTAATTCCAAATGCTCTCTGCTTGACTTGAAAGTGATTTCAGCAATGCTTTGATCTACACCCAAAAGCCACTGGGAATAGTACCAACTGCTCAAATAGGCCAAAGACAAGAAAGGAAAGGATCCCTACACTTAAAATTTAAAAAAGAGCATCCTGATTCTTAGGCCTCCACCAGATCCACCCTGCACCCAGGCAAGCTCAGGGCTCTTAGGAGTGCTTCTGTTCAAAAACAGTACTGCCCTCTGGAAGATCATGTGCTGTTGGGAAAGATTTCCTTTCTAGATCACTCTATCCTGCCTTCTAATTACAGCTGGCTAGATTATTTTTACAAATAAATTATCCAACTAATTCAAGCCTTTATCCAGCTCATGAATCATTAGCAAACAGACTTTGCTTTTTGTTGCTCTTGGTAATTATTTCATGAGTGGTTCATGCAAATAGACTTCATTCAGTGGGGGGTGTCTGCATTTTGCTCCCTTCTCCCATTCAGGACGTGTAAGTGGCTCCCTCACTGATGTGCTGTGCTTTACAGCTCTTGAACTACATGTCAGAATGCTTTTTAATTACAAGATTTCTGCTTCCTAATGCAGACCCCCCCCGCCACAGCTGTGTCCCAAACGTACATGTCAGACAGAACCCCACTCAGACCCGTCCTCATGAATAAGAAACAAAAGACAGTGGGGGAGGAGTGGAGATGAGCAGCTGTGCAGAATCTGAATAAATATTCACTGATTCCCTTTCTGCAGCATCTGCTGTCTAAGTCTCCTCCTCATGTGCAAATAACACATGAAGTGTGTGCAGGGAGAGCTCAGAGACAGTGGTATGCTGCATTTTACTAGGGACTGGCCCAAAGAAGTTAACAAGTCCTAACCATGTCTCCAAACAGAAATAAAGATCCTTCTGATTATTATAATCCTCATTGCTGCCTCATCTCCACACCTTGTGCTTCAGGGTCCCACAGCCCATCTCCTGGGGGCATGCAGCTTGGCATATCCAAAGGAGCCAGAGGAATAGCAGAAGTTCTCGTGCTAGAGGAGCTCTGTTCATTACAGCACACTCTCCTAAAAAATGATCTCGCAGATGTGTTCTAAGATGTAGTAAAATAGTTGATCACACACCTCATGTTTTCATATATATTTTGGAAATAAATTACTTCCTGGCTGTGATCCATTTAGACCTTGACACACAGCAATTAGCAGTGGTGGTTGCTTTCACCTACTGGGTTGTTGTGCAAATTCTGTTGTTTTGCACAGGCTAAACTATTCCTTCCCCACCCCATCCCCCCATTTCTCCCTAATATCCCTTGCCTTACTGTCTTGAATCTGTTCTGCTGAATGATGTGTGTCCTTTGTTTCTGTGTATTACTGCCTGTATCCAATGCAAAAAGAAAATACTTTCCACCCTTTACCCAAAACCAATAAATAAATAAATAAATAAATGGAACCCCACCAAAAAAAAAAAAAAAAACCAAAAAAAAAAACCCACAAACCTTGGAATAATCAGTTCACACACAGCCCTAAGGCAATTGTTCACAAGATGTTATGAGCCAGCTCCCTGTGGTTCAGTGTTCACGTTTTCTGTTTAATGGTGCTCCCCTTTATTTACAATCTTTTATCTGCCATGCCTTGAGGGCTCTAACAGACCTGAACTGCCCTGGCTGGCTTACCTCTGCCCATTAGCCCAGACCTGAGCTTCAATAAATCTCCTGGGTAATGTTGCCTGTGTACCTGTGCTCAGTGCTGTCCTGGTTTAATTATTTCTTTTTCTGGAGATTTACTGGGTCCACCTTGTAGGAAGCCTGGTCTCGTTCCCCTGTGGGAACCTGGACTTTACTCATCACTTTGCCTTGCCTGGGGCTGTCAGTGGACTCTGCCTCAATCAGCACCTTGCCTGGTGCTGTGGGACTGTGCCTGGTCAATGAGAGCACCACCTGGGCTGTGATCACCTCTGTGGTAATAATTCCTCCTGATTGCTTTATGCCATGAACGTCATACTCCAAGGAGTTGTCATTTTTTCACAGTGTTGCACCAGGAGCTCACAGAGTGGCAAAGATACATATACATCAAAATGCACACAGATAAAAATGTGTGAAGCTTCTGACTTTGAAATAATATGACTATTTCAAATCTCCTCCACTCAAAAATAACCATAGCCATAAGTGGCTACCTGTGGCTACCAATGGCTGCCTCTCATGGACAATCCTCTCCTGCTCCTCTTGAGGAATGGTCAAGGTTCAAGCTGTCACCACAGTTGTTCCCCTTATACCCAAACTCATCAGAAGGGATGAAAAGTTGCTGGAGTCTGTCTTATATTTGGAGTATATTCCACTCTCCTGTGGAAGAGGGGGGATTTCAGCCTGAGCAGTTGTCAGGGTGACATCTTTCAGCAATGATAAATTTGACAAAGAGAATGAAGGGCACTATTATAGACAATTAACCTGATTTCAGACTATATATAGCCCCTATATGCACTGCAAACATTCACAGTCAGATTCCTGCCATGGTGTAGGGATTTCTGTAGCACAGTAGCCTTAAGCTGGAGGTGGGAAAGTTCGTGAGGAAGCAAGGTAGGAGCATGCTGTGCCAAGTTCATCAGTCCATAAAAAGCTATCACATGCAGTTATCTGTTTTAAGAGGCTATTGGGCTCTTTCTGCTTTGAGAGCATTTCATTTATTATCCTGGTTAGAATGAACTGCTAATACATTCATCAAAGGCTTGCTTTTCTTTTTTTTTTTCTGAACAAATACTGAGTTTTCAAAGGAAAAAATACTCATGAGAAATGCTTGTTCCCTTAGAAATTTTAATTCTTTGGAATAAAAGAAGCACTTGATTCTCCTCTAATTTTTTGTTTGTTTAGGCTGAGGAAGGGATAGTAAAACAAACATTTTTGTATTAGAAATTAAATAAGATAAAATTGCTTAATGTGACTGATGAGAGATGGTCCACATGAAATGAAACAGAAATTATGATTCAGTGATTATATCTAAATGAAGCAAAGTTGAGGGTGGAAGAAACTTTGAAAAATATTGAAAGCTGTATATTTGTAAGGAGATGTCACGAGTAGAAAACAGGCACCATATTTTGCTATTCCTAATGAAACATAAATGTGTTTGGGGAAAGTTGATGGTAGTTTATAGCTACTGTTCGTCGGTTTTAGTCAGAGCTCTGGCTGTGAATTTCACAGCCACAGAATCCCTGTTGATATTCTTTTTCAAGACCTTTGGCTTCATTGAATGCAGAAGGTTTTTAAAGTGTTCATTGCAAGGAGTGAAACTAATGGCAGGATTGGAGTCAGCTAAGAAAGCATGACGGATTGAAGAAGCTCTGGCATCAGAGCACTGATTTGGGACCCTGGCAACAGGATCACAGAGCAATTTAATTCAGATTGAAAGGGAGGACTTCAGGATATCATGTGGTCTGATCCCCCACTCTAAGCAGGGTCAGCTATGAGATCAGATTGAGTTGCTCAGGGCTTTGTCTATTCTGGTCCTGGAAACATACAAGGATGGGGACTGCAGTTGAGCCATCAAACTAATGTTTAGTGACCTGAACCTTATCATCCTGAACCATTTAATCTATTTTATGCATCTATTTATCTCCTCCTGTTCCCACCACAGCAGTATCTCTGGTCATAGCAGCAGAGTGTGATGCTAAAAGAGTTGTTTAGAGAGGAGCTGTCTCTAGCTCTGCTGCCTTACTCTAGGATTTGGGTGCATTCACTGTAAAATATTCATATTCTTTGGTGATAAATATGAGCAAGATCAAATAACAGACTGAGAAGTTCTCCACGTTGCTTTGAAATGTGTCATGTCTAGCAAACCCTTAATCCAGAGATATTTGCATGGAGCCCCAACTTCCTGGGACGTTATTTTTCACATCCCTGTCTGTTGAGCACCTGTGCTGCCTGCTGACAGGTAGGCTGACGTCAAACACATGTTGGCTAAAATTCAGAGGCACAACTGTTCTTAATCCCTGAGATACACTCAGAGTTAAAGATTCATACTTGGTACTTGCAAGTCCATACTAATGGCTTAGGGCTTGTTATAAGCATGCAGGAAAGATCTTTTATGTCCTGCTAACAAAAGTGGTGTCATGACTAAATCATAAAGTTCTGCAAATTTCTCATGTTCATTTCTGTAGTCATGGCTATAACTGAGGTTGCTCTCCAGGACCGGATTAGTTCTACACCAATAATGATAACTTCAGCTGACTTTCAATGCCAAAAATAGAGTAAATTACTTGTCATTGCTCACACAGCTGCCTGTTTTTATCAGGGCTAACTCCTGAACCATTTAGTGGACCATGCAGTGTGGCTGTGCATTGAGAATCTTCAGTATTAGACTCTGGAGAGGACAACAGACAGCAAGGTGGGTGCAAAGTCATCTTACTGCCTGTTTCGTTACACAGTCTGTGAGAAAGGGCTCCTGGTCAGTGAGGGTGTCTAGGAAATGCTTGGTGATAATGACAACTGTTATGCTTTTCATTTATTTCTTGTCAATTGGCTCTAGCAGACAGCCTCAGCATGTAGCCATACCCTCTTTTATCTACACTGGCATATGCCAAGATAGATGGAGTCAAAGTGCCTATATGTCTACAGTCTTCATCCTTAAGTCCTTACAGGAGCAGAAAAACCTGGGAGTCAGCAGGAAGGCTGCCAGCATTCAGTCCACAGCTGCTTGTGAGTGCTGCTTTAGGGACACAAGGAAAATGTTCCTTTACTCTTAAAGTCCAACTGCACCTATTAGGGATCCATGAGATGGCTGAGAAGAGCAGGCCAGAGGTGGCCAGAAGGAGTCAGTGACTGCAGACTTCCTTAAAGTTCTTGATATTTATTATCCACGGGATATGATGTAAAAGAGGGTCTCCTCTTAAAATTATTTTTTTAGGTATGACAAACTTTGCTAATGAGTTGCATTCCAGGGGATGGTATATTCACAGTGGAAATTTCAGAACAAAAGCCATAAAGAAAAAGAGGTATTTATTACCTAGTCTGAGAGCATCTGTACATATTCTGGACTTCAGGAATTCAGTTTAGCTATATATTTTTATACTATCATATTTATAGCTGTTATGAATGACCCATATATTTTACATTAAAAAAGGAATACTTTGTTAAAACAGTTACAGATGCCAACTGCTAAAATCCACTTACAGAAATGGATACTGGCAAAGAAAAGTCCTTTAGCATTCTCTTCTTCATATTCCCAGCCCAACAAAAGCTATTCACATTTTCAGCTAACTGAATCCCAGTTCTCAGGTACTTTGCAAATGGGCAGTAACACAATAAATACCAACTTTCTTGTAAGTCACACTGAAAGTCAAAAGTTCACCTCTCTGAAAATCCAAGATGGATATGCACTTTCTGCAACACAGAGGGTCTCAGATGTGTTACTTTTCCAGGGGGAGGAAGAGATTATACTTGAGATTTTCCATTTCAGTGCATTTGAGAGACATTTTTTATCCATTTACTCCTCTAGCATCAGTAGCAAGAAAGTGTGTGTGAAAGAGATTACTGAAAATATAAAGCCATTCAATAAATCAATAGTGTGCTTTCATGTGGAATATTGTGTTCATTCCTAGTCACCAGCCATCAAGTGGTAGCAGTAGAAATGGAAGTAGCTCAGAGATGGGTGACATGAATGATTATCTGCTTGGGATGCTCCTGTTAAAGAAAGATTGAGAAGGATGTGATCTCTTAGTTTACAGAAGATACACATAGGAAGAGCAAAGTTAGGGAAATATATAACAGCAAATGGAAGACCAAAAGTAGGGTTAGCATTTCTTGAGACTCTTCCCAATAACACAAACACTGTGAAAATTCTGTGCCTGGAGCATTTTTGCATGTGTATACTATTATAATACTAGTGTTTAATACAGCATATTTTAAAACTGTGAGCTTTATAGGCAGACTTAAAGACACAAAGCACCCACTCAGCATTCAGCCTCACCATCCTGTGGAACAGCTGCAACCACTCTCAGTCAGCACAAGCCACCACAGGATGAAAATTCTACATTTACAAACATAAGTTTCAATAAATATTTCTACCAACACATATAGGAGTGCTGTACTGTTCTTCCTTTTCTTCCATCTGTTTGGTTTGGATTAACATTGGAATGAAGCACAAGTTTTCAATAACCTGATTGTTAGGGACAGCTAACTGGGGCTCTGTAACATTTAGGGCTCTGTGAGATGATTCCTTGAATGTATCAATGTTCAGCAGCTGAACTTTCTCTGCTACTTTGGCAAGTATCTTCTCTTTGTTTATGTGCTTCTCTGGGTTCATATGCTTCAAAGTCTTTCACAGCCCTTGGTCTTATGTGAGGTCCAAGGGAGAGAGGGGTCAATCCACATGGGGCTACTGTTGATCAGTTTATAGGAAGCTTGTGGTACAGTGGCTTTAGTTAGGAGGGACTGGACTGTATCACCATGGAAAACTCTTGCATTCAAATGTTCCCAAATCACTGCATATTGTAGCAGCAGGGTAGCAGTGTGTCCATTATGAAAGCCTGCAGGATTTTTTGTCCATTGCAAGCTAAACTTCTGGTCATAGCCCTGGTTTTTCCCACTGCAGGCTGAATAAATGACCCACAGGAGAGTTTACACACATAAGTGTTATCTGCTATTTATTTTATTTACCATTAATTTCTTACGCCTGCTGGAAGAAAGAGAGCTGCAAATGATGGAAAGAGGTAGAGCTACATGCCGGGGGAATTGGTGAAATTTGTGAGATCTAGTTGAAGATTCATATATTATCTCAAATTCATCATATTATCTCAGAGTCTGGTAGAATAAATCCTGACACTTCAGACCTGAAGGCATGGAGCACATTTGCACAGGAAGGCTTGGGGTGTAAATCATGCTTTTCTCAGAGCTTAGGCACTAGGAATTGTGGTGCCCATGTCTAAAGCTGGCTCCTTCCAAGGGCGCTCTTTAAGCACCATCAAGGCACGTTGCAATGCAGTGCTGTGATTTTTTTTTTTTCTTTTGTCTGTTGTCTTCACTGGGATGTTCTGGGAAAGGTAACAGCCTTTATCATTCAGACACAGATGAAAGGCTGAGGGAACAGCTGATTTTCCCCTTCCTGTGATGCATTTTCTTTTAAACACTTGACTCAGCAGAGAGGTGACCAAGCATCTCCTAAAAGATTTGCATTGCAGCAGGCACCTGAGCTTTTCCTTAGCCCAGAGTGACACAAGTGCTGGCACTTGGTGACTTGACACTCGCCCTGTATTGAATGTCGCAGGGGAAGAGATGAAGGCAGGCAGAGAAAATGTTTTCTAGCTGGGGAAAAGGAATAAGATACCCATCCTGACCCATGTCCAATGGCAATGGAAACTATGGTTTGCAGAAAGCTGGACAACAATATCCCAGGTGGTTTTGCACAGAAGCCGTGTGCCAACACACACCGGAAGCAGTTTTCAGAGTAATTGCCATTTTATGTACTGCATTTCCCAGATAAACCTCTCATTGCCCTCATGGGTGCTTACTGTTTGTTTGTTTATGCTGAACAAGAGCAAGCTGAGGCACATGAGCAAATAACATCTCTGTCTGGTGTTGCACTTAGTGATAAAACATTGTGGCTGAGAGTCTAATGATAACTATGGACCACAAGCAAATTTCTGATAAAGGTATGTGTTTCGCTAGGGAGAGTTGTTTTTTCTTGCTTGGGTTGGTTCCCTATTAGCCATTGTTGGAGTGTAACCCAAGAGTCTTTCCCTTACAGAAGAGGATGCTGGTTGAGTAGATGGTTATCTTGCTTCAGGAAGAACCAATGTTGGCTCTCTCCCTTTGGCCTGCTCCTGAAGACCCCAACAAACCTGCTATGGACTGGGAAATCACTTATCAATTGTGTCAACTTCTCTTTCCTGGTGATCCCAAGGATTTGAAACTGATGAGTGAGGTCACAACACCTGTGGGATTCACCATTTAGAGAAAACAATAATTTTTTCAAGAGGTTATGATGAAATTTTAATCTGTATAATCACTATATCTATACCTATATCTATATCTATAACTATATCTGTATGACTATCAGTTCTTCCAGTCTCACATTTATTACTGATGTCTGACGTCCTCTACTGCAAAGACTTTCTCCCATCTGTCTGTCCCCTGATCAGCAAACAGTCCCTGTAACCCCAGGGAGGCTGCAGATGAGGCATTCTGTTATGATGGACAGTTGCTCATCTGCCTCGGAAGCTCCTGCCTGCACGACTTAAAACACTTCCCTCTGAAAACTCTGGGGAAGATGGAGAGATGCCACTGATTCCCAGTCTATTGCCAAACAACTGAGCATGTCACATGGCCAGCACCACTGGCCCCATTTCAACAAACTCTGTGATAATTAACTAGAGGGAAAGCAATGAGATGAGAAAAACATTTAGGTGAAAAGCAGATAGAGAAACATTCTGTCTTGCCTTATAGCTACTACCTAAGGCACTTCCTCCCTCCAGAACAGTTGCACAGATCCAGCTGTGTCCTGGACTCTATCTCGTCATCTTTGGACCAAAGCACAAGAAGTGCCTTTTCCACCAACTCCCACAAAACTCTGCTGCTATCACTATATCTATACCTATAACTATATCTGTATGACTATCAGTTCTTCCAGTCTCACATTTATTACTGATGTCTGACGTCCTCTACTGCAAAGACTTTCTCCCATCTGTCTGTCCCCTGATCAGCAAACAGTCCCTGTAACCCCAGGGAGGCTGCAGATGAGGCATTCTGTTATGATGGACAGTTGCTCATCTGCCTCGGAAGCTCCTGCCTGCACGACTTAAAACACTTCCCTCTGAAAACTCTGGGGAAGATGGAGAGATGCCACTGATTCCCAGTCTATTGCCAAACAACTGAACATGTCACATGGCCAGCACCACTGGCCCCATTTCAACAAACTCTGTGATAATTAACTAGAGGGAAAGCAATGAGATGAGAAAAACATTTAGGTGAAAAGCAGATAGAGAAACATTCTGTCTTGCCTTATAGCTACTACCTAAGGCACTTCCTCCCTCCAGAACAGTTGCACAGATCCAGCTGTGTCCTGGACTCTATCTCGTCATCTTTGGACCAAAGCACAAGAAGTGCCTTTTCCACCAACTCCCACAAAACTCTGCTGCTGTAAATATGACAAACAAAGACATCTTTCCCTTCCTTTATTTAGTATGTCTTGGCATTAAATATGTTGTCGTGAGCTTACTGAAGACAGACAGACTTGACAGATGCCAAGTTCCAATGCAGTAATTTTTATGGTTCTTATAGGAAAAAGGGCAAGCCATCTTAAAAGTTAGCCTCTAGTACTGTTATAAAACAGGGATGTTGATATAATCCTGACACCACATCACACACTCCACACCCTGTGAGACAAGCCACGAGTGCAGGAGTGAAAAACTGACACTGCACTCAGCTCATCACAGAAAAACTGCACTGAGATGGCAGCAGATAGGAAAGAAATGTTTCAGCTGCTCGTGTTGCAGTGCAAAGAGACTCTGTAACAAGCAGAAGAATTAGAAATTCTCATTGATATAATTGGCATTGCTGAAACCCAGCAGGACAATTCACATGTCTGGAATGTTAAAATCCATGGGTTTAATCAGTTTAGGAATAAGTGAAGAGAAAAAAGAAGTGGAGGTGGCAGTCTGCATTAAAGATGTCATTACTTGATTTAGAGTTATTGATAATCCAGAACCAAAGGATGTTGAATGCATATGTTACCTAATAAAACTCAGGAGGCATGCAGGTACAGGGATGTTCCAGAGTGCTAAATCAAAGCAGAAAATAAGGTAAGTTATTCTTTAAGCACCTGTCTCTTCTTCATACCTAATGCAGAAGGGAAAAAAAAAAGAAAGCACCATTTTAATGACCTTTGATTATAAGGATATATGCTGGGGCTGACAGAGTTTAAAGGTTTCTAAAATTACAGATGATAATGACTGTGAGATGATTACATTAAATGTGGGCAAACAGAGGGCAGCTGCAAAGAGCTAATTTCTCAACAGCAGAAGAAAAATACAAGTGAAATCGATGGGGAAAAATTAGTCATGAAAGATAAATGAAAACTGGCAGGTTTTACAGAAAAGTTTGCTAGGAAAAAAGTACATCTTTTCAATCAACAAATGGCGTGCTTTGCCTTGAGAGCTCATCATCCTTATTCAGATGCAAAGTCAAAGCAGCAATCAGAAACTGGGAAGACATGTACGATAAATGAGTTATACTGTATCAGAAAATAGTTGACAGTCAATACAAATTAGAAGTCATGAATATAGAAAATTGATGAGAGAAACTAAACATAAGTTGAAAACAAGTATGTGAAAACAAGTAGGTTAAGGACAATAAGAACTTTAAGCATCTACAGGACAAAATAAATTCTATCAAGGTTCATGAGTAGTGGAGATAATTTTTCATATATTGGAAAAAAGGACTTAAGTACTTCTGCTCTATATTAAAAAAAAAAAAAAAAAAAACCACCATCATTTTAAGAAGATGAAGAAGTGCTTTCCAGTCCATTAGTGTCTTAAGCTACTAAACATCACCTGCTAAGGTGAAACATATTTTACTGTTTCCAGATCTTAATGACTTTTACCCAGGAGTCCAAAGGAGTTCACTATGTCACCTATTGATCAGAGTCAGTACTCTACAGTAAACAAATCTTGACATAGAGGCAAAATCTCAGAAGACCGAGAGAACTCTAATGCTGTTAATGTAGCAAAAAAAGGCAAGCACTTGTTCCAATGGTAGGTCAGACAGCCAGATGTTCACTGCTGACAAAGTAATGAGAAGAAATATAATTAATGACAATCAACATGTCAAACCTGTTGTGATTTTCTTGGATTTGCAAGTTTAGCTGAAGAAGTTAACCACACAGATTTCTCTTCACTTAGTAGTGCATGATATTCTGATTAAAAACCAGACCTGTGGTGATTTTACAGCAACCATAAAGCACATCATAAATGGGTTAAGAATAAACAGCTGTAAGGCCTTTAAAAAGAGTTGTCAGGAAGAACAGCTCTTCAAATGGGGATGGTGTCTCACACAGCTCCACAATCAGAAATGGGCCTGATGCCTAATGATCTGGAAGTAAATAAAAAAAAATCACAGCCAGTAAAGTTTATAGAGAGATAAAGTCTGGCAGAGTAGTAAATATAAGAAAAAAGCCATCATAGACCCTGAACTATATTCAATAGCAAGTGGATGCTTACAGACAAAATGCATTTTGATGTGGTTCAATGCAAAACTAAGAAGAAATAGCACAAGCTATTCCTACCACAAGTGTCTTGTGACACATCAGCTCTGAAGAGGATCTAGTGGCAAAGCCAGACAAGCAGTGATAACCTTGTACCACTGTTTAACAAAGACAGACAATAAGAGCTTTCAGTGCAGAAGAAAAAGGTGTTTCTTACTTCTCTTTTGTAGGAGGGTTATTTTATATTTACATGAGAGTATTACAGAATCACATGATATGCTGAGTTGGAAGGGATCCACAATGATCACTGAGTCCATCTCCTGCCCTGCACAGGACCATCCCCAAGAGTCACACCATGTGCCTGAGGGCATCGTCCAAACACTTCTTGAACTCTGTCAGGCCGGGTGCTGTGACCTGGGGAGCCTGTTCCAGTGCCCAAACACCCTCTGGGGGAAGAACCTTTTTCTAGTATCCAAGCTAAACCTCCCCTGACACAACTTCAGGCCATTGCCTCAGGTCCTGGTTGCTAGCGGGAAGAAATCAGTCCCTCCACTTCCACTCACACAAAAGCCATATAAAGCAATGGACTCTCCCCTCATTAATCAGACTAAGTGGAGAATACTACGTTCAGCTCTGGGGTCCATCCTTTAAAAGGAAAAATCAAAGTGAAAAACAAACAGCAACTAAAATCTTTAGAGATCTTGAGAAAGTGCTTTTCTGTGAGAATCTCAGGATTGAGTTTGTTTCGTTTATCAAAACCAGGACAGAGAAGTGATTTGATTGCAACTTACAAGTACCTTCATGGGGAGAAAATGCCAGCTGCTAAATGGGTCCCTCTAATCTAGCACAAAAGAAATAGTGCAGGAGTCACTGACTGAAAGCTGGACAAATTTGGGCTGGAGGAAAAGCATGAGTTTCAACAAAGAGGATGGTCAGCCAGGAAACAGCACTGACATAAGATGTGGACGTCACATCCCCTGCTCTCCTTGAATCAAGACTAAACGCTCATCTAAAAAAAAGATGCTTTCATGAAACACAAGTTCTTCCTGCCATTAGAATGGCAATGAAATAAGAATATGAAAGACCCGCAGTGCACAAAAGGTCAGACTGTTTGATCAAACTGTGATTCCTTTTAGCCTGAAACGTGGCAGGCCCAGGAATTGCATTTGCGTTCAATTGGTCAAATGAGCCACACTGTAAAAATCTAATCTCCAGAAAAATGAAAAGAGGGTCTTTTTTTGCCACCTGCAAATGTGTTATTTCCCTCTACTGACCATTCATTGTGGAAGCAGATGGGGACCTTAAAGAAGGAAACCTAACACTGTGCTTCTCCTTCATCTGTCTTCTTTATTGTTGCCTTTAGAGGTTTGGGTAGCAATCCCTAAAAATCAGCAAAACATAAGCACAAGATCACTTGTGGCATAGCCTCATGAAGGGTTCTCTCATTTGGAAGTCTGTCTTTTGCTAAAACCCTCTGGCATTACTTGCTAGTATTGCATTGTGCCCTAGTGTAGCAGGGAAAAAATTTGTGCAAAGCAGGACCAACTAAAGACAGCTGCAGAGCCAGGAAAGATCTTTAAATCACAGGACAAAACAGTACTGACAATACTTCCAAAGCAGTTGGGGGCTGGTTTACTCATTGAAACAGGCTGGCTGCCCAGCCCAGACCACAAGAGGGTAGGAATTGCCCAGATTTACGAGGTATCCCCACCAGTGATACACCACGTGTCAGCACCCCCTTGCCAGAGGCCCCACAGCACCTCACCTCCTGTGTGAGGTATGAATGCCCAGGTATTCATACCCATATTCATGCCCAGGTATTGTTTCTCTGCTGCCAGCCCAGGGGCTGGCTCCTGAAGGTCAGTCTGGTGAACTTCTCCTTGCAGTCTCCTTGAGTAAAGGCAAAAGAATGGAAAAAGCCAAAAGGAAAAAAATTCAACTCCATCTTGCAGCTAATTATCAATCATGTGCAGCTTCCCAGAATTTCCAGAGTTGTTGCTTGATCCCCTCAGGACCATGTGTTAGCCTTGTGAATCAGAAACAAGCTTTTATCTTTCTTTTGCCACATAATTGCCACATATTTTTCCATTCTTTTGCCTCTTTTCTCCTCCCCATCATCAGTACACCTTCATTCCTTTCTTTGATCCTTCTTTTCCCAGCTGATGCTTTCCAGTTTCTGTTCCCTGTATCTCTTCTTCCATCATCTCTTTTGCTCCATAGTGTTTTCTCTCATATTCCCTCTCTCATGGCTCTAGCACAGCAGTGCCCTGACACAGGAAAAGTGATCTGTTTCTATAAGAGCAATACAGCTGCAGCCTCAGCCTATTTAATGACAGCCTTGAGTTTATGACAAGAACAGCTTCTGAGTCCCTGAGGTAGAGGTAATATTTTGCATTAATATTTGATATCTTATTTAGGATGTTAAATCAGATGCATGAAATCTCCCAGGAAGATATGAAGGCAGAGTTCTGTTTAAATGATATAGTGCTAAGCCAGGCTGATGGACCACCCCTTCTTGTCTTCCTGCCAGATTTCTCTGAGCTGCCCTGGTTTTAGATGGAGCACAACCTGCTGTCAGTTGGAAAACCAGAGGAACAGTATTTATGAAATCCCTATAACAGCTTACGTTAAGATTCTCTGCAACTTTTTCCTTGAGTTGCTTGTCTCTCTGGGGGAGCGCCTAACCCCAAATGCTGAGTCAGATGCCTTCCCACATACCTTAGACCAAGCAAAGAAGATGACTGTGCATTTTTTTACTCCCTCGTTCTCACAGACACACACACATAGGCAGAGGGACATTTCCTCACTCTCTGCATCCACATATGTAACTGAGGGAATTGAAAAAGACCTTACACTCATTGCTTCAAGATGCATAAAGCCAAAGTGATTTGGACCCTGTTGAAGATTAAGATTTCCCAGCTTTCCCCTTTAAGCTTCATTCATTTGATGCTTGTACTTTCTTTCATGTTACCCCCAAAACATGTGAATGCACCCTTATTTTCTCTGCAGATGTTCTGGAGACCCTCATCTCCTGAGCAACCTCATTCTTCCAGATCTGCTCCTGGAGCTCCTGGCTGAGTTCTTCTCTCTCTTTTCTGAAATTTTGCAACTTAAGGTGGCATTAGCAGCAGCCTATTTCCCTTCCCAGGCCTAAAAGGGCTTGGTAAAGGGAACTCAGGGCACAATTTGCTCTCATTGCATTTTTCTGTGCTTGAAGTAGGGGGGTGGGAGGAAAGGTAGATGCTTTCTCTATTTGTCTCTCATTTTCTTCCTGAGAGAAGATGATGGGATGCAAGGAAATAAGAAAAGAGGGGCAGAGGAAGAATATAGCTTGGTAAAGGGAACTCAGGGCATAATTTGCTCTCATTGCATTTTTCTGTGTTTGAAGTGGGGGTGGGGAGGAAAGGTAGATGCTTTCTCTATCTGTCTCTCATTTTCTTCCTGAGAGAAGATGATGGGATGCAAGGAAATAAGAAAAGAGGGGCAGAGGAAGAATATGCTTCTTTTAAGCCCTCATTGCCTTTTGTGCTCCAGGAGGCAGGTGAGTCTGGGGAAGATCAGTCCTTCATGCCACAGGCATGGCTTGTGTTCAGACAGGCATCAATGCTGCAGGACCTGCAGTCAGACACAAATCATGAAGCTTGGGAAAAAAAATTTCTCCGGCCTGGAGTTTTGGTCTGAAGAGGTCAGAGCTATAAAAAGCTGTGATCTTTGTGTACCACTTCTTGAAGATAACATTTCCATCTACTCTGCCCCGGGGAAGCCCTGGCACAATGGCTCTTCACTGCATGTCTGCTACCCTTTACAGAGGCCCTTTTCAAAGCCTGGCTTCCTTTATTCTGGATCTAGTGTCTCAGCACGAGAGAGACCTCAGCAAATGGGTCAGTGGGAGAAGGCAGGTTACCTGCCCCACAGACGCCCAGAAGGGCAGTAACAGGAGTATTAAGGAGAAAAAGAAAACCAGCTTTTTTCCTCCCTTCCGGGCTTGGGCAGAGTGACAGGCACAATAAAATGTGTGGGTGTCACTTGGCAGGTGTGAATCGTTCAGACAAGCTACAGTACACATCTCTAGTTGTTTTAAACTGTCTTCATGCATCAGACCTCACCACCCCTTACACAGATTTATTGCCACAATCTTTCATTGAAAGGATTAATGTCACCAAGACCTGGCCACTTTGGACATTTGCATCAAAGCTGCCAGCCTGGTAGTCAACCTTTCCTCCATGGCGGTATCTTTTCCAAGTCATTTAGGAGAAGATCAATGCAGGAAAATGGGAATTCTGGCATCCTTCAGGTGAAGCAGTGTCCTGTCAGCAAAATGACTGACCCTTTGCAGCTCCTCTCTGCTAATGCACAGCGCATTGCCTCACTGAGCAGGGAAATCCCACCCAGGGCCTGGGGCAGGTCTGGGGAGGAAGCACAGCCAGGGGTCTGGGCAAGCATATGGAAAGTCACACTTTCTCTGGTTAAACTCTGAGGCTGACTCACCGCCTGACCCCCAGGCAAATCACTCTCTTTGCTGAGCTTGTTTTCCTGTGTGAGTTAGGGCTGGCGGTAGGGACATAGCCCAGGGAAAAATGGGAGGGCTCTAAACTTACTACTGTGAGAAAAAAATCATTGTCGGTGTTGAGCAATTAGGTGTGCATTTGTGAGTAGTGTTTGGCAGATTCTGCTATTAGGTCTGGCTTCATGCAATCAGAGGATTATTTATTTTTTTTTCCTGAGGAATGGTGATCAGCTTTATCTCAATAATAAATCAGAATAGCTTTCCAGGTTTTTTTTAAATTTCCTCATGAAAGCAACACAAACATTTTCCCACCCCAGAGCTAGCACTTCCTCCTCTCTCTCGTTCACTGCTGGCTACACAGGAGCCTGTGAGCAATTAAATTTCTTTTATCAGGCTGCCTGCCAGCACGATTAACCCAGCAGCTCCTCGGCAGAGCCATTACACTTTTGGGGAAGCAAAAGCCCATTGCCACTATGGACTGATGGTCCTGCTTCCCTGGCTCTGCGCAGTGCACACCCACAGTTGCTCCCTGTATGCATGGATTATATCCTCCCCAGGATTAACCATTTTTTTAATGGCTTTTTAAGGCTTTTTTCACTTCAGGACTGTGAAACCGAGTGGCACCTTGTGTGTACCTGTGTCTCTCTGCGTATTTAAGCAAGCTGGAGGATGCTGGCCTCTCACTGCAACAAGCACAGACCTGGAAGCTCTGCAGAACAGTGCTGGTGCCAGGCAGCCTCTCTTCAGGACTGTACCGTGGCTCCCAAGGGCAAATTTTCTTCCTTATATAAAATACACAGTTCTTCATGTCCTTCTTTTTGCTACTGCGACCAGTCCTATTTTGGTCATATACATTTGTGCTATAAATGGTATCCTGAAGTCAGAGCTTATCAACATTGGCTCTGGTCTCAGGGCTTCTTTTCAAAGGTGCATTGACATTCGTTCATCTAATTTACTTCTCTTATTTTTGGCTGCTTTTTTTTTTTCAGCAAATTGGTCAGGGAACATAGTAATAAGCACAAATTCAAAAATAGACATCTGATAATGATCTTCTACCCCTAAAATTGTCTTGCTTTTTGGAGCCAGTAATTCAGCACTTCCCCTACAACTCCAGCTTTAGAAACTACTTGGTTTTGATTTTCCCAGTGTCCTTAAGATACTTTAAGTATCGACTCTCTGAACAGTCAGTGTATGTTTAGCAGGGAAGGTAAAAAAGAAAGCTGCTGATAGTTTTCTCCACTTTGACTGTTAGTTTTCAGACTAATTTCACTGAGGTTGAACGTTGTTGCAGCCAAAGATCATGTCCTTCAGGCTGCCATATCCTCCCCTTGGAGCTGCAGAAATAAACCCATGAGGTGCTGGAAGTCCACCTGTGACCCCGAGAGCCCAGACATCTTTGCAGAGGTGGCAAAGCAGATTTCCATTTGCATCCCAGCTCCAGGGCAATCAGCCATACACGCTGGCAAGTTCTCATATGGCCAGGTACCTGCTTCTGTTTGGCACTTGCAGCAGACCCCCTCAGTGAAGCAGAGGGCAGCTGGTGCTTCAAAGGGAAGCACCAAGTGCTGTGAAGAGACAGCAAAGGCAGTGATTCTGTTTGCTGCAGACACCAAGAGCTGTGCTGCTTCTTTCCTTCACCCCACGCTTGGAGGACTGTTTTGTGGGAAGAAGCATGTATTTTTGATATCATGCATTGCCCTGCATTGCTGCCTTTCCTATGTACCTATGTGCTTACAAACTTGCTGAACATGTTAGCTCCTCCTGCTAGCTGTCCCTTTGGCTATATATCCCCTGTTCCCTCCACAACTGTGTGCTCCTACCTACAAAAAAAATTTTTAAAAAAGACGGGTCTTTTTTTTTCCCCGCATCTGAAGTGTAATTCAGAGCTTCCTGGGATTTCATTCAGGCCAGAGACATAGTAAATCAACTTCAAAGATTCTCCTCAGAGTGTTCCATCCCATAATCTTCAACACCTCCTTCCCTGCTCAGCCCAAACGGCTCTTGCCATGTTGCCTGTAGTTTATCTTCAGTTGCAGGTAGTAACAATAAAGCTCTTCCTCATTGCCAGGCTGATTAGTTTTATCAGAAAACCTGCCTTGCTTTTTTTTTGTCTGGGATTTTTCCTTACGCTTCTCTCTCTTATCTCTAAACTGTGATGGAAATGTTTGGGGTTTAGCTTTGGACTGAAGTCCAGAAGGCTTCAGGCTGCCTGCCATTCAATACATCAAACAGAGAAGGTCCTGCTGAATCATGTGCAACCTCCCACTGGGCACACAAAATGTAGGACAAAAATCACCTGAGTTCCATTCACCTGCTTACATTTCTTCTTAGGGCCTGATTCATCCTCTTAACTAATTTTTCCATCCAGTGATGATCAAAAGACCTTCAAATGGCTTTTCTTGGGGGGAGGAAAGAATGGAAGCAGTCCTCTACTCCGTCAGAGTTTCTCAGCCTACTCAGAAATGTTTAACCAAGCCTTGCACAGCTCTTTCTGCTGTAGTGCTGTGTAGTGGAGCTCCCTCTGGCCATCAGGTCATATTATCAGAGATAATCAGAGCGTATCAGTTTCACACAATGCTCAGCCAGACAAGCAAGACAGGCCAGTCTCCAATGTGCCATGAATCTCTCACTCACATCACATATGATTTGGCTTTTAGCAAGACCACCCTGTCACAGCATATGATGTACAGTACCCATCTCCTTAGAGGGCAGCAGTGAAAAACAGGTTATGGCTGTAAAACGTTTTATTCTTAAGGTCTATTTATTATTTCTATCCTCATTCTGAATCTGAACATCTCAGTGTCTATCTTTCTGTGTTTGTTCTAGCTTTGTTTTGCTGTCATGCCTCAGAAAACACCTCCTTCTGCTCAGCAACACCAGGGAACAGAACTTTTCAGACTGCAGCAGGGGAGGAACCAGAGTGCCACAGTTCTGATGACCACAAGGTAAGGGCACACAGCTGGGAACCAACATGGTGCAAGAGGTCATAACTGGAGGTCATGGATGTTCTTCAGGAAAGACAGGCAAGGGCAAAGAAAGACACATGAGGAGGTTGCATTGGGGTTCCATCACAAACCCCTTGACCAAGAGGAGGAAGCAAATGAGGCTTTTTAAAAACAGTTGACAGAAATCTCCTTAGTGCAGGCCCTGATCCTCACAGGGAATATCAACCATCCAGATGTCTGCAGGGAGGGCAACAGGAAACCCAGGTATGTCCTGGGAACCTCAAAGCACTGCAGGGATAAAGCAATGCTGTTCCTGCTCACAAACAGGGGTAATGGTGGTGAATGATGTCACAGAAAGCAGTTTGGACCACAGTGGCCATACAGTCTCTGATTTTAAAATCTAAATAATGTTTGGGAAGGCAAACAGCAGTTAATACTCTGGATTTTCCCAGAGCAAATTTTGATTTTTTTAGAGACTTTCCAGGAAGAATCATATGAAAAAGAAGTTGCTGTGGGGGGCAAATATACCGAGGAGGGCTGACTGATTCTTAAAACAAAATTATTGAGAGCTTTGGAACAAACAACCTTGTTCAGCAGGAAGACTGGGTATGTCAGCATAGGGCCCATTTGGATAAGCAAGGAATTTCTCAACGAATTAAAATGCAAAAGGAAAGTATACAGGCAGTGAGACAAGGATAGACATCAAAGGAGGACTATAGAAACCTTTTGTGGTTCCTTGGGGATGAAATAACGAAGACCAAAGCAAACCAGGAACAGAGCAAGAGAGACTGGAAACCTCAGCAAGAAACATCCAGATGGGATTCATTTTAAAAAGTCAAGGCTAAAATACTGCTAGCAATACTCAGCAAATAGAAGATATGTGAAATGTTTCTAGTAACAGCATAGGTCCTAGGGAGAGGAAGAACCAACTAAACAGAAGGTTTTAATATAAAAATGTGCTGAAAATGGTCCTTGTTGCTTTGGGCACCTAAGAAAGGGGGGGAGGGGGAAATCTGACTGGCAAGAGTTTACATCAGCTGTGTACTTGTGGCACTTCTGGCAATTTCTGGAACTGGAGGTCAAAGAAAAATGATGAGACCAGTCAGAGAGCTTGAAGGTCAAATTTGCAGCAAGTATTACAGAAGTTAAATCTATATTTGTGGGATAATAGATGACAAAAAGCAAACACAGCTATTCATCAATAGCTAAAGGGCAAGGTTGCTAGGGAGGCAGGAGACAAGCTAAGAGCAAAAGAGGATATTTCCAACACAGTATCAGGTAAGTTTTATGGCCAAAGTTGCACTGGATTGTGGAAAAATTTCCTGATGGCAGAGATGGAAGTTCTCTCTACTTTATTTCACTTGTATAGAAGCCTCTGTGCTGGGTAGCACAGAGTGATCTGTGCCAGCAGTGGGTGGGAGGTTTTGGAGTCAGGATGTGAGAGGGACAAGGAGAAAATGGTGTCAAGTCCTAAGAAGGGAATGGCATCACTGTGTTTGATTGCCCCAGGTTTTTGCGTGCCATATGCTCTTCCACCTTCACCTGAACCAAAACACCCACCAAGGATTGCTGAAGGAATCAGGGTTGGGCTCAGAATACAAACCTGATTTCTTAACCTTTATTTTTTGCTCTCACTGCAACAGAACTGACTTATCTCCACCTAGAATGACATAGCAAGAGCTTCAAGCATCTCCCATGGACCCATTCCCCCTCTCTACACAAGACTGACAGTGAAGTCTTTCAGTTCCTTTGCAGTAAAGTCCAATTCAGTCAGGCAAAAGGGACACAACCAGGATTTGGATTAAGAAGGTGTTGGAAAAGGGTGGCTAATTGGGAGAAGTTAATTCTTCCTTGCTGGGGCCATTTGGGAAGGACAAATCAGAGACTTTATAGACATAGACCCCAGGAGCTGAGACCTGCACACCAGGTGAACTGAGTGCTGTGTAGGGTAAGGAGAGGCAGCTTCATGATTCCCCAATCCTGTCCCCTCTCCCTGCCACATACACAAGGACCACGAGCTTTTTACGTCCTGTTTCCTGGCTCTTCCACACTGGGCATGTGACCACAGAATTAACTCTCAACACATACTTCAGAGAGAAATGGCAGCTTTGCAGTCTGTTTGACTGGAAAGCTGTCCTGTCCGTGCAGATGACAAAAGGGAGGCAATTCCCTCCCAAACCAGCTCACACCTTGCAGTGCCCTGACCGAGCACTGAGCTGCCAAGAGAGGAATCCCTCACTCGCCCCTGACAGCTGCTGAGCCGCTGCAGGGAAGAGCACTCGCTAATGATATGTACCCTTTGCTCTGTCAACACAAAGATTTGTCCCCCTGCCACCCTCCCCAACCTCACCCTGCAGCTGGATTCCAGCCAGTGGAAGCCCTTTAGAAAATGGAAATGGATGCGTCTCTCACAGTCATTAGCGTGGATTGTGCTAATGGGATGTCATGATAAATACTGACAGCTAGCTGAGGGCAGCGGCGTTCACTGAGACTCCAGAGGAGAGGGCAGCAGATGCTCCAACAAGCTCCAAGAGCGGCCATGGAGGGGGAGGATGCGCTGGGAAAGCAAAGGCAAGCCGGGCAGGCTTGGTGACAAGATAGCAGAGCTTGCTGCTTCAAGGTCACCAGCCCGAGAGCAGCCCTGGGTGCTGGCAGTGCACGGGGGTAAGGGATGCGGTGCCTGGGCACTTTGCTTGTTTGGAAGGTGAAGGTCTGAAGGAGCCTCAGGGGAATCCCAGCTGTTAGCACATGTGTGGGGAGCCCGGGAAGGGCAGCCCACGGGGCTGCATGGCAGGATCAGGTAACTGCTACAGGGCACCACTAGCAAGGGTAGTTTCAGGGAAGAGATGAGATGCCCATGTTCAGGGGAGAGGATTACTCGACTTGCATTATCATTTGTGCTTGCACGCACACGAAGAAATGAGCTTAGAGCTTCAGTACCTCAGGGAACTGACCAGCATAACTATAGTTAGATAATTATACCATTAAATCTATGCTAATACTACTAAGGCTGGTCATGAATTTTTTAACAAACCAGTGTTTCATTGGAAAATACCAACTGATTTTATCAAAGATGAAACTCTTCTCAAGGACAAGGACACTTCAAATTTTAAAAAAAAGGGAAAAAAAGAAAACAATAAGAGTCAGAACACACACTTATTACAGTGAAGTGTTTTCAGGACATTTCTCTCTAAGCAGGTTTTCCAAGTAAATGTCCATCCATGAATCAGAGAGTCGGGGGACCTCAAACAGTGGATCGTCCACCCACAGCAGACACTGATCAGTAGGCTACTAAGGAGCTCTTCCTGATCTTGCTGATTTATTTTCACTGATAAAAATCTGAAAATAATCTGATTTTTATTCGGGTGCAGATCAGAAAAAAAATTTTTGCATCCTGAAGTCTGGTACGGGAGGAAGAACTAGTTCATACTCTGCTCTCAGTATAATTCACCCTCAGGGAGATGCTGTTCTAGAATGAAAGCATTTTCTTACTTTGGAGTAATTACTCTTATTCCAGAACAGATTATGCACATGAGGGAGTTAAAATAACATAGCTAGAGCAATAGCTGCTATTCTATTGCCACACGACTCAACTTCCCAGAATATTCAAGTCTTAAAGGATACAAAGGTACATATGTAGTCTTTTTCTCATTGAGAGTATTAACTCTTCTTTGGACAGTGTTTCATATAGATGCCCTACTGACAAAATCAGTATTGTCGGACAAAATTAGACCTTCAAAGACAGGTGATAGGTGACAGGTGACCCGTGACTTACTCGAGGAGACATCATTGACTTTATTCCTTGTGCAGCACAGATACAAACGCACACATACATGGAGCATGTGCACATTTGTGTTCATTTCATATCCCTGACCTGATCCTTTGCTGCTTCTGAGATGGAAAGCAAAGAAAGAGCAAGGAGGCCTTTCATCACAAATGAGACTGAAATAAAGAGTGGGGTACAAGTTGCATGTGGTGTCAGCACATTACATTACATCCACCCATCACTTTTCTCCCAATATTTCTCACTGGAAGTAGCTCTGAAGACATCACAATAATGACTATTGGCAGGATTTGTGTGGGCGAGGTGCTGAGAGCCAAGCAAGCCCAAAGTCTGAATTAACGTTTGAATCTCCCACGCAGAATGTCCTCTGCAGTGCTGAGATGAGGTCAACAGATGGAGGAGGATGGAGAGGAAGGGACTTCCATATTGCTGCTCATGAGCTCATCACATTTCTTTGCTCACAGAGTCTTTCCACCTGTTTCAGGTTGGGTGGCACTGCCTCTTGTTCTTAAAGACAGTCCATCAGCAGGAGTACAATCCATTGTCCAGAGGTCTGAAATCTTTCTGAGCCTTCTTAATGTCATTGTCATGTCACACTGGTCTAGCACACTTTGCAATACTCTATTTCAGGACTGAAATAGAGTTTCATGTCGCAAAAATGATTAACTGGCTGAGTATTATGAGCACTCAAAACTGACAGCTTAGAGGTTGAGATGCATTTAACAAAGAGCCCAGCACAGTGGCCTTTCTATTTGCTGGTATAGCACAACACAGCAATCACCAAGAGTCCTTAGTTCTTCCACAGACACATTTGCAGCCTCTTGTCCTGTTCATGTCCTGGTTTTGCCCATGGACACAGACTTCTTCATTGCTGATTGACACAGAAACAGCCTGTCTTGGCATTTGGCTCAGGCTTGGGCTTTTTTTGCTGTTCCACTCAGCACAGCTGTAATCACCTTGGCCTGAACAGTGCTCAGGAGATTTCCAGAAAGCAAAGAATGTTAAATGCACTGAATCTGTAATGTCCAAGCTATCCCCCAAGCAGAAATCCAAGCAGGATTACATTGGAGTAGCAGAGGCTGTTCTTGTTGAGGGAGAGCTTCCAGGCTTAGAGGAAAAGACATTGCAAAGAAAACTGGACACCAGGTACTTCTCTGCCTTCACAAATTCTGCTTTCTCATCAACAGATTCAGTCCTCCTAAGAGGGAAGGCTCTGCCCAGACTTGGTTACCCAGCCTCAGAAGGCTGGCATCAGTAGCTGACGTAGTCAGAAGGCCCCATATGCACCAGAAGGCCGGATGAACAAACATCTAAGTGTTCACCAGCAAAGACCAGCATGCATCTTTCTGTGATGCATAACCTACAGCAGGAAGCAGATGCTGTTCTAGCAGACAATGATCAAAAGTTTCTGTCACATTTATGAGATGACTCTGCATACTTGTGTTGGAGAAGGCACATGGCTCACTTGGAGAATCCATAGGGATTTCTGGCTGCCTCTCATTTAAAGACCAAAAATCGCATAGAGCTGTTACCCAGATCAAAGCATCACCACATCAAGAGAAATTTCCTATCTGACCTTCACATGTAGGCCTTTCATACAGGACTTCACAGCTGTGACTACATGGAACTGCTGGCATGCTCAGACTTGCATTCAAGCACTAACCTGGCAAGTAGGGGACACCAAGGGCAGAAAAGCCCTCCCCAGCCACTAGGTGTTGCATGGATGCAGCACTGGATGTTGCAGAGGGCAGTACTGCCCTGACATTCCCCTCCTTCCGTGGCTGGATGGATGCATGGGCTCTGCCCCCCTGTGTCCAGTGCCAGGAGGGAAGGCCAGCCTCGGGGGCACACACAACTGACGGCGATTGTGTGAGCCCAGGACAAGCCCACACTGTGTGAGGCAGGCCCCAGCCTGGGCAGGCGGTGCTATTTGACCCTCGTGCAGACCATTCATTCCCCTTGGACAAAAGAAAGTCTTGTTCAATTCGATGTCGATGAAAGATGTGGAGCAGAGAGAAGCTCGGAAACAGAAGCCACTTTCTCATATAGCCGAGGAGCTGGGTGACAACTGCCCTCTGTTCTCCACGCCCAGCCTCCCTCCGCCTCCCAGAAGGAGCAGACAAAGGACGTGTCACGATCGGCTTTTGGAAAAAGGATTTGCCATCACTGTCATGATGGAAAGCAGGGCCGTTCGCATCCCTCTGGATGCAAGATTAATACTGGCTGTTAGGAATTGAAGTGCAGAGAGATCTGCTGTTGTCGGGGTGTGTTGAGTGGCAACATCTCCTTGTCGAGGTCAGGCTCTCTATGACAGTGCTTTCAAAACAACTCATGCATCGATTCACTGTAATGGGATGGAGGATCCATCCATGCTTTCAACAGATAGCTCACCTAAGATTTAGTTCCTTACAAAAGCAGTTACTTACCTTTAAGGAAAAGCCTTATGGAATTTAATGGAGACGAGACTGACAGAATAACATAGAAATAATTCTTAAAGCTGACAGTTTAACAGAGAGCATCTTCCTTTTTTAAGCCATTCTACAGAGATCAACCCTTAGGAGAAAGCTCTCTGCTTGACACTAAAGAACGGGTCATAAATCAATCAAAAGGTAAATCATATCTTCCCTTTGCAAAACTTTTCCAGAGGGGCAGAATGCTGAAGTGCCATCTTTGGAGTACACTCAGAAGCCCTATCAAAACAGCTCAATAGTTCAGGGTTTCTTTAAACTTCTCCATCAGTACAACCCTCCTTCTCACCTCCCTGCTCCCATCCTGTTCTCTCCCTATCACATGGGAACATTGTCTCCTGCAGGGATGAGACCAAAGCCTGAGACTTTCTTTTGTTCTGCATTTCTTTAGCTGGTGGGCAGGAGGATCTGAGGGAAGACAGTCACTCGGGCTCTCTCCCGCCTTTCATGGACAGGCCCCATCCCCAGGGTGCAAGGTACATGCAGAAGCAGGCAATTGCTGCCCACACACAGAAGGTGTGTGAGGGCTCTGGCCTGCATGCTGCAACCCTTACACGTGCCGTGCAACTGGAAGCTGATTCCTGGGGGATTGCAGGCTCTAAGCCCTTCTGCAGTAACACTGCCTTGCAGGCAGCCAAGGAAGGAGCAGAGAGAACTGGAAGCACCAAGGCAAAGCCCTGTCAGAGGCTGTGAGCAGAGCCCTCAGAGCGGCTCTTTGCTGCACCTTTGGAGTGGTGCTGCCGAAAGAGCTGCCTCCCAATTGCAGAATAGCAGATGTGTTTACCACACATCAATCTGTCTCTGTCTGGGTCCTTACCCGGCCCCCATCATCATCCTATTCAAGAGTCTGCAAAGTATTTAAAAATAGCATTAACACTAACAATCTCTCTTTCTTTCCTCCCAAGCTTGTAGCAGAAATAGCTTGATTAGTGTACAGCTCTGGTGCTTCAAGGGGGAGAGAAATGAAACTGCAGAGCTTTGCAGAGTGGCTTTTCAGCCTTCTTCAGGCAGCAACTGCTGGCTGCTTCGCTGAAGCACAGGTTCTTCAAAGGATGGCAGATTTTAGATCAAGGACTGCTTGTTCTGCCACGCATATTCTCAGGCAGATTTACAATGAGGAGAGAGGCCCTGCTGCAGCTTTGGACCTTGGAAGAGATGCATCTGACACCCCTCCTCATCCCCTGCCATCACTCTTTAACCACATCCAGAAAGTTGGGAATGAAAGGAGCTGGGAAGGAGGCTGTCCTGGGGCAGAGGTATGGACTAGGCAGAAGATAGCTCAGCAAGCTCTCTGAAAATACCATTGGGCTGTATGCAGCCTGATCAGGGAGGGGCTTGGCAGGCAAGACCTCTGGTGTCTCATTGCATCCCTCAGATATGGATTTCAGGGGTGACTTTGAGGGAGTAACTTCTCCAGGGCTCATCCTCCCTCTCAGCAGAAAGAGTGCTACCTTCCCAATTCAGAGGGAAGGTTTTACTCACTTTAGTCTGCAATGTTTTGAGATTTGTATTTACACGTGTTTGCAATGTTTTGAGACTTGTATTCACAGAGACGGTGTGATGCCACTACCTAGCAATGCTTCACAGGCCATGTCAGGTGCGGGCATGACTCTTGACTGACCGTTTCAGTAGGTTTCCCTCCCAAATCCACATCCCCTGTGTGCTGTCCTCCAGGGCTGCTGCCAACATTTCCTTACCTTTTGTTTGTGAAGCACACCATGCCAGCAGGGAATCAGCAACGGCTCTCTTTGCTTCTCCCCTGCCTTGAGGGCACTGAAGAGGCAAGTTCTCAGCACAGCTGCAAACAGATGGTCCCAAAAGCACAGCACCACACACATTCCCACAGCAGAGGACACCAGCAAGGTCCCTGCTGCCCTGTAGCCAAATCCCCTGTCAAAAGGAGGGTGGGAAGTGTGAACAACTCGCTCCCCCAATCCTATAAGGTGCCTCAGAATGTACCATGCATTGCTTCTGAGAGCTGCAACAGGAGAGGGGGGTCGGGAGAGAGGGGAGCAGCTGCAGCCACTCAGCCCAGATGGAGTAAGAGCTCGGGAGGCTCACAGCGCTGCAGCACCGCTTCCTCCTTTGCAGCACAAGTCAGTGAACATTTTCCACAATGCTTCCTCTGCTGTGGCTTACTGCTGCAAGATTCAGGGATGTGGTCTGTGGGTCTGCCTCAAGGCTGACACAGCATCAGGCCCTTTAGAGCATGGCAGTGAAAAAGCAAGAAAAGCAAATTGCAGGAATAAATTGCACACAGATTGCACCTGTAAGCTACCCTCTCCAACAGCATCTCTCCCAGGATCTCGAAGCACTTATCACTTGGGAAGCAGCTTAGCTTAGTGGCAGCCTCAGGATGGAGGTTTCACAGAGTTTCATCTTGTACTTTCAGTGGAGGAAGTGTGGGCAGAGACAGGGGCAGATGGCCCAGGAAAGTACAGCATGCCAGGGAAGAGCTGCCATCCAGAGCACTGCAGTGTGGATTGCAGCATGTGGCTGTGCTGGACAGAGCTGTGGTGGCAGTGGAAGGAGGAAGGTCTTACCAGGGCAGTGACTCCACTGCCATGTGGCTAGGAACACAGACTGCCCCAGCCACTGCCTTCAGGAGGGATAAAGAGGACTGTAGCACACGGGATACTCCACTGTCCCCTCCAATATATCCACCGTGGATGCTTTATCCGAGAAAAATATCTCTGCACAGACCCACTTGCCCCAGGACTGAATCTCATTGCAGAAGTGTGCAGCTTTTGCCAGAAGCCAGCTCTGACTGTGGCATGAGGAGAAGCATCTTCCTGCATTGCTGACTCTCAGCACCCCCAGCCCAACCATAGGACAGACTGATTAAACTGTGGTTCTGTGTGTGGCAGTGAAACAGTCATGTCAAAGGTTGTGGACATAAAAAGGGCGAGCCTGGAGCATGAGTAAGCAAAGCCTGAGTGGTTTGGGCTTCCAGAGTTTCCAGCAGCCTTGGACCTGATCTCTTTCTCATGCTTTTCCACTCCAGAGAGAATCCCAGAAGTCAAAGTCCTTAACCAATCTCTCCTAGAGAGGTGCCAGGGTTAGGGTGTTCACCCAAGGATTGCCTGCGGCTCACTAACCACCCAAGATGCCTGTGGTTAATTATCAGTCAATTAGCTCCTCCTCAAGTTCTTCCCCCAGCCACAGGAGGATAAAGTCTCTGCCTTATCCCAGGGAATTCTGAAAGATTCAATGCCTCGCAGGCATAGGCAATCAATTTGTTTGGTACGGATTTTCCTAAAATCAAGGTGCTGCAGAGCTGGAACAACCCAGCTAACTCATTCCTGGAGCAGGAAAATGCTTCTGCCAGTAGTGCAAGAGGAATTCAGGCTTCTGCTGAGCCATCTGTGGGGAAGCATCTCGCCATTTCCTGACACCCACACGCTGGCTTTCATCCACAAGCACAGAGAACCCTTCTGGTCTGACCATGCAACATGGGGACTTCATGGCTCCAACACTGAGGATGGATGGCTGGATGGATGGATGGATGGATGGATGGATGGATGGATGGATGGCTTCCTTCCTACCATTAAGGGCAGCCTAGGATGCCAGGGCAGAATAAGAGCAGCCTTTCATTCCCTGCTCTAGCTGGACACAGCCAGTGGGTCTGCACAGCCATAAGCACAGTGGTGGTGAGCATGGCCATAGTCCTTGTGGGTACTGAACTCAACGGCTTGGAATGTCCCCTTGACAAAGGGAGAAGCAGGTGAGCAAAGGCACTGGCACTGGCCTGCTGCTTTGCCTGTGTTGGGTTCGCATCTGTGTTCCACTTTGTAAATGTCATTTGGGCTGTAAAATGTCACTTGATATCTTTCTTTCCAAGGTGTTTTCAGAAATGTCTGCTCTAGAAAGAAATGTGGCCAAGACCTGCCAGCTATCCTGAGCAGACAGACTTCTCTTCTTCTCCAAGAGCACTTGCCAGCTAAGGATCTCAAAACATTTTTCCCTGCTTACTGCATCCCAAGGCAAGATCTTTGTTACCTGAAGCTAACATCATCAACAGGTCCCCACCTGAGCCTGGGACTGTGCTACTTTGTGTACCTCGAGGTTTGCTGAGAGCTGAAACCTCTTCGGGAGAAACTCCTGGAATATAGTAGTCACAACCCTCGGAAGGGTAAGGGAGGGATAGGTGTGTGCTGTGCAGCCCAGTGCAAGGAGAAGTCTCCTACAGCAGGGCTGAGGTGTGACAGCCCTCACTTCTGCCCTCTGTGCATCCAGCCCCAGCTGGGAGCCCGAAGGAAGAGCTGCTTGTCACACCCCCCTTCAAGCAGCATGGTGACTTTATTATGGCCGAGACGCAGCTCCTAAGGGAGGTAGGTAGGGGAAAACTGAATCGGGCTGGTCTCCTAGTCCCATTTAACCTGTTCCGAGGCAGAGGCCCAGACGACGCATTGGCTGTGGCTGTTCATGTGGCCAGAGCAAGGAATGGCCCAGCTGCTGCCGCAGTGGGAAGTGGTTGTACCGATATCACCATCATCCCACATCAGGGAAACTGAGGCACGCAGTAGCGATGCGCGCATCAAGCTGCAACTGGGGCACCAAATTCCAGAAGCACTGCGGCCGCTGGGCTCGGGCTGTGACTCCCAGGTTGCCTTACAGCCAGCCAACCCGCACGGGCTGTAGCCATCGCAGGTGGCTCTTTCCTGAAGCAGCCGGAGCGGGAAATCACCCCAGTACCGGTCAGAAGCAAAGACGAGATCCTCGGCACTGGCAGAAAAATCCCTCCCCTCGCCTCCGGCGGGAAGAGCAGCGGCCGGCCGGGGCAGGGCACCCTCCCCCTTGGAGGGCGGCCGGCCCGGCTGCGGGGGCAGCGCTGCGGCCGTGCCCGGCCCCGCTGCCGTTCCCCTTTTCCCGGGTCGCCTCCTCGCCGCTCCTTCCCCCCTCGCTGGCTCCGCGCTCGCCCCTTCCCCGCTTAAGGTGGCCCCGCGGGATGCGCGGCGCGCAGGAGCCGCTGCGGGCGGCCCTCGGCGCTCCCCCACCCCCGGCACGGGGTGGCCTTAAATCGGCTCCGCGCCGCGCGTAGCCGCATCGCCGGCGCCGTCTGAAGGCGGGCGCCGCCATCCGCCGGCAGCGCCGACGGGCCGGTCCCGGTGCCGGTGCCGGTGCCGCTCCCGGTGCCGGTGCCGCTCCCAGGGCGCAGGCAGGACCCGCCGCCGCCCGGCGGCGGGCCATGCTCCCCCGGCAGCCCCCGGCGCGCTGCCGCCCCGCGCCCGGCGCCCCGGCGTCTCCGCCGTGACCGGCCCTTCTCGCCAGGTAAGCGGGAGACCCCGCTCGGGCAGCGGGGCTTTGGGGGTGGGAGCGGCGCCGGGGATGCAGCGGTGACCTTGCGGTCCCCCGGCGCTTGGCGCTGGAGGGGTGCCGTGCCCCGCGACCGGCAGCTGTATACCCGAACTTCATCCCTGCTCAGCGCCAGAACCGGTTCCGCGCTTGACGGGGAGCGCCTGTCCTTGCATCCCCCCGCACGTTGGTCCGGACACCTTCCAGGGGAGCGACATCCCAATCCCAGGCTGGAATTTTCCAGCTGTGGGGAGATGCCTTCATTCCTGGTGTGTGTCCACCCGGGAATCTCGCCGCCGGCATCTCCGAGCAAGGGTACCCAAACGCCGGTCCCGGGCACGCCGCTGCTCCCGGAGAGCTTTTATTGCGCCTCTTGGTGACAAACACCGGAGAAGCCAAACTACAGAAGGGCGACAAGGGGGTTTGTGTACAGGCACAGGTAGCCTCGCTGGGAACCGACCCCAGGCGGGCGTCCCAGAGAGAGGCTCTGGAAACGTGGGTTGGGAGAGGGCAAGAGTAGGAGGTTTGGGGAAGAGTTCTGCCCGGTTCTGCTCCTGCCTCAGACACGGGCGTCTGCCGAGGGATGCTGCTGCTGATTTTCTGGAGCAGCTTGGGGTGGATCTTGCTAGGCGAGTTGGAAAGTAGGTTTTTTTTGGCCTCCCGCTCCAGCCACTGACCCATCCAGCCTCGGGCCAGGGAAGAAGAGGGAGAGGCTCAGCAGCTAATGCATGACAGAGAGAAACCCCTCAAGGTGCTGCAAATCTGGAGAGAAGCAGCCAGTTCCTCAGTAACTCCTTAAGGAAAGCTGCCAAGGGGCAATTTCTGTGCAGCTGGAGAGATGGGGTGTTGGAATCAGCAGGGCAGCACCAAGCATCACCATAGCAGAGCAATAATGACAAGCTATAAATACCTGTCCGATAACTTGAAGTCCACACAGCTCAGCAAGTGAGTGGGGGAGAGTGAGCGATGCAGCCACTGCAGGTGCTTCCAGCTCATTTTTCGGACCCAGAGGAGGCTTCCTTGTGCAAAGCACATATGCAGAGAGTGCAGCAAGGTACAGCCATTTCCCACGTGAGTCTGATCACCCATTTCTGCTTGGGATTAAATCTCATCAGGTGCAAAAAGGGAAAAATGGGTGGCAAGGTTCACACCTTGTACCTCTGGACAGCCAGCAGAAGTACCAGGCATTGTCCTCACTAGCCTCAGACAGACTAGGAACAGGGGCCATAGAGCACTTCCACAAGCTGGGAGATAGGTGCACAGAGACAGCAGGATAGGAACCTCACAGAAGGGAGGCCATCAATATTCTAAAAAGTGATTCCTCAGTAGGAGATTATGGGGACCTCTGTCTCGGGAAATAGAGAGGGTTACAGGGCAGGAGGAGGCCACTGGCAGAGCTGTATCACAGTCTGTGTCACATCTGTTTGCAGCTGTGCACGCTGCCAATCCCCTTTTCTCCGTGTCCTGGAGCAGGATGTGGGGGCTCCATCACCTTTGCTTGGTGCCTGCTCCATGGTTTCCTGGAATCTCTCTGTTGGCAGGCACAGCAGGGATACAGCGCCGGTAGCTGAGTGCATGCTGTGCCTGCCCGGTGTGAGGCCAGGAGCTCCGTGACTGTGATTCCTGCCCTCCCTCCCGTCGTCACTCCCAGGAGTGACTTTGGTGTTGCTTTCAGGGCACTTCACTCTGCATTGAATTAAGGCTCCGCAGAGCAGTTAAGGTACAGAGGTAGATGTGCAGCTAACACATCATATTGGGTGTTTCAGAAATCTGGTGAGACCAAGGTAAAGCTCTTCTTTGGCATTTTGAATGCAATAACAATAATAGCAGTAATGACAATAATAGTAATAATAATTATAATAATAGTGAAATCATCTAGGCAACCTTGCAATCCCAAAACAATTCAACCAGCTGACACAGAGCACAGCTGAGATGCAGCCACCTTTGCAACAAAGGGCCTCAGCCTGGCTTGCAAGACACTTGAACAGCCATGGGATAGAAAACAAAGCAGTTGGGCTGAGGACACTTGCTCCCACGACAAGGGTTTTAATGAGGGGAGCTCCCGCACCTTTGGGCTTTGTTACAGTGTCATCTGGGAAGACTGTTGCCTAGGGAGCTGTACAGAGCTATACAGCAGCTAAATGTACGCAAGAGAGAAAACACTTCCACAATATACAGCCCTTAAATTCATATTCTTTCCATGGCTTCGGAATATTTTGGTGCCCAGTGCCTGTGTTCTCTAATGACCTCTTCCCTGCAGAGTGTGCAAGGTTGTACTGGACAGCTCAAGGCTGTGTTTTCCTTTCTTCTTGCCTATGAAGCACTGGTAAAGGTGCTTTTTGGCAGGAAACTTTCCCCTGCTTCAGCAGCAGGCCAGGAGATGTCCTTAGTGTCCGAGACCAAAGTTGTACCTAGGAGGCAGCTTGCTGGCAGGAGCCTGCATTGGATTGTCTCCAGCTGTACCCCTGCATGGCTTTCCTACCCTCCTCACCACGGTAATCACCTGCCAATGGCAGTGCTCTACACATCCCTGTGTTTCTCAGTGCCCCTCTCTCCCAGGGTGCTGGTGCACAGTCACCTCCTGCTTTCCTCCAGTGCCTCAGGAGGCAAAGTTCCACCTCCAAACATAAGAAGCCACCCCACGACTCCATCCACCTCCTGGAACTACTTCCAAGGCCTCTTATTCCTCATCTTGAGCACTTTTGATGGTCTTTCCTGTTCACAATACTTGGGAGCAATAAAGACGTGTGTTGCAACCCTTCATATGTATGCCTACAAGGGATGAGATATTTGATAGGCTTCAAAGATGCCCTTTACTGAGCATGCAAAATTGCTCTGAGAAAGCTCTGCAATTATTCTGCAGGATGTACACAGGAAAGATGATATCTGTCCCTTTCCTCCTTGTATCTAATTGTTCCTAATAAAAGAAGAAACCTAAAAAGGAGGTAATAAGCCAGACTGGAATCTGGGTCCCACACACCTCCAGGGCCCTGGAGGAGTCTAAAATCACTCTGCCCTTTTTGCTCCTGGCCTTTCTACCTAATAATAAGCATTACGCTTTTCTGCACCGCTTCCCATCCCAAGATCTCCAAGCACTCTGCATGTGTGATTAAGAGCACTCCCTGCCCACATACAGAGCTGTTTGTCAGGATGACTACCCCCTCTTTACAAGGGAGACACGGCAGCTCATCGCGTCAGAGCTGAGACAGCCCCAGATCATCTGTCTCACAGGCGAGAGGCCCCTGCATCTCTGGGAAGCACTTGCTGCGAAGCAGCTCAGCCTAACAGGACTGCCATTTAAAACCTACCAGTACCACAAAAGACTAATAAATACAGGGCATGGACGAGACCTGGGGCTGTCAGCACCCTTATCTCCAGTGCACGCATGACTGCCTAAGACCAGTTCTTCGAAAGGGACACTGGTCAGACCCCACTGATTCCTCCAGGCTGGGGTACATCTCCAAACCACTCCTCAACCTGTGGTCAGCACACTTATGAAAATTTGGTCCTTTAACCTTTCATGCTGTTTTAGGCTGTGCAGGCTCATAATTAAGCGTTTGAAGTTTGTTCTAGCTTGCTGTCATGTGGCATTAGTGCTCCCAAAATCCTTTCCTTAAAACTCAAATTTATCTACTTTGCCAATGTTCCCAAGAGTTTGATCAGCTACCTTGTTGGCCTCCTCCACCACACAGTGCGGGGGGCTGTCTGACATCTTTCTGCCTGAGATGAAAACACTGCACTCTGCAAGTTCCTGGAATTTATAAAACGTGATCTGAGTTTCCTCATGAGACACAGCTTCCCGGGTCTGAGACACAGAAATGGGATCCACAGCTCCAGCAAAGGGACCTTTAGATTTTGTTTGCTGTTCATCCATACTTGATCAGGTAATCCCACTAATCCCTGGCTCACACAGAGAGATTCCTTAAGACGGGGTTAGTTAGCTCAGGAAGACACATGAGGAGGGACATTGGGGTGAAAAACAAAGCAATCAACAACACAGAAGAGGGAGAATGAATGCTTCTTTACAGGGCTTTTCTCAGTAGAGGAACTGGACTGCATTCAGGAAAACATGAAAGGTAGCAATTTGATGATAAAAGTATTTTCCCATGCTGTGCATTGTGACATAAGGAACTCTGTGCTACAAGATGCTGCTGGTGCTGAGTGTAGGATTCAGGAAGAGTAGAAATTGTGATGGATAGTAGGTTGTTCATCACTAGACAGGGCAGTCCACTTGAAAGATATTTAAATCTTCAGGGTTGAACCTCTCACATGCTCTAGCATAGGATTTTTTATGCCTTCCAAAACCCCCGACACTGATCAATGTAAGACGAAGGACAAAAGGACACAGACATGTTTAAGTGAAGATCACTAGGGCATATTTTCGTTTCCAGGCAGAAGCAAAAAAAAATTGTATTTTCCAGCCTGTGTGCTGACACTTAGTTCTTGTAGGCTTGGGTTTTGTCAGCTGGAGCAGGTTCAGCTTAACTTCTGCTGAGATTTGAGCTCGTCCAGTGGTGCTTACACTGCCACTTCTCCTGCCCATGTTGTGGATTTTAGCAGACTGCCAGCGTCCTGGCAACTTTATGTGGTGCTGGTCTATGAATAATGCTGCATTGCAAAAGGAAATGGTTTTCTTTGGATGTTACCTCTTGTCAATGAGAGCAAGGGCATTTATTCCCAGTACAGCCAACCTCTAGCCAAGCAAAGTGCTGGGATTACTTGGAGCTGAACAGGGTTAGCAGTCGGGCAGTGTCAGCTCTGGGTAAAAGATTTTAGAGCAGCAGTGTTGTCTCGTTCTGTAAGTTCACGGTGGGTCTGTGTGTGGGAGTACAGGGCACATGGGAACTGTGATTTGCTAAGCAAAGCAGGATTGCTCCTCGGCAATCCGTGTGTGGGAGAACTGGGAGGAAAAGCCAAGGGCCAGGCAGGCAGCAGTAACTTGCAGACCCTTCCTCCCCTGAGGTGATGCTCCCCTGGGGCATTGCAGGGCAGCCTGGCTTCCAAAGACATTGTCCTTAAGGGCAGGGTTTTAGCAAGGTCCTCTGCTCTCAAAAATCTCCCAGTGCCTCTTGATAGAAACAGCACAGTTGATCCTTGCCTGGCAGGAGTTGCTGGCTCCTCTCCCCTTTCATGCCCCAGTTGTTAAAGTAGGATAATTAACATTCATCTTGCCCTGACCCTCCCTCATTCTGAAAGCTAAAAACAGCTGTAAAGGGGTGTTTCAACTATGACTGGCAGATTTAATTTATTTTTATGTTTATATCCATAGCTATGAGTTAGGCAACAGTGCTAGGCATCATAAAAGCCCTGACTGTGACCACAGCAATGGGACTGACATTTATTGGGGTGATACTGCACAAAGTGCCACTTCAGAGACCAGTGCTGGGTGAGCCTGGGTGGCAGCAGGGGATCTTGTCCTCTCTGCCATGCTGGGCTGCCTTCCTCACTGGTCCAGCCATTGTGTTCATTGTGTCTCCCCTCCACTTTCTCCAGCACAAATGCCAGGGTGATCTTAACTTTCTCCCTGCTGATCCCTCATCTCCTGGATCCTTCTCTCCCAAGGCCCTTCCCCCAGCTCAGATCCACACAAAGGTGAAAAGGAAGGAGGAGACGATGACTTTCCTCCATCTGCCAGCTTCTCTCTCCACCTCTGACGTGAATGAGGCCCTTCATGGTTTTCTCTTGAGCAAACACAGATGCTTTTGTTTTATGGGCTTGTGGGATGGGATGGAATTAATAAATCAGAGCGCCAGTGCTGTGCCGCCACATTCCTGCAATTTTAAGGCAAGATCACACACAAAAAAAGGGCAGAAACAAAATAGGCAATCTCTTCAGAGAGCACTCAGATGATTTGACTGTGCCTCCTGCTTGCTGTCCCACTTGATCTCCTGCTCCCTCACCCTTGTTCATTCCTCCTCCTCCTTTCTCTGACTTTTGCATTCCCATTAACCTCATTCCTTCTGTTCCCTTTCCTTCCTTTCAGTCACACCTTAGTTTCTCACCTACACCTATTTTTCTTCTCTTGTCTTCCTTTCATTTATGTTTCCTTTACCCTTACCCCACACTAAGGTGTGACTGCAGCTTGTACATCCAGGTATGAAGTTCAATGCCCTGCATGTAAGCCGAAGAATCAGGAATGCCTCAGCTTTTTCACGGTGGAATGAAATGTCTGCTCTTACACCTGCTTCCTCCACCCCGCTTCTGTTTTTCCTCCAAAGAATGTTGCTGCCTGAGAGATTCAGTGAATGACTCTGAGAATAAAACACAAAGTATTACTGTTCTCCTCTCAGACGCGGTATTTAACAGTGTTCCTTCGAGCAAAATTAGATCCTGCCCCAGAACTGGCAGACCCTTTCCTTCCTTGAAGGATAACCAGAAATGCTTTGCCTAAAATTAATTCTTTTGAGCCAAATGACAAGTTTTGACATCTGTGCTTGGCTACCACCAGGTGGTAAGGAGCTAGGAGAAGATCTTTTTTCTCCCCTGTAATTAGCTAACTGTATGTGGGGCTTCAGGAGGACAAAGTGAGCCGTGTGGTTAGTACAAACTACCAGCAAGGGGCTGAGACAGTTTTATTCACTGCACTGGTTGTTTTTTCTCTAATGAGCTTAGGCACTTGAAAGTCATTTCCCCAGAGTGCTTATACATTGTTGTGCTTATCTTACCTGTGGGGGAACTGAGGCACTGAAGCAGGTGAAATGATTTGCCCAGATCCACATACTGACGCATAGTTGAAGCCAGAAAAAGAACCAAGAAATCTTGTTTCACAGTTGACTGCTTTATCCTCTGGCCTCGGAGGAGGCCAGCAAAGACCTTTATCTTGTTTAGATGAGTGGATAGTCATTCCAAGAGGGCGCTGGGGCAAGGATATCTTTCTGTACTAATACGTGTCTTAATGAGTCCTGTTGCTAAGCGGCTTCTATGATAGATCATGCATCTTCTTCACTAAGCATTGAAATAATTTTTTAATCATTAAAGCTAATACAGAATCCTCAGAAACATCCAAATCTCACAGCAGGGGCTGAAATTAGCAAGCAAACAGAAACCAAATCCTGATTATCCCTGTGCACCTCTACAAAGCCCACAAGCAGCGTCTGCTGAAGTCAAACACGAGCCTGGCTGAGCTGTATCTCAGGGCTGGGCTGGGCAGTCAGAAGCAAGCTGGCAAATCCTGCTGCTCCATGGTCCACAGCAAGTTTTTTCCTCCCTCAGACATGTGTGCCAGCTCCTCGTCTCCATGGAGCAATAGAAAAGGAGGTAGGAGTGTTAATCGTTGACCCCAGATAGCTGAGGCATCCCCTGGCAGATCTTTAGGAAGGAGAAATTATTTGCATTTTGTCAAGTGTTATTAAGTGGCAGATCTCAGCCGGGCCAAGATTATTCCCCCAGCCTATTCTTGTTTTCTTTTTGCCCTTGGAACCACCTCCTCCATCCTACTCCCACCAACCTCTTACATTTTCTGTTTTGTGAGCAATTAGTTATTTCAGGTGTTCTCTCCAGTCAAGTCCCCTGCTCTGCCTTAACTCATATGTCTGCTCTCCAGCATGGGATCCCAGCACCTCTTGAACTGTAGCTGCCCACAGGCTTCTCTATAACTCCTCCAGTAATCCCAGTGTGTTTCCCATTCTGGTTAGCAGCTCTCATACTGTTTCCTATTTTCCTCAAACCTCAGCAGCATGTCAGGCAATTATAACAGGAGGCTTTTTTTACAGCCAAAGTGAGGTTTCTAACTTCTGTGTTAGAATAAGACTCCTGGAGCATTAAGGAAAACACAATAAATCTCTTATTACTTGATATGCATCAGCAGTTCCATTAAAAGGGAACAGGGCCATTACAAAGTCACAGGACACCAATAAGCATTTTGCTAAGATCATCACTGCTGCCCTCTGTGTGGACTTTTAGGGGTGAATATAGTTTACCCCAAAGCATTCTTTGGGAAAGTATAATTTAAAATTGCTCTTACCACCTCTAAGAGCTTCTCTTGTCACCCTTTTGAGCATAAATCCAAGACTATTCCTGTATCATGACCAATCTCCCCACTTGTGCTCCTAGTCATGTCATTCTGCTAGACAAACTCTGTACGCTTCTTCCCACCTAGCAGCTCTTCTGGAGGTGCTGCAGAGGATGCTTGTGGCTCTTTTGTCAACAGCAGTTCCTGTTCAGTGGTAGATAAGCTGCCATCTCAGCAAGTTTTATTCACAGTCCATAAAGCCATGCCAAGCCAAGCCACACTTGGATTGTAACTCTCTTGCAAACCAAGTCCTGGAACTGTTAACCACTGGTGCAAAATAGTCACTAGGCAAGATTTCTGCTCTTGTGTACTCCCTAGTGCACTGCACTTACCAGACTGATAAAATCTGATACCAAGTAATTCTTTCCTAACTCAAACAGGGGTCCTAACCTGCGCACCAGAACAAACACAAATGGCCTAGAAATCAGTATACAGCAGCAGAAGCAAAAATCCAGTTTCTTCCTTCCCAAGCAGTTGTTGGATGTTTCCTCTACCTAGAAGCTGTTGCTGGCCCTTCAGGGGTATTTTTTGCAGAGCTGGTAACGGAAGGAGGTAGTTCACATGTGCATGTGTGAAGCTAGAAATACCTAACTTGGCTTGTTGACCTCCACGGAGCTGGTGACAGATGGAGGTAGTTCATATGTGCATGTGTGAAGCTAGAAATACCTAACTTGGCTTGTTGACCTCCACAAACATCCTCATAACCAGAGAGAACTCTCCCTCTGTGAGCACAAGGAGGGAGCCAGATTCATCCCCAGAATCAGGAGAGATTCATATCCACCTCTCAGACTTACAGCAGCAGCCCATTTCTGGTTTTAACAAGAAACCACTCTTTGTCTGCCCTGATCTTCCAGGCCAACTTGCTCTGCCTTGGAAGCTCCAAGGGCTCTCAAACTGCAGAGAAGGGTTCAAAAAAAGCCTAGTTCATCTTCCCTCTCCAGCCAGAAGTATCTATTCATCAGTTATTCCGTCCAAGGCCAAGTAGCAGCCCATGAATGTGGAAGCAAGGTAGGCAGGACAGCACTGCCCAGCACACCCTGAGTGCAGAGGTGTAAGAGCTGGGGGGACACATCTCCCAGGATTATTGTGGTTGTATTTGTGCAAAGATGATGCTCCAATTTCAGGAAACAGATCGAGCAGACAGCTCCCCAGCCTGGGGGAGGATCAAACCCCTTTTGCATCCAGGCCTAGGGCAGCCTGAAGCACACAATTTCACAGATAGACCGATGAGTACAATACTGCACAGGCTGACCTCCCTCCCAAGGGAAGGTTTATGAACGCCACATGCAAAGATACTTTCAGACCAGGCTGCTTTCATGTGCAATTAAGGAGCATGGCAGAGAGCAATCCCTATACAAGCAAGCCCTATGGCAAGCTCCATGCACTCTAAGAGAGAGAGCAGTTTGTTTCTCATGCTGTGAGCTTGTCTGCCCTCAATTCCCTCACTGCCTTCCCTGCCTTCCCAACAGACTCTTCCATTTTAACTGTGCAAGACATAGAAAAACAGAAACCAAAACCCACATCCTTTTTTTCTGGTAGTCTTAGATTGTTGTTAGAAAGGGGCATCTGACTTTTGCTACTCCTCAGCTCCATCTGTTCACCCAAATGCATCCACTGGTTACTTTTTCTACAAAATAAAACTTGTTCTACTCATGATGCAGGGATATATGCTAGCAGCTGCTACCAGTGCCCAAGTTAGATATTGCTCCCCTGGCATTCCCAGAAGGTGGGAATTGCATATGGGTCTCTTGATCTCAAACACCTTGGCACATTATTTGAATGTGGCCTGCCTGTAGTCCAGAGTCAGGACTGGGAAGGACAGGGAAGTTAGGACAGGGAAGGATAGCAGGACAGTCCTAACAGGGCACTGACGATCAGCTTCCTGCCCCTTCTTTCTTTTGCTCTCTTCTTCCCTTTTTATTTCACAAGCAGAAGGCAGAAAAATAAACACTGTCTGCTGACTTTAATTTTCATTCTAGTGCTTCTTTTAATCAAGCCCAAGCTATACAGATCAGCTGTGGCATTTAAGGTACAAATCAAGCAGCGGACCATAACGTATATCAATTGCAAAAGACAATTCTCTAGGTGCCAATTTATCCATTCTGCGTTTGTTTCTAAAAGTGTCCGCATGACACTTGGATGCTGCACAGCAAGTGGCAAATATAATGAGTGCTGATGATTTATTTGGAGGAAGAAATCAGAATTAGCATTTTGGACTGTCTAAACCAGTTACAAAGTGAGTGTATTTCACACAGCTCAGAGAGTTGCAACAGCAAAAATGTCCATCAAAGACACCAAAGTGGTGTTTCTCCTCTCTGTGATCTCACACAACTAACACCTGCATGATGTGGCATCAGTGCTGTCCAGTGTCCTCTCTGTCTTAATCTATATGGAGCAGCCACCCACAAGAACATTCCACATGAAGTTGCTGTTTGCACGATGCTTTTATTGATCACATAATTCAGCCAACATTCCCAGATAAAAACTCAGGGGAATTCTTGCCTTTACACTGCATTCATTCTCTTCCCACAGTTCTCTCCATACAATAACAGATCAGGGCTCTGATTCTTCAGGGGGCCAGCACACACATGTAACCATTAAAATGCCAGTGTTTTCACAGATTTTGGGAAGATAGTAGACATATTTAGCTACACTGGTGTTTTAAATGACATAACTGCTGCCCCACTCATTTGCACTGTGATTCCAGCCAGAGCAGTTTCTCCTTTGCTTTCTTTTGCCCTCCCTAGGAGTAACGGGGAAGTCCAGCAGGGAAGAGCATTTCAACATCGCCTTTGAAAGCAGGAGGAAAACAAGCTGTCTAAATCAATCAAGAGTGTGCATTAGTGATAGCTTGTTCCTCTGGAGGTCTGCATTTGATGTCATATTGACACACAGCTGAGATCAAAGCCTGTCTCTGTATCCTGGCTGCTATCAGAGGAACAGCATTGGCCTTTGGGCCCCATATCTTTACAAGGAGCCCATGATCAATGTGATTTTTCTTTTCCCCTCCATAACAAGCACCTGTAAAATGCAGTTATCCATCAAATAATGCCTAATGCCTTTTTCTCTGAAAAAGTAATTCTTCTCCATTTTTGAAAATGTTCTGGAAGGCAATACTATGGGTTTTTCCTTTCTGCTTTTGTAAAAAAGCTGTAAAATGACAGCTCCCACTCCTGCTGAACAGGCATCAGCTGTTAACTCAGTAGGGAAAGCTCTGAATGAGATATACAGAAACTTTGGAACAATCCACTATTGTTTTTACTTCCTTAGAATTATTTTGCCTCCTTGGGGAAAAAAAAAAAAAAGCTTTTTTTTTTTTGCCTTTTTATTTTTTTGGCTAATGCAGATATTGGGCTGATTCATGCTGATACGTTTGGAATTATTATTCTGTAATAGTCATCAGCATCTATAAAGGACCTCAGTTCTGCCAGAGCTCAGCAGCAGGGAAGAGGAGCTGACGTCTGAATAAGCCCCTGAGTTCCCTTTCAAGACAGGATAACTCCAAGCTTAGAGGTCTTTCAGGAGAGAGCAAGCTTTCTCAGGAGACATCTGGTACCCCCTGCTTCTCTTCGGGCCTGAGCTGCTAATCTTTCTCCGGGTATTTCTGGCACCCCTGGATTATGGCTCTGCAGTGCAGGGAAATTGTGCTGGGGCAGAGGGCTGTGTCCCTCTGAGTCACAGCCCACCTTTGCCTATGCTCAGGGGGCAGGAATGTGGCAGCAGGTTGCATGGATCAATCGTGAAGGACATTTGGGTCTGGGCTGATTAAAAATAGCCTGGCTTAGACCTCCTTTTTCAGGCTCTGGAAGGCTCCCTGCAAGGACGGGCTTTGCAGCCAAGTTCAAGGTCTAGTCTGTATTCAAACTGGGTTATCTCCATTCCTGCTGATAGCCCAGATAGGGCCTGGATACCCTTGATCTACCTGGGGATAGCAGGCTGAGCCACGTGCTGTCTCTAAAGTATTGGCTCCTGAGGGACCTAGCCAGCAGATTTAATTAGCTCCATCAAAGTTTCTTTTTTTGTTTTCTGTTTGTGTGTTTTGTTGGATTTCTTTTGGCTTGGAAGAAATCCCTGTATAAAGCATCACCCTCTTTCAGTCCATGCTCCCACATGTCTACAAGCCACATGTCTAGGACAAGGATGCTCTTCAGAAAGGTGCTGTGTCAAGCTGTTTACGGACCAAGCTTTGAGGAATGCTCAACTTGGCTATGTGGGCAGTGGAGGGATGGGGGTTGTGCATGGTGTATTCCCGAGGGACAAGCCTGGTTTCTGGGCTGAAGTAACTGTGCTCCCATATGGCAAAGGGATCAGAGCTGGCAGGAGAGGGTGAAGTCTTTCTTTGCTTCTGAGGAAAAGGTGCAGGGGCTTGGGAAGGGGCAGCTGTTTCGTTGGGAGTGACTCACTTCCTGGGGAAGTTGTCCCCACAGGAGCCTGCGCACCAAGGGACAGAGTGTTGATGGGGCTGAGCCTTGAAACTACACAGCTGCTGGTAGTTCTGCTCTTCCTGCTGTGGGGAAGGACCTGGCCATCCTTCCCTGTATTGTTTTATTATCTGTAGTTCCCTGGGTTTTGTCTCTCCGGGGGACTCGGTTAATTTTCCTTTGCACTCTCTCCCCATGAGCAGTAGGGGAGTGCTCACCTCATTCAGATTGCAGGTGTCACTTGCCTGCAGCCCTTCACCAGATCTGCAGCAGAGGGACAATTAAAACCCCCAGCAGAAGAGCACTCCTACACCTTGGGTCATAACCGCAGTTTCCTACTAGTGCCTGGGCTACTGGGATGTCAAGATCCCAGTTGTGGGATCAGAGCTTTTCTCTTCCCCGTTCCATCCACCTCTCCTATGAAGACAGGCTGAAGGAGTTGGGGCTGTTCAGCCTGGAGAAGAGAAGGTTCTGGGAAGACCTCAGAGTACTTTCAAATACCTAAAAGCAGCTACAAGAGAGCTGGAGAGGGATTCTTTACAAAGGCATGTAATGAAAGGATAAGGGGGAATGGGTTCAAACTGAAAGAAGGTAGGCTTAAGTTAAATATTAGGAAGACGTTCTTCATTTTGAGGGTGGAGAGGCAGTGGCCCAAGTTGCCCAGAGCTGTTGTAGATAGCCCATCTCTGGAAGTGTTCAAGGCCAGGTTGGATGGGGCTTTGAGAAACCTGGTCTAGTGGAAGGTGACCCTGCCAACAGCAGAGGAGTTGGAACTAGATGATCACTAAGGTCCCTTCCAATCCAAAACAGTCCATGATTGGATGATTAACATCTTGATTCCGAGAAAAACCGGAAGCAAGATGTTAATCATCCAATCTTTTTTTTTGGCCCCTCCCCTTTGCTTTTCAGCCACCCAGTTCCAGCAGAGTTTAAAGAAATTGCTACTTTCTGAGCAGAAAATCAAATATGCCTTCTCCATTCTCTTTCCCACCCCCTCAAGAAATACAGCTGGGTGTGAACCCTCAGGCACTGTCCTTTAGATCTAGCCTACCCTTTCTGTCCTACAACAATGCCATTCCTGAAGACCTGTCCGGGGGTCAGAGGAGTCTCACTACTGAGAAATGCCCTGTTTTGGCTGTGTTTGCACAGTAATTACCCATGCTTATCCCAGAGCAATAACCCATTCCACCCACTTCTGTGGTTCCTTGAATCCATCCTCCCACTTTATCGTGCACATCTCAAACAGGGAGGCAGCTGCCTGGTGAGGGGAAGCTCTGCAGCATCTCGGCCTGTCTCAATTTTTCGCACTATTGTAGTTTCGACTGAAGGCTCTGATGGGCCCAAGGGAATGGGGGGAGAGGGGACAGCGGCTTCCTGTGCATTTCAGCAAGGCAGGGACTGAGCCGGTGCTGCTCACCACAAATACCGGCGCTGCCATGAATTATGCATTCCTTGTTTAAAGAGAGGTCGCTCTCATCAATAATTGAAAGCTCCCTGCTCTGCCTTCAGCATCACATCTCCCACACCGGGAGTTAGGGAACGCATGAAATCTGCATGGACTTTCTCAAGGTGGCTAGGGGCTGGTGGAGAGAGGCAGCAAAATGCAGGCAAAATAAACCAAAATCCCTGCTGATGGCTTTGGTGTGTGGAATTAAGAGTCATCTGCAGCTACCTGCAGGTCTGCTCCAGCCCTGCTCCTCACACCGCTGTCTCCTCCCCTCTCCACACCTGTCTCTCCCAGGGTACACACAGAACAGTAGGCTTGCAAACATGGCTCAAACCAAGATTAAGGAGTGTTTCTTGAAACTTTTGGCTCCATTACCTGAGAGTAGTTTGCTTTGGGCGCTTGCCTAGAAAATCGTTACACTGGATGGTGGGATGTTCCCAAGGGACAGTCTGAACTGTGAGATTTCTCCCTCTGGGAAGGTAAGGCTCTTTAGAGCCTGTGTCTCTGATTAGAGCCATACAGTCCTGGGGCTGGGGTTGGTCCAGCATTCAGAGTCTTGTAAGCCTGGCTCAGACAGGCTGGCTGCCTTGAACCAGAGGCTGAAAAATCACCTTTCCTGCAGAGCAAACTTTTTGAAAAGTGTGGTTCTCATTCTGGATCAGGCAGGCAGAGGGCAGACCAAAACCTCAGAGAGCTACCAAGGCCCATGTGATCCTAACCATTTCTGAGTTACAAAAAAGGATGCAAATTGAGCAGCTTCTCAACAGGGCTGTAGGAAAATCAGAGGCACTGGAACATGTCAGCCTTATAATCCCCAGTCAGCTGCATCTCTCTCTAACTTTCACCTTTCTCCCATTCCCCCAGCACGTCCTTTCAAATGCACTGCAACTCAGGGAAAAAGTCACTCCCTGGGTCATTTTGCAGCCTGGAATCCTTATCCCTATCTCAATATCTGTCTTTTCCTGCCTATAACAAATTGTACCCTGTTGGTAATTAGTCAACAACAGATGAAGGGATTGGTCACATGTGGTCTGTACCTCAGCCAGATCTTGTTTCTCTTCAGCATCATTCCAGGGAATCCAGCTCTTCCCCCTATGTGCTTCTCTCATTGTCTTCTCCTGAATCCTTTCAGAATAATGTCCCCTGTGTCAGAACAGGAGCTTAAATGGAGACTGAATGGTGTTGCATCCCAGGAGCTGGGAAGTCTGACAAAGCAGCGTGAAGCCAAATAGTATGAGAAACATTTTGTCCCTATCATACTCAGCTTTGTGCTCTGTGTGTTTGTTTATTTTTTAATGGAGAACAGAAGATTGATGGATGAAATTAAGAAGAGGGATGTGTAATTGGAAAACAGCTCAAGAAGGCTACAGGCAGCATATTGAAGGCATCCATCAAACATTCAGCTAATGTTGTTAAGGGTGTGTAACACAAACAAGGGCTGCAGGAGACACTAGGGGAAAAAAAAGGAAAGAGAATGGGGAATAGGCAGGACAGGAGAAATAGCAAGGGAGGAGAAGAGCCAGCAAGAGAGTACAATCAATAATATTTGTATTGCAATCACATCCAAAGGCTCCCGTTGGGATCAGTGCTGGACTGTACAAGCACATTAAGAGATGGTCCCTGCCCTCTACAGCTTAAACCCAGGAATTACCAGATGAATGCAGGAGATGGGTTTAGATGATCACAAAATTTTCTTCTGATCTTGAATCTCATTTAACAGAATCTACTGTGAGAGGGGTTAAAAGCAGAAGGAGGGTAGCTGGTTGTGCCAAGAATACACACTGCAGTGTTTGCCAGCAGGCATGCAATTAATCTGAGCCACTTAGGAGGCTTTGGTTTTAATTATAAAAAGTAGGTAAAAATATGTGCAGTAAACCTCTGTAAGCCCCACTGGGGCCATCGGCAGGCTACCCAGAGGCATCTCTATGTGACTGGATTTTGATGCTGTGTTTTCAAAAGGATGGACTGATGCTTTAATGGACCACTTTGTGGGAAATATTCCATGAGGGGTGGACATTAAGAGAATGCAAAGGGCCTTTGTGTGGGTAAGGACAGAAGACAAAGGCTAAAATTATTAGTAAGCCAGGGGATTTCTGTAGTCCTGGAAACAGGGAAGAAAAAAGACTCTGAAGGACTGAGAAAAGGCCAGTGAAAGATATAAAGCAGCAGAGAAGAGTACACATGATGGATGCAGGGGGAGACAGTGGGGGAGACAAGGTAACATTTTAAAGAGAAAATAAAGTATTCCAATAGAGATTTTTTGAAATGGGGTCGAAGTCAGGTCCTCTGTGAGGTTCACAAGTTACCTGGGGCTTTATGCAGGGTTTAACTTTTTCAGCCTTGCTTGCTTTGGAAAAGCAATAGAGAGAAGGTGCATGCAGAAATAAATGAACACAGAGCACTAGGGGAGTTGCACACACAGGCAGCATCTCCACTTGTTTGCAGTGTTTGGGAAGCATGAACAGGGCTGGCTGGAAGAGGAAGGAGGAGAAAGAACTAGAAAAAGAATTTTTTTAAAATTCTTCCAACTCTGATCCACTCTGTTCTGTTCTCTATTGGTAACATGGCTGCCACGGCTCCCTCCTCTTCTCTTTCCCTCCAGAAGCAACCTGAGTTTGCAGCAGTAGCAGGTCTGCTGCATAGAAACTATATCTGTATAATTAAAGCTTTTATTAAAGGGAAGTAGCAGTGGCTGTCTGACTCTGGTGCAGGGACATTTGTAATTGCAAGCATACTAGAGGAAGCAAGGAGCTGTGAAGACCCTGAGCAAGGGCCTGGGTGGGCCTTAGGTATCTGCAGTTGTTAGTAGCAATCCTTGGATTTCTTTTGTGGCTCTGTCCTCACAGCCATGAGTGATGGGAAGCTTTACTCTGCGCTGCTATGCTGGTAAGAGAAAAGATTTCTTGTATGGAAAGAAGTTCCTGGTGTGGGTAGCCTCATCCTGCCCTGTGTCAGGCCTGGATCTGTAGCTTACCAAATCCCTGTGCCTTTGGGATGAAAGCTTGAAGGACATCCTTGTACCTGCCCCAGACTCAGTCATCAAAATGCAGTGCAGTTAAGCAGAGCCAGCATATTTGCCACACAAGGCTCCTGCTCACATCACCAAAACATTCCGGTGTGCCCCTGGCCATGCAGCTTCCTTGGTCCACTTCTTCATCAGCGTTTTGTAGCTTGAAAGTAGTGAAATGGGCACCATGCTGTTTCCTGCATGAGGAGGTAAGAAACATTAAATATTAACACCATTAATGGTTGGCTGGGGGAGCAGTCAGTGGGAATATGTTTCCTTAAGGGACTGCTCCATCATTGGTACCATTGGTGTCTAACAAGGAATGAGCTTGTGTTGCAGTAATTTCCTTAATAGGGCTTATGAACATCCACCTGCCCACCAGAGGACTTGATGAGACATGCTAGTCTTCTGTCAGATGTGGCTGAAACAGGATTGACAGTTATTGGTGGTAGGGCACTGACGAGTCCTGCAATTGCATATTCCCTGTTTTTTTCAGGACACCAAGGTAAAATGTCAGCGAAACAATTAAAGACAGATTCTAAGAGGTCCCAGAGGATGAATTTATAATAGCATCTCCTAATATCTTTCAGGAGTACCCTGTGGCTGCTGTCACTGCAGAGCCCTTTTAGACCAGTTGTCATATTTCTTTTCACACAACTCTCTAAGACTGAAGCAAGACAATCCTTGCATTCTGGACAGATGAGGAGCTGCTGGACCCAAATCCTGGGCAAAGAATTGCTTTTGAACAAAATGTGCCTGTGTCCCTTTGAGGACCTTGGTTTTAGCTGACTGACCTTCAGTACACTTAAAAATCCCTGGCAGAGCAGGAATTTAGAGCCAACAAATTTGAACCTCCTTTCAATCCTTTGTATCAGCATGATGCCATCACTCTCTTCCCTCAAAATACCTTCAGTCTAGGAGTACAGGAGGACCTGGTAGGGCCTGGTGGGTACTCCAAAGTCTGATTTCAATGAAATGCTGCAATGGCCAAACACTGCAAACCAGAAGTAGAAAGGGATGTGGGATAATTAAACATTCAGCAGGCATCACCAGCACTGTGGAATGACCAAGGCAGGGATTTCATGGAACACTTTGTAGATGATAGCATGCATGCCCAATTGCCTCAATGCATCTGCCTGAGGAGGATGAATTAACACTGCAGAAGTGTTAAGAGGTGCTGGCTATCTAGAGGATTCCTGTCATCTGACTGTTTTGTCCAGTTGCATATTCAGGCGCACAAATCTTGCACACGGCTCTAAAACGCTGTACAAAAGAAGCAAATTAAATGGTCACAACAAAGCTTAGGAATGAACACAAGTCTCAAAGAGGGGGCAAGTAGCAGTCCTTTCCGGCTTCAGAATCAGCAACAAGAACAACCCTAACTCAAGGGCAGTGGTTTCATCATGGGATGGTGAGAGGTTCTTTAGAGCAACAGAAATAGCTAAAATCTTCTATTCAATGGCACCAGCATTGGCCAAGTTGGATAATGGTTTGGACCTAAAGTGTTAATGGATCTCCGTGTAATCTCAGACAACACTTTGCTGGATCAGGGCCAAACATATGTCATACCTCCCTGAATTTTTGGTGAGTGGTATTTTGGAGGCCTTACTCTTTTTTCTTTTCTGAAAGGTAGAGAGATGCCTGGGCATTGGAAGCTCCCTGCAGCATGCTGAGGAGACGTAACCTTCTTACCACGCTCCTGATTGCCTTGCCATGGGCTCTTCTCCTAACTTTGTGGCACCAGTACCCAACCACCCACTACCTCAGCCTCCTGAGAAGTAAGTTCAAAAGTTCTGCTGTCAGTGTGCTGGTGGCTGTGATGACTTCTGTTGCAAACCCTCAGCAAGGATGCTCTCTCGTGGGAAGGGTTAAACAAAGACAGACTTGCCTGAAGGCCCCCTCTGGGTTTGCTGACAGCAGAAACATAAACTGTTCTTAAGAGTGTGTTAAACATGCACCTTAGGCTGGCTTTGGAGAGAGGATGCAGCACTAACTCCAGATAGATGTGTGCCTCCCTGAGCATGAGGCAGCCTGTTAGTTATTAGTCCTCTGACACATTTTTTTTCCTTCTTTCTTCCTTTGTTTTGTCCCAGAAGAGACAGACGAGAACGTGACCTCTAAAGCTCTCCTTAATGGTACATCTGCACTGAGAGAAGAAGTCTTCCCATCATGCACTCGGCAGCAGCAAAGCATAGGAGCAACACCTAGAATCATCCAGAATTATGTGTACTCCAGGCCTCCCCCATGGTCAGACACCCTGCCAACCATCTTTGTTATCACCCCTACCTACACCCGGCCAGTGCAAAAAGCTGAGCTGACCCGTCTGGCCAACACCTTCCTCCACGTACAGAACCTGCACTGGGTGGTGGTGGAGGACTCTCCGCGGAGGACCAACCTTGTATCCAACCTGCTGGAGAAGGCTGGGCTCAACTTCACCCACCTCAACGTGGAGACACCCAAGAGCCTGAAGCTGGGTCTGTCCTGGATCCCATCCCACACTCCAAGGGGGACACTACAGAGGAACCTGGGGCTGCACTGGCTGAGGGACAGCTTCAGCAACACCGCACCACCAGAAGGCGTAGTCTATTTTGCTGATGATGATAACACCTACAGCCTGGAGCTCTTTGAGGAGGTAAGAAACATACAATTACATGGCACAGAAAAGCAGAATACAGCTGCAGAGCCTCTTAAGCCCAGTTGCACTTGCAAAGACCTCGCCCATTCTGCATGCAGTAGCAGCTGGGTATAGGGCAGATGCAAGCTGAAAGGGCAAAGAACATATTTGCCATGCTCCAGGCTGCGGATGTGAACAGCCACTCACACATCATTGCACCAGCTGGAGTTCCTCTTGCCAGGGACCACAGGATGTGTACATCAGAATTTATACCTCTCCTCAGGGAAAGCTGACCTAATTTAAATAAGCACCAAAGACAAGCTTCTGGCACTGTTGTAGGGTTGTGATGGTTAGCAGATGATGGAAGAGTTGTCTGACTTTCTATCCACCTTTACTCCTTGGCTGCCCTTCAGTTCTCCAAGTTCCAGCCACCACAACAGGGCTGTGCCTCTGGGATCACTGAAGCTTGCCCAGCTCTTCTGCTGGAGACCTGGTTTTGTGAGATGCCAAGCCTATCGTAAATTTGCAAAAATCCAGTAAACTCTCCTGCCACCAATTTAAGCCAAACTGTACCAAGCCACTTGAAGAGCAGAATTATGCATCATAACATATTTCCAGTTTTCAGAGTTGTTAGGTCTCTGTTAAGCTCATCTTTTTTTAGTACTTTCAGGTCCTTTCTGACAATTTCAATAAAATTCCATACTTCTAGGCAGTAGCCATGGATGGAAAAACAAGACAGGAGGTGGGGGGAGAAATTGGAATAGATGAGGACAAACATGAATCAGTCATGGAGATTACTTGCATGAGTGTGAAGCTGGAGTAAATGGAGTTGGTAATACAGAGCTAGAGGCTTGGTAAAAGCAGTATTTGGCATTTACAAAATTGATACAATTCTGCCATAACAAAAAGGCAAAAGTTCAAATGGGATGAGAAAACCAGAGGTTTTCATTCTTCTGAATGTGGGCACAGAAAACCAGCGAGTTTGTTGTTCAGAGAATAATGTGCTAAGAATTTGCCTTGTGGCTGTGGAAGCTGTAGCTCTTCAAGCAGCAGCAGAGGTGAACTAGAGCTTGTGCTGCCGAGAGCAATGTGATTGCGTAGGAAGTCCGTGGGGGAGGACAGGTGCCAATGAAAGCAGAGGGTGGTGCACTAATGGACTAATGGGTTGGGACAGACGTGGTGGGGTTGAATTCTCACAGCACTGTCTCTTTCTGGCACACAGATGCGCTACACAAGGCGGGTCTCAGTCTGGCCAGTGGCTTTCGTTGGGGGGCTGCGATATGAATCCCCAAAAGTGAGCCCAGCAGGGAAGGTGGTAGGCTGGAAAACCGTCTTTGACCCCAATCGTCCCTTTGCGATTGACATGGCTGGATTTGCTATCAGCATCAAGTTGATTTTGGAGAAGCCTCACGCCAGTTTCAAGCTGGAGGGAGTTAAAGGAGGGTACCAGGAAACAAGTCTGCTGAAGGATTTAGTAACTATGGACGGGCTGGAGCCCAAAGCAGCTAACTGCACAAAGGTGAGTGATACAAGAAATCTCAAAGATACCGTCTCCTTGCTGGGTCCTGGCTGCTTTTACAGTCTCCTGCCATACTCTTTCACCTGCCATGGTGCCTGCCCTATGCTGGCACATGTCAGTGCCAAATGATGCTGGGACAAACAGATGGACAAAGCCTGCTAAATTCTTCACAGATGAAAAGCTCTGAGAGAGCTAAGGAGCAGTGCTAGGCATTCTGTGTTAATAAAGGTCAGATGTATGATTTGTGCCCAGATTGCTTCCCCAAATCCAGGAGGATTGGCAGAGGGTTGAGTCTGGAATTTTGTTCTAGAATGATCCCTCCTCCTTGCCACTTTTTCATGCGCCCATAAAGTGTCTCCCATGATCAACCCCTTTCAATCACATGCTTCAAACAGCTGTGAGCCTCACTTTTCTGAGGATCCCATGCAACGGGTGAAGTACTTTCATAATTTCCATGCTATGCAGAACGCCCTGAACTCTTTGTGCTTCCCTCTAGGTGTTGGTCTGGCACACAAGAACTGAGAGGCCCACTCTGGTTAATGAAGGCAAGCGTGGGTTTACAGACCCCAGAGTAGAGGTGTAAGCAGAGAAAGGTCAGATGTACGATTTGTGCCCAGATTGCTTCCCCAAATCCAGGAGGATTGGCAGAGGGTTGAGTCTGGAATTTTGTTCTAGAATGATCCCTCCTCCTTGCCACTTTTTCATGCGCCCATAAAGTGTCTCCCATGATCAACCCCTTTCAATCACATGCTTCAAACAGCTGTGAGCCTCACTTTTCTGAGGATCCCATGCAACGGGTGAAGTACTTTCATAATTTCCATGCTATGCAGAACGCCCTGAACTCTTTGTGCTTCCCTCTAGGTGTTGGTCTGGCACACAAGAACTGAGAGGCCCACTCTGGTTAATGAAGGCAAGCGTGGGTTTACAGACCCCAGAGTAGAGGTGTAAGCAGAGAGCCAGCTCCAGGGTGTGAGTATCTTTGTCTTTATTGTTTTTAGCAAGGCAAATAATCTGTACCTATTCCATTATATCTGCTATTATTTCCTCAAAAACTATTGCCTCCAGTACTATTGCCTCCAGTAATTCACCACGTCATTATATCTGCTATTATTTCCTCAGAAACTATTTCCTCAAAAACTATTGCCTCCAGTAATTCACCGTGCCACCCTTCGGACAAGAAGTAGATTCTCTTCTTTATCCATGTATGCTCTGCATTTCTTGCACATTCAAGCCTCCTTGCAGACCATATGGGAGTTTTGCCTGACAGAGAGAAAAGAAACAGCAGAATTCCCCAGTTTCACTCAGTATTAATGACAAGCCAAATTCTTGACCTTGGACTCTTTCATCCAGCTGCAAACTCCCTTTGGTGTGGGAGTTGTCCTACAGCATGGAACGAGATTACACTGCTGCAGGCAACCTTTTCTCCCAGCAGCCCTGCCACCTGTGCAGGGCTTCATGCATCTCCCTTCAGCTTTTATCCTGCATGAACAGCTGAGGTGTGGGTGCAGCAGGGAAAGGCTGATGGAATGCTTAGAGCACCTCAGAACAGGAACCAGCAAAGCACAACCCACACAGACTCAGTTTGAGGTGCTAGATACCAGTGATCCCAGAGCTAGGAGTGCATCTGCTGCTGAGGAGAGATAGTGAATGCACTAGGAAGTGCCTTTGCAGTTCAGAGAGCCAGGTTCAGCAGCAGGATGGGGGATTATGGCAACCACCAGGGGTGAGGCAGGAATGTATCAGAGATCATTGATACGTTCTTAGAAAGAGAATGATTATGAAGAAGCGACCAGATGCCATACCCTCAGATCTCAATGGCATATTGCTGCCCTAAATGTCCAAAAGGAATAAAAAGTATCCCAATTTCAGAGTACCCATCTCTTTCTGAAATCAGTCATAACTGTGTCAGGACTCAGGATGCTGAATGATTTAGTCCTACTTTGGAAGATATTCCAGGAGTGCTTTTAGTTTTGACCCCAATATACACCTCAGTTCAGCTCTACTGGTGGAAAGAAAACTGACAGCTTTTATACAGGCAGTCATGAGTATTTCAACTCCTGCACTGATCTCCTGTGTGCTTCACTAGTAGCTGCACTCAGCATTGCCACAGCACCTCATCATATCTGAGTGACAGCCACACAAACAGTGCAAAGCAATCCCAGTGCCTGCACACCCAGCAGCAGATGGAAGGGACTGGAGTCAGTTTATCTAAATCTAAACACAAACACTTGGTGCCACCACAGGGACCCTGGGGTAGCCTACCTGTCCCTCCTACAGGGCACAAACACTGTACCATTTCTGACAGTTTTTTATTAATGTTACAGATATCCTAGAAACCCATAAATGATGCAAGGTATCTGTGCTTAGGCAGCAGCTCCTCTTTTCACCTGTGCTTTTGTGAGATCCACTAGCAACAACAGGCTCATTTTGCACACTCACCTATGCTGAGTCTGCAGTTGCCTAAAGCTATGATTGCCCAAACTCAGCTCATAAGGACTCACAGTCCAGTTAACTGCTGTAATAAGGAATAAGTGATAAGGAATCACTTACTTTGTCCAGGATGAGCAGGCGTATAAAAACTCAGAGAGATTAGACCCTGCTGGAGGAGAGGCTGACTGCTCCATTGGAGATGCACAGTGCAGATGTAATGTTTTCACAAATGTGCCATTTTTGGATGGGCTCTTTTGTCCTCAAAAACTGGCCAAACACACAGCCATCCTCCATAAGAAATGTAATACACCAGCTATGCAGCTATGGAGTCTCATGAGAATGGCTTCCCATTAGTGATTTGTTGTGGGAGAGGAAAGCAGCCAGCCTAAAAGACCAAGACACTGACACAGATTTGCCAGCAGGACTTGCACCTTAATCCAAGCCATCCTCTCCAATGGTTTCAATCTGATTGTTGGCTGGATCAGCCATGCAGATTTTTAAGGATCTTTGTACTTGCATTAGCAGTCACTTTGACCACAATCCCTTCTGCACCACTGTCTGTCATGGCAGCTGCTCTGACACATCAGGGCAGGTTGGCAGGTTGGCAGGTGGCATCTACTCCAGGAGACACATGCAAGGTAAATTGCTTGACAATCAATGGCAATCAAGCAAAATCATTAGATTGCATCTCTTAAAATTTTAAATTGAGATTTCTGCTGAAGGTTTCAGTGTACTGGAATTTCATACTGTCAAGGCTGCTGAGCTTCAGAACATTGATAGGCATGATCTAGATAAGCCAGTGCTGAGAAAAAAAAAGAGGCAAAATTGCTCCCCTGAGGATCTTCTGTTCTTAGACACAATAGGAAGAATGTTTCCATCTTTCCCTCCTGGCAATTAGTCCTCCTTGAGGATCAGATCAAGCCAGTTAATTCCAAGACCTCCCAGAGCCCTCCTTCCCTTTAAATCCTGCAGATGTGAGTCAGTCAGACATTGCTTGGTGTGGGATTTGGTACTCCCCTAATCTCTAATTGGACCAGTTGCATGGCTGCTTGCCACAGAGCAGCCCAAAGCTATCACAGCACACATCCCTGCTGACTGTATTGAAACACCTTTGAAACACAGGCTTTGCTTTCTGAGAAGAGGAGATGGAGGTTAATTTCACCTCATATTTTTCTTTCATAAAGTCCTGAAAACTATCAAGGAAGACTGGTGTTATAAAAACTACCTATTCCTATTGCTAATTTTTATTTACAGGCATCCAAAAGAGAAGAGTGTGCTTAGGTTAGCATAGGACTCCTGCTATTGTGAAATTTGGAAACAGAGAAGGTTCATCTGCATTTCACAGCTTCCAGACAGACTGAATAGATCCTCAAATCTCATCCTCCTACTCTTTCTTTTAAAAAATTATCAGAGAAGTTAAAATAATGACTTTAAGTGCCGACAAAAAAAATCTGTCAGAAACTTTCTCTAATTCGTAAATAAAATCTCCCAGCTAGTGCAGAGAGAACAAGCAGCTCTTCAGACACATCCCAGCTCAAAGCCATGCACACTGTGGTTGAGGAACCTGTTCACTGATGCCTGCAAGGTGTTTGCCTGAGCGGGGGGGATAGTTGTGTTTACACCTTCTTACCTCACCTTGTGTTTTTTTCGACAGAGGCAGAGGGCTGTGATTGTTCCTGAAGTTCATCAGCAACCATAGCAACTGTGCATCCTGCCTGTCCTGCCCAGCGCCCTGCTCCACTGCTGGAGGGTGATAAACACCCCCAAATGTCACCACTCCAAACAACTCCCATTGCCCAAAGAGGTGGTAATAAGGAGGGACAGAGCTGAGGTGATGCCCTGAGATCCTCCCCACCTAGGAGAGGAGTGCTTCCCTTCCCCACTGGGCCCTGTACTTTTAACCATTTGTTAAAACTTACTAGATGTGATCTTCATTCTCCGCTGTGTAGCACAGAGGCTGAAATCCAGGATGGGTGTAGGTGCATCCAAAGGCCTCTTCTGGCATTTTCCAAAACCTGAGCTTCGGTACAGCAACTGCAAACTGCAGTAGTTCAAGGACAGGAGTTGTCACTAAAGCACAAACATGGACTTGTTGGCCTGAGGCTGGTGTGCTCTCAAAACAGCTTTAGAGCAAAGCTGGCATGAGAGTCTCTCGCTCTGAGGGATGCACTCTGACATGTACACAGATCAGCCTTCAGTGCTGGAGAGGATGCTGTGCTGATGAACCTCATTTGGGGTTTGGGAGTTCAGAAGGAATGTGGTGCCTATCTCTCAGCTCAGATTTTGAACTGTCCCTGCTTAAGGTTGTTTTGGAAAACTCCATCTGAGATCTCCAAGCACAGAGCCCTCTGGATGAAGTTCCTCTCCTGCACTGGGAGACATGGCAGGTACTGTACCTCAGAGGCCATGCCTCCGTGTCCTGCTGCAGAGAGCAGAAAGCAGGGCAAAGATCAGCAAACTTGAACATGTTCAAGGCCTGGAAGCCTGCTGCAGCACCATCAGGTGCTTCAGGAGCCTCAAATCATGTGCATGGACTTGCTTCCTAGACCTCCAGAGAGGAAATGTCCCACTGCAGAGAGCAGAAAGCAGGGGCAAAGATCAGCAAACTTGAACATGTTCAAGGCCTGGAAGCCTGCTGCAGCACCATCAGGTGCTTCAGGAGCCTCAAATCATGTGCATGGACTTGCTTCCTAGACCTCCAGAGAGGAAGACAACTCTGAGAGGGAGGTGGGTGAGAAGTGCTCAGAGAAGAGGAACCCTCAGCCTGCACTCATCTGCTGTGAGAACATCAAGGAATGTGGAGACATCATCAGAAAACCTATCTTGAGCACATCCATGACAACTGAAATAACAAATGTGGCAAGGTTTTCCAGCTGAACTTTGAAAGGAGTGTGTGGTGCTGTGAAGAGAGAGGAGTCAGTGTCATGTGGAAGGGTTTCCCTTTCCCTCAATAAAACAGGAAGACAGACAGGTGGGAGGCAGCCTACAAAACAGGAGGTGCAAATGAGGACCGAAGGAAGGATGCACTGGATTAAAAGCACAAGTGTTGGTACCATATGTGTGCGTGGGGAGTGGTGTCACTGTGACTTTTCCAGGAAGATTCCTTGAATGACCCAGAAACCCCTCTGAGCAGATCTTTAAAACCTTCTTCACTCAGGCCATGAGAAACAAGGCTTAAGGCATTCAAAACACATAAAGGATTTCACAGCTGGGAGAAAGTTATAAGCAACTGAGTCATCCCTTGCCCAAGGAATTCAGGGCTAGCAGGAAACTTATTTATTTGTTGATTTATTTATACTAGAATTCTTCTCTGCCTATTCCTTGTTTAGCTTTGGTTTTTTAGCTTAGGTCACATGACATATTCATGAAGAAAGAACATTTTCCCCCTTGCCTCAGAACAGTAGAGCTTGGTGTTCACCGATGAATGTCATATGTTCTGTGCTCCCTGGGGTTTCTTTACAATGGTATCTTAAACTGGCAAAATAATCAGAAACACAGCAAGGGGGGCAGTACAGCAAAGGAAATTGCAGTCCTTCATGCAACAAATGTGGGCGGCACTAAGTTTCTGGCTCCCAAGCAATCACACTGAGGTGAAAACATGAGCAAAGGACTGCCTCACTCAGCAGACAGCCCCCATGGGCACTCAGGAAGCCTCCCTGAAGGGGGCTCTTTGAAGGGTATCTGAGAGAAGGAGTTGGTCCATATTCCCTCAGTGGAGAAGGAGCAGCCATGCATCCTGCTATAGGAAGGGACCAAAGTATGGGAGAGGTACAGGGGATGAGATGCCTCCTTTCAGAGAGAGACAGGAGAAATCAGAATAGGCAACAACTACAGAAATGGAGACTGCATTTAGTGAGGCTAAGGCCAGGGCCTGTCTGGATGAACACACCAGCAGTACAAGGCCACCCTGCCAGCTGTCTTAGCATGAAGGAAATACTGAATGGGGTGAGAAAGCAATATATTCTCTGGACTGTAGAAAGGTCCTTACAGAGCTTACTGGAACCTGATAGCATGAAGTCCAGCATCCACAGAATGCTTTTCACTCTGCATATGTCAGAGCTTTTTGTCCTGCCATCTGCAGAAGGTAGCAGGGCTTGCACTCCAGTGGGCTTCACCAGCCCATCCTGCCACAGGGCAGGTGGGCTCAGTGCTTCTACCCAGCATTAACCCAAGATTGAGTCTCCTTCTTTGTGCTTTCAATGAATGAGCAAGAGCGAAGGAATAAAAGAGTTGATTTATGATCCTCCATTTTCTCCTCTGAGATGGGTAAAGTTTCTGCCCGTATGAACGGGAGGAGATGTGGTGATTCATTCTCTGCCCTTTAACCTCACCCAGGTTCTGCATAGGGTTTAGGCACTGACAGTGAGTGTTTGTAGCAAGGATCTATTCCCATTGCAACAGATTCCACCACACACATGTTTTTAGAGAGCTGTTCTCTCTACATCCTTACAAGAAAGCAAAATTACTCTTTCTGTATGCACGACACTGTCAGCTCAGTCTTGGTCAGAGTCAGCTCTCAAGACCAGCCCTATTGCACCACCTCCATTCTTGCTCCAGCCTGGCCCTGTGGAGCAGACCTTCTGTGAATCAAGAAGTTCTGTCAGTCACTACATTGTGCAGAACCGAGACCTGGTCTGGACAGCTGACATTCCAGGCTAGCAGACAGATGGACCTGTTCAGCACAAATACTGTGTTCCCTGTAGAGCAGCCCGAGGATAGCAAGAACTGCTGCTGGCCAGGCCATATCAGCTAAGTGTGGGTGAGTAAAAGGCACCACAGGTTAAGGTGGTTGTTTGTCAGCAGAGCTGGGTGGGAGAGCCCAGGACAGAAGCAGCTGTCAGGGTTGCAGGCTTCAGGGGAAGTGAGTGCAGTAAGGAGGGAAGCCACTGATCAAGCCCAAAGTGTTTCAATAAGAGAAGGCATCCCAGCGCCTGGTTTTTACTAGCATATTAGTACCAGATATTCATGTTCTCTGAGATTCATTCAACTCACCAAGCAATGAATATTACTAACCTTTCCTGTTGCAGAAAATACTATTGATGAACAAAAGAGAATGTCGAGAAAGTACTTTTTAATGGTTATTTATTTATATTGAATGGTACTAGAGCATTATTAAAATATGATGTGAATAGTATGATATTGCATTGTCTTGTCTGCAGCCTAAGTCCTCACTCCTTTTCCAGGAAAACACAGCGGAATCTATAATGGGAAAAGTATCTATTTTAAGTGTTCTCATTTCAAGGCTACTCATTTCACTCTTCCTCTGGCCTAAATGTTACAAGCGAAAGTGAAGCAAAAACATATCAGGTCCCTGAGACCACTGCCTGCATGATGGAGATAAAGGAAATAGGAAACAGGAGAATACAGCCTAAACTCCAGAGTCTCGTGGCATCTCTAGCAGACATTTTGGGCATGATGCCCATCCCTACTGAGATTGCTCTGTAAAGGCGCTGACCGTGACTCAGAAGTGAGTGGTGGTCAAAACATAGGGCAGGCAGTCGGCTCTCCATCCCAAGGGGAAGGGTGCCACAAGCTGTATGAGTGAAATGTCTGTTTGACAGGAGCCCACAGTTGGCTCTTCCACAAGCCTAGCAGAAGCTTGGTATCCAGGTTCTGTTTCTAAAGTTCTCACTAAATTACCCTAGCACTGGTCCAAGGTACATGATGTCAGGTATCCGGGTTTTTTTAACAGCAGGGCATCCACCTCTCAGAAACATGGAAGCAGTTTTAAAACTTTTCTGAGGAAGCCATGCTGAAAATTTAGCTTACTAGAGAACAAGCCAAATTCATACATGTATAATAAAAAAAAAATCACATTCACAAAGGTGCTGCTAGAAAACAATGTGATGTTTACAAGCCAAGATCCTGCAAAAGGCTGAGAAAGAACTGCTGTGGCCAAAGTGATTGAAACATGCACCTCACTAGAAATCACAGTGTCATGGTTTAAAACCACCTCAGTCCCCAAAAATGAGGGACAGCTCTGCTTGGCTGAAAGCATCCACCTGTAGAAGGACTAATGCTACCTTCCTGTTGCCTCAGTGGAAGCCCTGGGGACTGAGAGAGCACTGGATAATGCACATTGACCAGTGCTGTATCAGCACCCAGCCTGGTATCAACCACTCTGTTACACCAGCTGTTCCTCCCCTCCTTGGGCCCTACATTTTCAAGGCAAAGCTTCCCAAAGCCACTTTGCTGCACTTTCAGTAGGGATCTAGTGCAGCCCCCAGGAGACAGGGCATGGAGGATAAAAGAAGAGAATAAGAGCAAGCAAGAATGAATCTTATTAAACAGAGTGAGGCACTCCTCTCAGTCTCTCATCATGTTCAGCCCTGATTGGAAGTGAAACTGCATTTGGAGGGAGGGAAAGCCCCCTCCCTTGGGACAATCCAGAGGTTCTTGCACAAACTTAATTTCAAGCTCTGCTGAAGATGGTGTTTGGTTTGGGTGTATTTTGGTTTGGTTTTTTTTGGGGTTTTTTGTGGGTTTTTTTTTGTTTTTTTTCTTTTGTTGGGGGTTTTTTGTATGCATTCAATTTAATTTCCCAGGGAGCTGTGTGAAAATGAGAAAGGCAGACCTTTGGCTGTGAAGCCAGCCCAGTGCCTGGTTCTTACAGATCCAGTCTCACATTGTTTTCCTCCATCACTGCCCTCAATAAATCTCTGCGCTAAGGTTGCTAAAATTCCCCCCACCTCCCTTCCACACTTCAGTGGAGACAGTTACATTATTTTTTTGCATTTAAGCAATCCAATTCATTTTTAATTCAAAACACACCCTAGTTTCCACAGCTCTGTTTAAAACAGGAGCACTGTGACCTTGAAAAGGCTCAGACCTGCTGGCACCATGGAGTTCTGACCTGCACTTTGCTCTTCCTGGCTTGCTTTCTTTCTGGCGAGGAAAAGGCTCGTGATTGGGTTTATGATCCACTCATCTCAGTGCTGATGGTTGAAGGGGAAGGAGAGGAACTTTATTTGGTTTGGAAGGTTCCTGAGGGAGACACACCTGGAGATTCAGCCCTCCGAGCCTGCACAGAAACATGTGCTGGCTGGCCTGTCTGCAGACAGCTGATCTGCCTAGCTGTATTTAGCTTTCCAGTCTGGAGAACAAATATACACACAGGTGAAAATACAGATTAGGGTAGGCTGTTTCCATCTGACCTTGTTCTTCTGCCCAAAAACTGGCACCAGGTGGCAATTTTTACAACTAAGCCCTGACTGCAAGGAAGTTAGCAGAGCCACTGATGTGGGGCAGCTCTAATGGTTCAGATGCTCCCTTCTCCAAGACATAGGGAGGCATTCATGCTGTGTCCAAATTCTTCCTGTGCTGAGATTTCCTACTGTGACCCAAGGAGGGATTGCAAGAGAAACATAAAGCACTACTGGTCCTGAAACAATTACCATCTGCAGCCCCAGGTCATACCATGAAAGTCTTGATTCCTTTCTTTGTTTCACAGCTGATGCAGAGATTAATTCTTTCCTGTCCTTGGCATTGTACCTGCTGGAGCTACCAGCAGAACAGCGAGTGTTGCTTTGTTTTATGGAGAGGAAGGCAAGCAGGGTGGGTTTGCTGTGATTGTAGAGGGAATGGCACACGGAGAATGTAAACAGTAGAGGCTCATTGTGGTGTACAAAAAAAGCCACCTTTGTGGCAGCAGTATTGTGTGGATTTCAGTAAAGCAAGACTTTGCCTGGGGAAAAGTTCTCTACATTTTTTATTTAAAAACCCAATTAAGTTAAAATTAAATGTGAAATGATGACAATTTGCATCCAGGCCTTAAGCAATCCACTTTAATTGAATAATGGGTTGTTCTGCACAGGAGAATGACTGAGATCAAGTTTCCCATACATGTGTCTCATACATCTCAGTCCAACTCTGAAGCAAGAGTACTCCCAACTCCTCATAAAAGTGATATCCTTCTCTCCCCCATATTCTTGCCATGCCATCCTATTTGGAAGGCAAACAGCAGCACATGCTTCACAAATCACAGAACAGGTAAGACTGGAAGGGACCACTGACGACCATCATGTCCAACCCTCCCGCTCAAGCAGGGTCCCCTAGAGCACGTTCCTCAGGACTGTGTCCAGGCAGCTTCAGAATCTCCCCCGGGAAAGAGACTGGCAGTCTGTCTGGGCAGCCTGTCCAGCGCTCAGTGCTGTGCCTGGTCTGGGCCAGCACTCATGGGCTGGCTGCCGGGCCGGTGGCTGTGCCTTGGAGCGGGATGCTGAGCTCAGGGAGCCTGCTCTCCCTCAGATTTCCTTTTAATCCTCTCCCCAGTGCAATGCCAACTCTTCTTTGTAGTCATGTAGGAATTTAATCTTTAAAATGTATTTTCTTCTGCTGCAGTTAAGCAAAAGCAGGCACATGAGAGCAGACAAATGAACAGGGAGCCTGATCTCCCTCACAGATTTCCTTTTAACCCTCTCCACAGTGCAATGCCAACTCTTCTTTGTAGTCGTGTAGGAATTTAATCTGCAAAATGTATTTTCCGCTCCCGCATTTAAGCAAAAGCAGGCACATGAGAGCAGACAAATGACTGACAGCACAATCTAAGCCCCATCCCTTTACAAAATCAGCCAGAGAAGAGAGGGGCATAAAAGCTGAAATTTTTCAGGGCAGCATGGCCGTGGCAGAAGGCCTCTCACAGTGGCCAGGCTGCTGTGTTATCCGTTCCACAGAATAGCCTAATGAACCACTTTGGAAAAGACCTCTGAGACCATCGAGTCCAACCTCTGGCCGAGCACCACCACGGCCACCAGCCCATGGCACTGCGTGCCACGCCCAGTCCCTCCTCACACACCTCCCGGGACGGAGACTGCCCCACCTCCCTGCGCATTGCAATGTCTAAATTTCCATTCATCTCTCCCCGGGCAGTTTAATAGCCAATTTAAAGTGGAGACAGCAGTCGGATGTTCATCGAGGAGACGACACGGGGTGCAGTTCAGCAGCCACCCCATCCTTCTCCCTGCTCGCCCACAGCGGCGGCCGCTGAGGGAGGGGGGTATGACTACATCTCCCAGCATGCCAGGCGGCAGCACCGCCCGGCCGGGGCCCGCCCTGCCCCGCCCTGCATTCTGGGAGCTGTAGTCTGGCCGGAAGGCGGGCGGGGGAGGGCGGGCGCTGCGCCTGTGCCACAGAGAGCCCGTGCCGCTGGCCCGGGGCTCCGAGCGGGGTGGCTTGGCCGGCTCCTGCCTTCTTCCAGCCCGCCTGGCACAGCTCGCACCGGGAGGGGGAGGTCTGGCTCTCGGCGTCCTGATGAAGCCCAGCTAGGGGAGCACGCTGCCGCCTCAGAAAGTTGGAGGAGAAGAAGGAGGGGGAGGAGGAGGAGGAGGTCTGCCCAGCGATGTAGCCCAGAGCGTGGAACGGCAGCCCGTGGAAGGCAGTTCAGCTCCTCACCGCCCTGATCCTGGAGCATGGGCTAAACACTATGTTCCTCTCCCGTATGGAAAATCATTGTTTCCTGCTGTTTGTGTTTGTCTTCCAAGCAATATTTATCCTGATCCTCTACCGAGGCGGACCTTCGCGTGTGTTCCGCGGGTTTTTAGAGTCGCCTCAGGTGGTGGATTACTCGAAGCCCCACGATGTGTACACAAACCTCAGCTTGTTCACCCGGGCTCCCCGTGAGGACACGATGCCCTACTGCTCGGCGCAGTCCCCGGTCCTGGGTAGGTATGAACCTCCAGAAACCATGGAAAGGTGTGTGGGAGAACCTCTTTCATAGCCCTGAACCTGTCATAAATGTAAGTTGTAGCTTCTTCAAACTTTGAAACAGGTGTGCTGATGTACTTGCACTGACAAAATTTTCTCGTGTTGTTTTTATTGCTTGTGTGAGGAAAAGTATTTTACTGGCCTACAAATTTCCAATATTGAGCGTTTGGTTACATAGATGTCAGCATTGTAGATCAAGAGTGAAAATAGTGCATGGTGATAATATCAAGTTAAAGGCTTTTTTTTTTTTCTTGGCGGTCCTGTGTAAAATGACCCAATGATTCAGAAAATGCATAATATTGACCTCTGACTTCAACTCCTGGGTTCTTTGTCTTAGCCTTATAGCAAGCCTGTAGTTCAATATAAATTTATTAAGTTGACTTGAAATCACCTTAAGGAGGATGTATGAGGATGGCACCTTGCTCTTCGTGGTGATCTTCTAGTCTATGATCGTTACACATCATTTAGGCTTGGAAACTTCTCTGTTAGACTTAAAAGTCTGGTCACAGGTTAATTTGTATTCACAGTAGGACCAAACCAGGGCTGATCTTAGAAGCAGCATTCATCCAACTGTGGCAGTTCTAAAACAGCTGAGAAATTTTAAGTCAGTACAAAGTCAAACCTAGCAGGTGTGTTGCCAGTAAAGTCATGGTGCTGCTCAGGCAATAGTGACTTTAAGTCAGTACAAAGTCAAACCTATAAAGCAGGTGTGTTGCCAGTAAAGTCATGGTGCTGCTCAGGCAATAGTGACTCCCTCTGACTCAGCCAGCCATGAATGGATTAAGTTCCATCAGCATGCACTTAGAGCTGGTTTGGGGCCATCACCTTCTTAGGGTACTGTGTAGTAAGTTACTTCTGTCAGATTTTTTCATACTGCAAAGGTTTCTGCATGTCTAAATGTTGAATACACCTAGCCTTGGACTGCTGCTCTAGGAAAGCTGATCACTGCACATGGAGCCCAGGAGGAGCAATGAACCTTGGTTCACGTGGAAGTTCTGTGGGAAGCCAGTGCTCTTGTGTCAATGTCTTACTTAGGTTGGAGAACTCTGCTGGGACCCTTTGGATGAGCCTGCTCAGACTGCAATCTTTGTAAGATACCTATTCTTCTGAGATGTTTTCTTCCTTACCCTGTTGCTTGCAATTAAATTAAATACATACAGTATGTATGATGAAATTGTAGGATAGCCTTGGGTGTGTGTTTCAGCATTTCCCTCAGAAATGGCTCTTCTAAATCCTGAAATCCTGACAGCACAGAGCCTTTTTGCACAGCTGCTGGGTGTCACAGCCTCTGTGCACTGCAGCCCATTCAGTTCTGGGATGCTACAATTCCTTATTCCAGGCTGAATTGTTTTATTTTAAAAAGCACAGCAGAAATGTGACTGCACCTAATTTGTCTCCACTACTGATAAATGTCCCCTCTCCTAAAGAGTCAAGACAGCTTTAGTGTCAAAAAGAAAGAACCAAACAATTCGAAATTCCCCTCTCCTAAAGAGTCAAATAAGACAGCTTTAGTGTCAAAAAGAAAGAACCAAACAATTCTGCACCTTGCCTGCAAACCATCAGATAAGTAAAAGTAGTGACGTATGTGGAGGAGGCAGATGCAGAGTAAAATTACACTAATTTGTGCTCTTAGAGCTGGGAAATCTTTTTAAGAAATCTTCTTCTGCCCATCACTGAGTGCTGAGAAGAGGGGAGCGTCCTGCAGGCGGTACTTCAGAGCTAAAATGGAAACATGATGTTAGTCACAGACAGAAACAAACAGTAAGCTGGAGGGAGAGAAAAAAGCCAACCATGAGGCAAAGTAACTGTGTAAGCTTTGCTGTATGAAAATACTGAGTTGAGCATATGAACCATTGTTGAAGTGAAACACAAGTAATTTGGAGCACTGATACAAATTCAGCTTAAGAAAAACGAGGTCTCTGCTACTGCTTAACTTTTGCTCAGTGGTGTTTCCTTCTAAATACAGGATGTAAATTATTACTTCTGTCACTGCATGCAGCCTCTTCTGGGTGTTTGGCTTTTTTCTTAGCTGAGAAGCGTGCTATTTTGTGAGGGAGTTGTCCCTTGTTTTGTACGTGATGGGCACATATGAATTGAGATATAAATACTTTATAAATGTCTTGAATAGTTGTTGCCATCATCTCTCATGATACTGATGATTCTTGGAAGCATTATATTGCAGAGAGCAATGCCTTTTAATATTAATTTCATCAACTCTATTAAATGAGATTTCAAATCAATTCTTGAGGACTCAGCCTCCTGTTCAGAGCTGGTAATAAGTCACTGTGCCCACTCTAAAGTGTGTTAAAGTACCTGGAAGGATGCCAAATGGCTTAAATGGTTTCTGCATCAGGGCTTTTATGAAGTGCAGCACTTTTTCCATTTATACATACAGTAGATCATTTTGATAACTGTTTGAATGTTAATCAGCTTGCAGCTCATCTGTCTATTTCCTGTCTCCTGAATATGTAGCAACTTGGTTCTTCCAGGACTTCCAAGAATTATAGTATAATTGCTAATCATCTCTGCCTTAGAGGAATTAGACTTCTGCTGACTAGTGGTACTTTTAAACACCTAGTGGTGTCCAATGAACATTTTGTGACCAACAACTTGAAAAGCATTGCAGGTGTTCACTAATATTGTGAATAAATTACTCGAGTTCCCTGAAAGGTTAAAGTTTCTACACAAGTAACCCATTGCCTGTTTCTTCCTCTTCTGTTTTTAGAAAAGTGAAGTGCTTATATGGCAGGGTTATACTTCGTTAAACATAACTAAGCAGCTTTTAAATTCAAAATCTGACTTTCTCACATTGCATGCAAGATGTCTTGTTTCAGTTTATCTTTTCCTCTCATGAGGAAGAAGTTTGGTGCTGGAAGATTTGGCTTTACTGTGTTTTTTCTGGTTTTGTTTAAAGGGGTACCTTCCTTTGTGCATGGTATGTGCTGAACAAGTTGGTTTGGCCCTCGAGGACTTTAATAGCTGAAAGTTCTGTCTGTAACTCTGCTGTTTATAATTTGCTCATGCTATGGAAGGATTTTTTCCAAGCCCTTCTTATAGCAGTTACTGCCTTTCACTCCCATCTGTCATAACCTTTTCATGAGCAGGACCATCTGTTGTATTAAGAAGCTCCTGCTATATTTTCTAATGCTGCCAGAGTTTCTTCTCTTGGATTGAAAGAGAAATAAAAAGGTGGCAGTGATGAATGCTGAGATTTATTTTCAGGTGCCATTGAGGCAGCCTTGTATTCTATCATTAGAAACTGATGCTTAAATGAAAGCTGTTGGTCTGATTTTTTATTTTTTCCCCAAGCACTGGTAGAATTACACAGATATGACTGTGTTAATGTAGTGTGTGGAGCTGCAGTATCTGAGTGCAGCACTCACCCATGCTACTGTTCCTGTTTGTTCATCTTGTGTAAGTTCTGATTATCCTGATTGGGCTTGGCAATTACAGCTGCAAACTCTAAATGAGTTCAGAAGTCCTGGAGTTAGTTCCATGAGGTGGGATAGGTATGGTCAAAGTCAATAGGTCCCCTGATAGGTAAATATGTTGTCTGGGGAGTGAAGCAAGCAGGGAGTGTGCTGTCACTGGCACCAGCTAACACAGACAGGGAATTGTGAGACCTAACAGTACACTGAAGTTTCGTATTCATTAAACACCCTCTGTGTGATGGTACAGGCACAGAAACATCTTTTTAACCAGGCCATGGGAAAATTGCTTGGACACTTCAGGGTGTTGATTCTGTACCCTGCCTCAACAGGGATCCTGTGCTTCCTAGTATATGTGTAAGATGGATTTTTCTCCTTCTCCAAGGCTGTGCTTTGACAGTTTTATTTATCCCTCTTTGGTCCAGCCTGCAAGTGCTCTGTTCACATTTGGGATTTAATTGGATTCGATTGCATTAGCCTTTTGTTAGTTGGACGGCAGGGAGACATGAGATCCAGAATGTAGCTTGTAGCCAAGGGGTGTAGGGCAGCCAGAGGTTTTGGGGATGTAAGTCACACTGATTTATTTTTTTTTTTCCTTCCCTTGGCATATTCCTGATTGAGTTTCTGAGCTGATTTGCTTGAGGTGTAGAGAGGCAGTATGGCAGAACACGATATCTTGAAAAACCTGGAAAATGCAAATGTTACCCTCCTGAATGGTATGCTTGGGTGTGGAAGGAGAGAACAGGAGTGAAGCTATTCACATTATCTTACTGGTACCCTTACGTCCAAATTAAGATCTTATTTTTTCTGGAATTTAAAGATTGTTGCTGCAGAATCTTACTCTGCAATACAGAGTTCCAATTGTTCTATAGAAAATAAAACCCTGCCTTTGTGGGAGAATAAAAGAGATTAATTCCCTTTCTTATTTTTTCCTTAGAGCAGTGATCTATAGTTTAAATCCTTGAATATAATACTTCTTTAGCAAGCTCCAGTTGTCATCAAATTAGTGGTTAATGGTGCTTTAGGTTGAAAGATCTGATAATCAGCGAGTCCATTAATCTAAACAGCAACATAAACTACAGGTTGATAACATTGTTGGACTGAAACATGGGAGTCTTAACGGTGGAAAGGGAAACTGCATGCACAGAGGTAGGAAATAACATCATGAAACGTTCACTGTAAATGTGACCTAGGTTCACAGCCCACACAATGATTCTCTGAAGAACCACTCTTCTGTTTTGGGTACAAATATATGGTAAATATATGTACTCTGCTTTCCTGCTGCGGGTAATGCAGTGAAAACCAAATTCTCCTGTATTTTAAATAGTTGGAGAAGGACTGAAAAGTGATGTTTAAGAGTCAGCTATTGCAAAATCTTGCTGACAAGCAAAAGTCAGGCTTTCTTTTTAAAAACAAACCAACAAACAAAAAACAATGAACAAAACCCATGCAGGGGAATTCAGACCAGATGTTTTTGACAGCATTAGAAATGGGATCAGTGGCTCTTCAGACTGACCTTCAGGAAATGCCATTTGTGTGTTTCTTGAGGAAGGAAAGGAGACACTTATCAAATACAGGTTTGCTCATCAGAAATGTGAGGTGTGGCAACCTCATAGTAGCAAGATGCTCCCTGGTTCAGAATGGACACTTTGAATTTTATGGCAAATTTAGTCCTTAAGCCTTGTTACTGCTCTAAAAAACCTAAAACCAACCAACCAACCCCCAAAAAACCCAAATCTCCAAAACCAGTGGAGGGATATTGCTTCCTTCTGTGTTTGTTAAACAGGATGTGGGTGTGGGCAGGCTCAATTTTTTTGTTTGTTTTTGTTAGAATTGTAGCAGAGATTTGAATGCAAGATGGACTGAAAGAAGCATATTCTGGACTCACTTGGTCATTTAGTCTTAAAACATATCTGTACCTTCTTCTGCTCAAATGAAAGCTCCTAAACACCAGGCCTAAATATTTGCTCTCTCTCATGCTTCATTATCAGAATTTATTTCAGTGGTTTCAGAGGGAGTCTCATTTGCAAGGTACTGAAAACCTGATTTAGGGCAGCCATGGTGTTAATTATCAGCTTGGAAAGAAAAGAAAATATTGTTCATAGCTATTAAAAAATAACACCACCAATTACAAACTTGCCTTGCAGACTTCTGGTGTAAAAAAAACCATTTTGCCTTTGGTAGAATGGCCTGCAAAGAATTTTTAAATAGACCTGTCATTTGAAATTGCCAGCTTCTAATTATGATTTGGGTGAAAGTTTTTTTCCTAGTTCATTTAAGCCTTGGATGTTAATCTTGTTCTGCATCTGTGTTTTATTTTCTTAAAAGTTCACAAATGTAGAAAACAATTAAGACACACTGATTTGTGTATAAATATAAGTATTCTGCTACTTCTGGAAGCTTTTCTCACTACTCAAGAAGACAGGCATTTAGATAATTTAAATTTGTTTATTTATATTGTAACAGTGTGGTTTGTGTTAAAATGGGTATTGACACTTTATATGGATTCTTTTTCACTTACGACTTGTCAGTATTTTTCCATCTGAAGAATGGAAGGATTCATGTAAAAATGCAGATCTTTTTTTAATTAGGCAAAAAGTCTTGAAGATATCCAGTACATTTTATAATGATATTATTATTTATATTTGTATTATATTTTATATATTTCTATTAAAAACAAATTGCTGAGTAGAACAACAATCATATATAGTTTCTTTTGCTATCCTGTGCCTGTTCCTGAAAATATGACATCTTTCTTCTTTCTCTTTGTCATCTGCTTCTCTCAACGTTTTGAAGTACTGCCTGCTTATCACTGTGTATAAAATGAAATAATATAGCAAATTCAGCCATTGTGGCATGTGATTATAACATCAAATTGGACTTGAAGTGCTCTTAAAGGTAGAGCTGACATTTTCTAAAGCATTTCTATTCATCCAAGCTTTAAACTGTTTCTCCCCTGACCTGCTGAATATCCACTTGCATATCATTGTCCTTGAATCTCTTCTGAAAGAGGCTTAGAGAAATTTTCCAAATGGGTAGCAAAAGCAGATGTGTCTGTTCATCTTGAATAATTTTCAACGCTGTTTCTTTCAGTGAATCCATTTATTCAAGGATCTCATCTGAGCAACACAAGGCTGTAGTAGGCAGGCAGTCCCAGGGAGAAGCATCTGCGCTGCAGCCCAGTGAGACTTGGTGGCTGTGCCAGGACTCGGGATGCCTGGCAGTAGTGTGTCCTCCTGGTGCTGAGCTGGCCACCTCTCCCTCCTCCTCTTGCTGTGGAGCAGGACAGGTGGCCAGCAGGCCAGCAGTGAAATTTATCATGGAGCCACTTCTGCATGGGTGCTGTTAACTCTTCTCTGGTGGGGCTGCTGTCTGAAGGAGCAAGCATGGGTAGCTGATCTCATAGGTCTGACAAAAGGTGGAGAAACATCACTGATCTTACTTTTCTTTTTTCTGTCTCTCCTCACAGTTGGTCCATTAACCATCACCTTCAGGGTGCTTCCTAGTGAAAGGATGATCATGAAAAGAAATCCTTTTGTTCAGTCTGGTGGCCACTACAAGCCACCTCACTGCTTTCCCCGCTACAAATCCGCCATCCTTGTGGCCTACAGGAACCAGGAGAAGTACCTTCGCCATCTTCTCTACTACATCCATCCCTTCCTGCAGCGCCAGCAGCTCAGTTACACTATCTACCTGATTCAGCAGGTAAATCCAAGTCAAATGTGCTTGCTGGGAGGCTCACCTACACCACTCAAGGGTTGGGTTCTGAAGAAGAAATGTGACTCTTCTGATGTGGAAATACTGTTTTATGCATGGGCTGAGAGGAGGTCAGATGGCTGTCCCACCTCCATGACTGCTAATGATTGAAATACCATACCACTTGTCAAGATCATCATTCTGCTATTAATTGGTTCTGTTGTAGTTTGGTTTTTTTCCTGGGGGTATAAATTTGTCACTAAATGGTTGTGTTGGTTTGAAAGTAAACCAGCGGGAGAAATGAACCCCCACAAAATCACCTTGAGAAAGATTTCAGATCAGAATTACAACTTAATAGAAAATTGCAATAAATGCATTAATTCAGAAACACTGGCTTAAAGTGACAGAGTATAGCCTGTGCCCCTGTTGGTCAGGATGGTGGTCACAGTCTGATTAAGTGGTGGCTGCGGAAAGATTGCAATAAATGCATTAATACAGAAACACTGGCTTAAAGTGACAAAGTCAGAGTATAGCCTGTCCCCCTGTTGGTCAGGATGGTGGTCACAGTCTGATTAAGTGGTGGCTGCAGTGTTGAAAAAGGTGGTCCTGCAGAAGGTCTGGTCCTCCTCTGGGTTCCTCAAGCAGTGGTGGTGTGCCAAGTGCCAAATCCCCAAATCGAGATTATATGTGGTCAGCTTCAGGTGGTACCTCCCCCAGGACAGGGAGTTTCACAATGGAGTGATGTAGTCCTGTGAGGGACACAATATTTTTGGAGTCCTTGGCGGAGGTTCCTGGTGCCAGGTATTCTGCTGGTGCCATTGAGTTGATGATGGCCTCTTCGAGGAGACCCTTCAGGATGGGTGGGACTGCTGCTTCACCGGAGGGAGGTACCACAGCTGAGTCACCGGCATGAAGAGAAGGAAACACTGTCCTGCCTTCCAGGGCTGCCTCTTTTTTCCTTATGTAACACCCAGCTGTAGCCTGAGGGGTGGCTGTGCACTGGGCAGCTGCTGTAAATGACCCTTCTTTAAGAGTTTGTCTGAAAATGCTGTAGAGGAAAGTAGAATACAGAGTTTGGTTACACCCCACAGTAGCACTTTCCTTTTGTAACCCAGGACAGTGGTAACTTTTGTTTTCCTCTTTTTGAGATTTGCGTGTGGTTTGTCAGTGTGACTACTGAGCAAAACCTGGAGACTAAATGCTGAAGTGAAGCTGGATATTTTCAGTCTGTGAATATAAACATGTGGCATGGCCCTGCTGTGGGGCAGCCTGTGCCTCAAGGTCAAATAGCCTTTTGACATAGACTGGTGTTGCAAAAGATCAGTGACGAGGGGGCAAGTTTCGGATCCATCAATTAAAACCAGTATTGGGAGGGCAAAGAAGCTTTTTTGTTTGACCAAGATCTTTTTCTCATTTGTAAGTTTTAGTAAACAGTAGTCGGGGCAAAAGTGTTGCTGTGCAAATGTGCACCTGAGGATTGGCTTATGGGTCTCTTGAAAGCTGCCAGCAGTGCATAGCCCCTGACGTAGCAAAGCTGACAATTGTTGAGAATGTTGTGAAGAGGATGGGTGACATTTTCAAAGTTGGGAGCATGGAATTTGCAGCCAGTATTGATTAATTCATTTGAATAAGGCTTTTGCACTAAAACAAATTTTAACAGAGTTATCTAACAACATCTTTGTTGTTTTGGTGAAGAAATGTAGTTTTTCTTTTCCAGGCAGGGACTGGTTCATTTAACCGAGCAAAGCTGCTTAATGTCGGTGTCCGGGAAGCCATGAAGGATGAAGAGTGGGACTGCCTTGTCCTGCATGATGTTGACCTGGTGCCTGAGAATGATTATAACCTGTACATTTGTGATGAATATTATCCCAAGCACATGGCCAGTGCCATGGATAAGTTTCAGTACACGTAAGTGCCTCCATTTGCTTTCTGTGGGTATATTCCAGTTGGTTCACTTCCTGTTAAGAAAGTATGGGTGGGAACAGTGAAAGGCACAACCTTTATGAGGTTTTCTGTGTGTTAGTTTTGCAGTAGTTACTTCCTAGAAAAGGATATTTTTGACCCAGGCACGCAATCTTGAATGTTTCCTTTCCCGTAGTTCCCTGTTCCAGAGTTAGCTCAGCTTGCCAAATGACTGGCAGGATTCTGTTTGACTTTCCTTCAAGAAAAAAAAAGTATAAGGTGGTAATATTGGATCATGTGGAATATGATGTGGTAGGTTACAGGTATTTTAAACTGATCCAAGATACAAATTTTGAAACCAGCTTTACTTTGGTCAGTTCTGAGGGAAGGTGTTGGGACACAATGAGGGGAATGGAACATGATGGGAATTACACTGGGTTTACTGTTTTGGGGTTTGGCATTGTCAAGACAGTGACTGCAAGTGTGCAATTAATGTATGTGTGGCTTAGATTACACTGTTAGTTGTGGAGGACAGGCATTAGCCTTCAATAGTGAACTCTGATTTTTGGTGGTTGGGGTTTTTTTGGAGGGTGGTGTTTGTTTGCCTGTTTGTTTTCTCTTTTAGTCTGCCATACAAGTCCTTTTTTGGGGGCGTGTCTGCTCTGACTCCAGAACATTACATGAAGATGAATGGGTTTCCCAACACATACTGGGGTGATGGTGGTGAAAATGATGACATTGCTACAAGGTACCAATGCACAGGACAGGCTTGAAATGGATCTAAGCTGGCAAGTGAAGCACAGCAGCACCCTAGGAAAGGAACCAACAACATTGTTCCTTAATGTGCTTGCAGTACCATTGTAATCCCACATGCTGTTGGTATTGGGAATGCTTAATGTCAGAAGATGCTCAGAACCTATGAATCCAATCACTGTGTTCTGGGAAAAGGAAGCTTTCTCATTTCCGGGGAGCAGAATGTTATTTCACATCGTTGTGCCTTCAGTGCAAGGGGTTGGAACTGCTTGTAGTTGACAAGTGCCACCACTGATGTCGACAGCCCCAAGGGAGGGAAGGAATCTGCAAGCTTGACAAATAAGACGGTGCTTAACTAATTCTCAGACAGTTGGGAGTTTAAGTTAAGTGCATTTAGGCTGCTCCAAGTGTTACCTAATCACTGATACTTGGGACTAAGGAGCACGAGGAATTCTACCTTTTGTCTGCAGTGCTGAGTGATGGAGGAGCCTGTGTACCAGTGTGAGTCAGTGACAGCAAGAGTTGATGGTTTTTCTTGTACTTTGGTTGCCATGGCAGCAGCATTCTATAGATGAGTTTAGTTCCAGGTGCTCTGCCTAATGTGAATTCTTCAAGTACAGAATCATGGCTGCAGCTTCTTTATTCAGCTTTGGAATTGCACTGTGCACCTTTATGATCCTGCACTGAGGCAGGCTCATGGGGAGTTTATAAAACTAAACTGACCATGGAAGCCTTTGTTATTTTTGTCTTGCATAATGTGACAAGTTACAGGGTTTTTTTCAAGGCAGTATTCATCTGGGAATTGAAAGCCAAATTTTTCTAATATAGAATTCCTCCTTTGCCTTTCAGAGAAAGCCAACTAATAGGTTGTATGGTTGTTTAGAGAGTCAGCATTTATGAAAGGAATAGAATGCCAGGAAAATAGATCTTTACATCAAGTACTACAATGCTGGATCTATTCAGCTGTTCTTAGTATAGCTTAGGCATCTAATTTGGTTTTTGGTACCCAGGGTGGAGTCATGCCAGTTATGCATAGGAGTGCACTTCTTTGAAGAGAATCCTGGAAGGCAAGTGAATTCTATAGCTCCCAGAATAGCCCTTTCTGGAAGGAAATTAGAGCCTATGTTTTCAGAGAAAACTTACACTAATGATTAGCCATGTTTTGGCCCAGAGATACATGGAGGCTGTGGACAATGCCTGTTAATGATTTATTCACATTCTGAAGTCTCAGCCTGCAGAAGTTAGGAATGAACTGGCTGTTCTTCAATGACCAGCTGGGATCTGGATTTTAGGAGGTGCTCGAGCACTTCTTACCATGTAGCAAAAAAATTAATGAAAATTTTTTTTAACATTTTAATGTCCAGTTTTAAAAAATTCTGTGCAAAGATGATTTTTTTTTTTTCTGGGATACTGCTTATTAAAAGCAGAGTTAATGAAAAAAACTGCCAGCTGCTACTTAATAGTCACCAGACTGCAGTACTCTGTAATACAAGTTGCAGCAAATACCAAGATCTGCCTTCTATTAGAAGTAAACACTATTCTAATTGGAGCCACTCATGTGTTAACATTTTCAACTACAGGAAAGTCTCTTGGACTCTTCTTAACAGTAAATGAATGTATTAACTATTCAGTTTTATTCTTATTTGCAATGCAAAAAGCTGTAACAGCAAAGCTAGTTTAGTGTTCTTGCTTTTTTGTTTCTTTATGATTGAATGTGCCATAAGCTTATGTTCAGAAAACAAGAAACTTGTCTAAAACTCCATGTGAAATAATGGAACTACAACACTGTCAGTGAAGTGTTATAATCATCTGATGGCTCTAGCCTAACAAATATTTTCAGTTCTGTAGCCTTTCAGCTTTATAACATTCCTGCTGTATCAGATCCTGATGGAATGCAGTCAAATGCTGCACACATGCCAGTTAGATAACCTCAATTGAGCAAACATTCGTTCTTACATTCACAGGAATTTTCTCTGCCTAAGGGCTGTCCTGTGATAACAGAGATTTGGTAGCTGTAGCACTATTGAAGGCACTTTTTATTGGCAAAGTAACATAGGTGCTATCAGCAGTGGGCTGTGAGTTGCTTGAAAGTCACCCAAAATGCTGGGCTTAGAAGCTCTGTTCCTGGAATTCTGAGCCTTCAGTCCCTCTTATCTAACTGTACTGCAGCTGAGTTTACATATGTTTGTCTGGTGCCTGTATTTATCCCTAATCTTTTATGAACCAGTCTAATCAGGCCATCTGAATGAATGGCACTTCTCAAAGAACAGGGAGGCTTAATCTGGTTTTGAAACTCAGGACTGGCTTCCTTTCAGAAACTGCAAGTTTGAGGTCTTTTTTTTCTTTCTTTTTTTTTTCTCCTTAAAGTTTAAGTGATGGACCTCTAGGCAGCAAAAGCTCTGCTCTGAGGAGGAAGTGGAATAATGCTCAGATTCAGGGGAACTGCTCTTGAATGCTCTGTATGTTGTAGTTCATTCCCTGCTTGCTCTAATCCCCTTGTGCCCTGTCAAAGTGCACTGCAGCTGGGAGCTTTCTAGACCAAGCCTGGCCTACAGCCTGCTAGAGAAGGTCATGTGGCCCTGTGCTGCTTCTGCACCTTGTTTTTATTGCATTAGCACTGAAAATCATCTGTGACCATAAGCCTGGAAGTGGCATCTCTGTGCCTAAGCAAACACTTTTGTGTTTTAAAGGATTCACTTGGCAGGAATGAAAATAGTCCGGACATCCCCTCACCTTGGCCGCTACCGAGTGATGGACTACAGTGAAGAGACAGAGCTCCAAGAGCCCTGGAGGAGGTACCTGGTGGGGCTGGGGGCTACTCTGGGCCTTGTGGCAGGTTGGCTGTTGCTGTCATCTTCCCCAGCACAGGCTACACATGCCTCATGTCACTGCTGCTTTTTCTGCTTTAGGAAGGCTATTTAAAAGCAGCCCTCAGTCAGTTTCAACTGAATCATTTGGCTCCTGTCTTCACATTTGAAGGGTTTCTCCTAGTTTTCTGCCTTTTCCTCCTATTGTGAAGGACACATGCCAGCTAGGAAGCTAACACATAGATTTAAACATGAAATTGTATAGGAAGTAAAACTTAAAGAAAAAAAAATACTGTCTTATAAATAGGGAGAATTCAGTTTGAAGAGGCACTGTGTTACAAGTTCCCAATATTAAAAGCTTGCTGTTCAGTCTGTGTGGAATTACAACATGCCATTAAAATAGTGGAAAGCAATATTCCAGTTTGAAGACATGAGAAAGGTGCTATGAGAGACTTGATCAAAGGCTGTTTTATATAGAAGAGCTGGAGGAGGGTGTTGGGTCAAGTGTGGTGGAGGCTTCTCATACCAGCAGTGCAGATTTCTCTTTATCATCTCAAAACTCAGGTTTCCATAACAACCCTGTCAAAAACCTACCTACAGCAGCCTGTGTACACTGTGGCTGCAAACTTCTGCGTTGCACTCCCAGCTCTCTGTAAGCTGCTGACAGCTTCTTGGTTTTTGGAGACTCTAGCTGCCACCTTGCTGGGCTCCCTCTCTGATCAGGGTCCAGTCCAAATTGTCCTCCTTGTTTGGAATAGTCAGTGGTGAACTCACTCTAATCTGTTCAGTCTGTATCATGGGAAGAATTGTCTCAGGGCTTTTCTGCCCTCTGGAAGACTCTTTCTTCTGCAGCTTCAGCTGCAAATGTTACCTTCCTTCTTCTAACTGCAGGTATTCTTCCTCCCTCAGGCCTCCTTCCCAACACAACACCAGAAAAACATGGAAAGCTGATGGAATGAATACATTACAGTTCAGGCTCCTTTCCAGGACTAAGCATCCTCTTTATACCAAGATCACTGTGGACATTGGATATGTTCCCCCATTTTCTTAAGAGACTAAAAAGCAGAGGTTGGGTGCCACATGGGCATTCAGCCAGTCCCTCCCGTTTTCCTGTGGCATCTGTCCCACCTGAGATTAACCCTTTTGCCTTTCACTTTTCTTCATTGTTTCAGGTTTAGAAGAGGCTCCAGGAACAGGGTATGACAGCTACTAAACAGTCTGTGGCTTACTGTAAAAATTGTCCAGGTCACTGTAAAACTGATTCCTGAGCCATGTCTATGGCAGTAAGCCAATCCAAGCTTTCTGGAACCTTTGTTCAGTAGCTGGATAGCTCTGTCCTGCCTTGTACTTAAGTGTTAATTGGGATGCAAGCCATTCTGTCAGATTGGCCTCTGACGTGTTGTATTTTGAGAAGGTGTTGAAGCCATTTACAGTTCTATAAATATCTTTTGTGAATTTGAGTAAAATAAATGGAGTTATATGTTTGGCTTAAGAGTTTTATAGAATACTGAATAAGAGTGTAATAAAAGAGAAAATTGCCCTGAAACCAGACAAACCAGAGTTTAAATCCCTGATTTTTTTTTTCTGACCCAAACCACCACTGTTGAAATTGTTTTATTGTAGCTGCAAGTAATGCAGACTGAGTGGGACCTGAGGCTGTCACCTAGTCTAACCTCCTGCTCAGAGCAGGGAAATTAATCTACTACTACAGCTGTTGCTCAGACATTAAGTATCATTCAAGGCTGAGCTGTCTTCAATATAAAATACTTGTGAGAAATTAAATACTAGTTTTTCCTCAAGGTCAAACATGTAAACAGTGGAACTGTGACCTGGCAGGAATGCATTTGTACTTACCTGACTGTGAGACTGACACAGTCAGCCCAAACCCTTGCCCTTGCTGTAAACCTCCTTTCTCTGCCAACTCAGTCTGTAGCACTGCCTGTCAGGTCCAGTTATTTTGAGAGTGTGACACAGGGTATTTTGGCTTGTTCCTTGAAGATACAAAAGCTCCTTCACCACTGAAAAGCTGCATCCATGCCACTATACTTAAAAACATTTCGTTTCAGTCTTCTCCACAATTGGAATAATGTGCTGAAAGAAACCCTCGCAAGCCTGGCTTCACATCTACAGTAAAGACAGTTAAATACAATGCAGTAAGTCCAGTGCTCTAATCAAGACTTCTGCACAAATCCAGCAGCACAGTGGAACAGCTGGTTATCCACAGCCTTTCACCTGTTTCTTAAGCAAGACTCCAAGCTGATGATGGCCTGGGTCTGTATACAGATCCACACTCTGCTAACAGTGTGGCCCAAAGCATTAAAATATGTGGAGCAGAATGTCTCCCCCTCCAACACAGCTGGCCACTGCCTTTCCTTCCCGATCCCTGGAGAGCAGCAGGCATCCTGCTGCAGAATGAGACTGATCACTGCCACGGGACATGGCAGCAGTCCCTCAGTAGGGGACACTGTGGTGTGAAGGATGAGACACTCTGGAGTTCAGTGGAGTGCATTTATTGAGAAATTTGTTACATCTCCTTACCCATTACCATTACTGCCCTTCCCTCACAAATAAGCAGTTTTTCCTTAGGCCGGAAAAAATTAACTTTTCTCATCAACTTTGTAGTTCTTTAAGAGTTATTGTGCTTTTAATAAGACCACAAATAACTTTAGAAAGAGTTGCAAAATGAAATATTTTTTCAGGGAGTTGGTTCAAGTCCTTGGACCAGCTCAAACAAGGACATATTTTCTAATGTCCCAGAAAAAAAGTGCATAGAAGAACACGAGGACCTGTCCCTTAGGTCAGTCCATAACTCCAGTCCTCACAAAAGGAAACTCTCAACCACTCAATGAGATGCTGTGAAGGAGCACTTTACTTGCTCCTGTGCTACTGAAGGACTCTTCCAAGCAGGTGCTGGAAGTCATCTGCTCTAACAGCAGCCACAAAGGAGATCTGTTACCATTTCCTTTAACTTGGGAGGTGCTGGCCCCTATGAGACCTTGGGCTGCACACTGAAGTCCACCGTGATGTTGATGTACAGTGGGTTGTGTTCCACAGAGAGCAGTTTATAGGAACAGGAATTCAGGCCATCTGTCTTCCATGTTCTAGAGACCTGACGGAGAAGCTTCATCCTGAGGACAAAGAGGAGAAAAACCTTCACTGACATGCACTGGAGTTTTGAGCTCTTTCCCAATGGTAGTAAGTTTGGAAGCAGAGCTACTGCTGTTTTTTGTCTACTGGAAATACAAAGTTGTTGCAGTGGATGTTCCAAGTGTGGGGACACGAGGCTTGACTCCATTTTTCTCAGAAGGCTGATTTATTATGTTATATATTATACTAAAATACTACATTAAAACTATACTAAAAGAACAGACAGAGAAGAATGATCAGAAGGCTACAAAGAACAAGAATAGAATAGAATGCATAACAAAATCCTGTGACTGCTCACAGCCTTGGCACAGGTGGCTGTGATTGGTCACTAATTGAAAACAGTCAACATGGACCAATGGAAGATGCACCTGCTGCATTCCACAGCAGCAGATAGTTATTGTTTACATTTCTTTCCTGAGGTCCTCAGCTCTCATGAGGGGAAAAATCCTAGGAAAAGATTTTCCATAAAATATCATAGCTACACAAAGTTGTTCCTGTTTTCAGCACAATCACATATGGCGAGAAAAATCCTTTAGGTCAATCTCTGAAATTGTGCTTTAATCATACCTATGTGAGTGTAATTTTGGAAGTTTCTAGGAAACATCCAGTCAAGTTCTAGGAAGATCTCATGCAGAGAAAACAGCTGCCAGCTGTGAACAGTGTTGTCACACGGGTGTCCCCCAGAGCCTCTGGATACCACAAGAAGCCTGTTTGGCCTGGAGAACTTGTCCCCCAGGTGCCTGGCTCAGCCACAGACCATGACACTGCGAGGTAGAAACCTGTTCTTGACCCACCTCTCTCGATTCTCCTCGTTCCCGTGGTCACGCTTGTGGAAGATCATCGTGTACCTGGCCACATCAGCAGGCGGCCTCACCACTTTCATCTTCTGCATCTCAACCCTGCAAGAAGCAATAAGAAGTGTTGTGAGGAAGACAACACCTATAAACCAGCTGTTAATGAAAAAAAACCCAACAGCTGGAGACTTCATCTCTTGCAGATGCTGTGGAAAAAAACATAGAGAGTTGTAAGAGCTAATCTGCATCTCTTCCACAACCTATTTTGCCAGAAAAATGAGGCTCAGAGTTGCATTCCTGAGAATAGGTCTGGGGTGGGTGACAGATACACCTGTCTTTTGAACAGGTAACTACTTACAGTAGAGACGTAGAGTTTTAAGCACACATTATGCAACAGAGTACATTTATATCAGTATTCACTGGACTACTCTCTACTGCCCTGTAGCAAGTTTCCACATGTTCTGCAACAAGTTCATCTCAACCCCTGCCATAAAACCCCTATACTTGATAGTTTTACAAAAATAAATTAAAAGATTGTTTTATTTTTTAGTAGCTGGCAGACAGCTGCAAAACTTTTATTTGTTCACATGAAGAAAATTTCCCTAAGAACAATGCCAGAAGCACTGAGCCCTGTGCACAGATTTAAATGTCTGACATCAGGTGCTTAGCTGGAGTTTCTACCTTACATATATCTGTGGAGCACAGCTTTGCCCTAACAGCAGAAAGAAAGAAGCTTTATGACAAGGGAATTAATGAATAGTCCACCTCTACGTTAGTCACTCATCAGCTGAAAGAAAAATAGGAAACCAAGATTTGAAAAAACTCAGCCCCGTACAGATTTCCGTGACTTTGTAGCAGTAAATTATCAAACAACTACGACAAATTATTTGAAGAATCTCTCTGTGATACACGCCTTAGGAGGGGTCCAAATGAGACCATCACCTTTGTTCCAGAGGCAGATCTGCAGAATGTGTGTCAGCGGCCCCGAATTCTGAGAGCACCGAAGGGATGCTGCCATCTGCTGACTTCCCTCGGGAAAGCTCCAAGGATCTGTGCACAACAACCCACCAGACAGCAAGCTTGCCATTCCCCACCCCTGCAAACTCAGTCACCAGGCCAGCCCAAGGCACAAGCAAAGTCCAGCTGCAGAGCACACACTGGGTCAGGACTTGGTTTCCCCATCAAGACCTCAAGAGTTGCAAAGTCAAAGTGCCACACAAAAACATCACTTGTTTCCAACCCCTTGCAAACATCATAGAGACCCTCAGTAAATCCTGCTGTCCTGCTGCTTCTCTGCTGCCCAAGGGAATATCTGAAAGAACTATTACCAGTGGGAAGCCAGGAAATAAAATAGCACCAAGCCACCTCCTAAACTATAGAAGTCAGCTCCCAGGAGGTCACAGAGAAGTTGGTGCATATAGGCAGGAGTAAGAAGGAAAAAATAGTTGTTGTTAAGGGACAGAAATCTGTACCTGCAGCAGACCTTTCCAGTTTCTTCAGCTAGAGCTGACCAATCTGCTGAACTGACACCGAAAAACACTTTTCATTTGCAAGTTCCTAACTTCTAACACACTCAATCCCCTCTATATTTACATAACATCACCAGGGCTATAAATTTAATGTCCCCGAAATGCTTGTTTGCATATTTAAGCAACTGAAAAGGATAACAACTTAAAAATAATGGAGTTAAAACCGAGTTACAAACTGATAGGCTCTGCCAGCAGAGCTTGCGGAGTGTGGTTTCTTATCTGCTGTTTGCTTGTGGTTTTTTCTCCATTTACTAACAGCAATGCAGGATTAGAGGTTTATTCCTAGGCAAAGGGCAAAAGATCAACATAAAAGTTTGGTTGACTTCTTTGTCCCACTAAACCTCTCCAGCCAACAGGTTTCTCCTACTTTGACAGGCACATCTGCAAAATGAGTTTTCACAAGAGCAAAGGGCATATGCATGTATATGTAGCCTTTCTAAAATTCAAGTTACTTGCTATCTTCACTATAATCAACACTACACAATTACAAACTAAACCTTACTTGGAGTAAATCCAGTAGTCAATGAATACAAAACACCCAGTCCCACCAAAACACTCCCACATTCTAGCAAAGCCCTGGAACTCCATACATTTGTATGTCTGGCAAACCACACTCCAGACTTCAGTTATAACCAATTTCCAAGCAAGAATACAATGTGTGTCTGAGACAAAACCAAACCAGACCAACCAAATAACAACCCACACCCAGACAAAAGTGCAGTGAGGAAGAGGATTAGGCATCGGACATACCTAACCCTTGCGAAGAGGAAACTGCTCACAGAACTGCATTTTGGACTTCACATCTCCACTGCAATACTGTTCAGTGCTGTTCTGAATGAAGGCCCCTGGGGTGTTTTGCTCTTGGAGGCTTAGTGCAAAGTTGGGCCAATTTTTTAAATTTCTTAAAACTAGCTCCTCATTGCTTACCTGATTCGAAGGTCATCATCTTCTCCACCCCAACCCCAGTAGTTGTTAGAGAATCCATTCACTTTGGAAAACTGATCTCTTGTAAGAGCAGTTACACCTCCAAAATATCCCCGGTACCGTAACCTAGACATACAAGAAGAGAGAATGAAAAATTAAGTCAAATTCTATCAACAATGAAAACATCACCCTCATACTCCAGATCTAGACTTGTCTCTCACAGAGTTAAGGGTGCACAGATCCTTAAAAGCTGGTCCTGTCTCTTCCTTTTTTCACAAAAAGATGGTGATTTGCTTTAGGCCAGAAAAAATTACCTCTCCAACTGAGAGAACAGAGTGTAATTCAGAAGCTTCTCTCTCTTTACATAATTCCCCTGCCAGCCAAGCAGGTACTTCCATTTCAGGGACTCTCAGGTATAGAACAGCAACACAGCTATGCACTAATACAGTGGAAGCTCTGCAATAACAACTTATTCAGGAGCTTCTCTCTCTTTACACAATTCCCCTGCCAGCCAAGCAGGTACTTCATTTCAGGGACTCTCAGGTATAGAACAGCAACACAGCTATGCACTAATATAGTGGAAGCTCTGCAATAACAACAGCGAGCCATTGATTACCTTAGCGCTGAATCTGAAAAACTTGGAAAGAAATCAGCTCCCAGGCAAGGGCACATGAGCTCCTGTGCCATAACAATTCCAAGGTAAGGTATAGTGCAAGTTACTCAGTAACCCAATGCAATGGAGCTCAGCTCTAAAGGAGATAATTTCTAACTTTTACCTTCCTCATCCTGAAAAATGCATCTACTTTTAAAATATGTTTGCATATCATGTTTATTGTCTTCCTAGGCCATTCTGCTAATTGCTTTCTATGATGCCCTCTGTCTTGGCCCTTAAGATAACATTACAACACAGGCTCTGTTATCTTGCCCCAGCCCATTCTGAGGTAATGGGCACATGGCTGCAGATTGCATTTGTACATGTATGTGAATCTAAACAGATGAACAAATTGCCAGAGGTAGAAGGCACACATTATGTGTGTGCTTTGACTGGCATTGGACATGCCAGTCAGTGCTTATTATTATTTCTGGCTTACCATGAATATAATTTAAAAAACACCAAAGGAGAAAATAAATCAACGCAAGACCCTCAATACAACCTTCCTCAAGACTATTTTTCGTGGCTGATTTTTGCTCACAGCATCACAGAGGATTTGTGAATGTCAAAGGGACTCCTGGAGATCACATAATCCAACCCCTCTGCTCAGAGCAGGGTCTGCTAGAGCAACTTGCTGAGGAACGTGTTCAGTCAGATTCTGAGCATCTTCAAGGATGGAGACTCCACAATTTGTCTGGGAAGCCTGTTCCAGTATTTGACAATCCTCACAGTAAAAAAAAACCAACCTTTTTCATATGTTTAGGTGGAATTTCCTGTATTTCAGTTTGTGCCCATTACCACTTGCCTTTCACTGAGAAGGGTCTGGCTCCAGAGTCTTTACTCCCTTCCATCAGGTATGTATACTCATTTCCAAGATCCCCCTCTGCCTTCTCTCTGCTGAACAGCCCCAGCACTCTGAGCCTCCCTCACATATCAGATGCTGCATTCCCTCAACCACGTTCTCAGGCTCTCCTCTGGACTTGCTCCAGTGTGTCCCAGAACTGGGCACAGTACTCCAGGTATCACCTCCATGGCACTGAGTAGCAGGGAACAACCACCTCCCCAAAACCTGCTGCTAACTCCCCACCAAGATGCCACTGGCCTTTGTCACAAGGGCACACTGCTGGCCCAAGGTCCTTTCTGGTAAAGCTGCTTTCCAGACAGCTGGCCTCCAGCAGCTACTGGTGCACAGAGTTACTTCTCCAGGTGCAGGACACTGCATTTCCCTTTGTTGAACTTCTCTCTGGCCACATCCTGGCCTGACAAAGGCCCTGCTACATAAAACAACCCTGTGAGATTTCTGTCCTCTGAAAACCTGCTGAGGATGCAATCTGCCCTATCTTCCAGGTTACTGATGAAAACTCTTAACTAGTACCAGCCCCAATATCAAACTCTGGTGTAAACCACTAGTGACTGGCCTCCAGCTGGACTTTGCTCTACTAATAAGAACCCTTTGAGCCCAGCAGTTCTGGCAATTTTAGCCCATCTCACTGTCCACTTACCAGTCTGTACTTCATCACTTTGTCAGTGGGGCCATTATGGGAGACAGTGCTGAAAGCCTTCCTAAGATAAACATTACCCACTACTACACCCTCATCCAAGCTAGTCAAATCAGAGAAGGCTATCAGGTTGGTCAGGCCTGACTTGTGAACAGATTTGTACTCTCTCCTTTATCGCCCCCCCAGAGGAGACAAGCCAAAGGGCAGAGGAAGTTCCATCAAGTTTTAATTACACATTACTACCTTGAGACTTACACTATGGATACTCCAGAGGAACGCAGCAAATGGAATGGACAGCAAGGAGGTCCCATAAACAGGAACAGCAGGGCAGAGCCCTCCCCAGCCCTGCTTTCAGGACAGTCACCAACAAGACCACATCCCGTTCCAGCAGCCTGACCATTTGGGAACTGACTTCCCAGGCACACACCTATGTACACACCCCACTGCTCACCAATCCACCCTGTAATTCCCCTATACCACTGCAGAGACAGACACCAAAGGAGCCAGAGCTGGGGTGCACTGGGAGAAGTGGGGCCAGCAGGACGAGGGGAGCTCCTCTACTCAGCCCTAGAGAGGCCACATCTGGAGTGCTGTGTTCAGTTGTGATCTCCACAGTTCAAGAAAGACAAGGAACTGCTGGAGAGGGTCCAGCAGAGACCACAAAGATGATGAGGGGTCTGGAGCATCTCTCGTATGAGAAGAGGCTGCAGGAGTTGGGCCTGTTCAATCTGGAGAGAAGACTGAGAGGGGATTTCATCAGTGCAAGTACATATCTACAAAGTGGGTGCCAAGGTGACAATGCCAGACCCTTGAATGGTTTCCACTGACAGGATGAAAAGCAAGGCCATAAACTAAAGCACAGAGGCTGCAGGAGCTGGGTCTATTTAATCTGGAGAGAAGACTGAGAGGGGATTTCATCAGTGCAAGTACATGTCTACAAAGTGGGTGCCAAGGTGACAATGCCAGACCCTTGAATGGTTTCCACTGACAGGATGAAAAGCAAGGCCATAAACTAAAGCACAGGAAGTTCCACCTCAACATGTGGAAGAACTTCTTTCCCTGGAGGGTGGCAGAGCACTAGAACAGGCTGCTTAGGGAGGTTGTGGACTCTCCTTCTCTGGAGACATTCCAAACCTACCTGGATGAGTTCTTATGTCACCTGCTCTAGCTGACCCTGCCTTGGCAGGGGGGTTGGACTGGATAATTCCAAGAGGTCCCTTCCAACCCCATCCATTCTGTGATCCTGTAACCAGGACAGTGCTGCCCATTCAACCTTCCTCAGGCAGCACAGAACTGGCAGGGCCCAGGCATAACTTGCTCCCAGCTGACATCACCTGCAAAAATACATCTCTGTAACAAGCCCTACAACCACTCCTCCCCTGAAGACAAGAGAACATTAGCTCCTTTGGAATTCTTAAAATTGGGCTGAAGAATACATATAACAGGAATGGTCAGGAGGAAAAGATGATGTGCTAGTCTCAAGGAAAAACCTTAATTAAAATAGAGTTTTCCCAATCTTATCTTCAAAACTTTAATATACAAGTCTTCTGTCTAAAAGAATCCAAAACTGAGCTGTAGTTGAAACCTTAATTAAAATAGAAGAGTTTTCCCAAGTTTCTTATCTTCAAAACTTTAATATACAAGTCTTCTGTCTAAAAGAATCCAAAACTGAGCTGTAGTTTATGTAGCCAAAGATAAGACACTGGATCTCCAAAGGCACATGGCTGCTGAGATTACTGCACACTGCATCACAATAGAATATAGCTCCCTGGAAGAAAAATAATTCCCCCCACCCCACACCAGGAAATTAGTAAAACCCCAAAATCAAAAAACAGACAAACAAGCAAGCAAACCAAACCAAACCAACAACAAAACACCATCTCCCCTAAAAAACACCCCAAAAAAACCATTAAAAAATCCCACAAAACATAAACCAACCCATATTTCTGCCCAGGACATTTAGTGTTAATACAGAACATAGATGAGTTCAGTTTTCTCTACCTTAGCTGGGCAGTATGTCTCAGTATGATCACCTCAGCTGCAGCAAAACACTGAGGTCACCCAGCTAGGATTGGTATCAATCTGTGGTATCAGCTCAGTTCAAGTATCATTCTTGAGCTCAGAATCTGAATTCCTTCAGACATGCCTTGGCAGCCGAGCATTATTAACCCCACTTCATGGATGCATAAATACAGGCAGTGACACAGAAAAAGTATTATTTATCAATTCAAGTCGAATGATCAAATTCAAGCCACCAGCATTCCAGTGGAATACTCTGCAAGGCTCTGCAAGTGTTGCAAAAGCCTGTCACAAGCCTAGTATGTATGTACTTGTTCCAGTTTTCACTAAATGACTGGAGCAGGAATATTATTCTGTGCTAGTATTGACACATCCCACCTCTTTCTCATATATTTAACAAAGGAAATACAAAAGCAAAGCAGAGCTTTACTTCAAAGTACTTTGAGATCAGCTTTTGAAAAGCCCACTTCTAATCAGTATTTAGAGTGACATGATATGAACTGAATCTTGAAAGAAACAAGTTCAATGAAAACACTTTTGGTCATTAAATTCACCAAGCTCGGGAGCCTTTTCTCTCTGAGGTGCACTGAACTTGACTTTTCACTTTCAATTATTTATATCACATGAGCACTTAGGGGACTCATTAAAAATCATAATGATCCTGTGTTATACACTGTTCAGTCAAATAATTAAAGGACAGCCCTATGCCTTGGCAAATTCCCACACTTGAGCTCTCCATAGCGGACATTACCTCTTCAACAGCAGAAATAAGTGGCAAGTTCTGTTACAGTAAGATCACTCCCACAAATCACAGGATCAGGAAACTTGCAAATGTGTAAGTAGCTTTGCCAGAAGGTCTCTGCACAACCTCTGGCACATTGCTTTCCTCTCGAAACGCCCCTTAATTCAACTCCAGAAACAGAACAATGACAATGATCATTTGTGCAGGTGACCACAGGGCTGACTGCAGAGCTGCCTGTCCAGTTCTGTATTCCAGAGAGGTGAAGTGTTACCACCAGAAACCTCATGTCGTGACGAAGGGTAGATACCAGCACACAGCTCCATCAGAAGAGGAACATTATCAGTAACATGGCATTTCCCTGTTAGTATTCTTTCCATATTCTTGGTTTCTTACCTGTATCCAGTATTGTTCCTGCCAACTACAAGGTGCTTTGGTTGTGTGTCACACATGTAAATGTTAAAGTCATTTTCTGGCACCAGATCCACATCATGGAAAATGAAACAGTCCCAGTTTGCTTCCTTTAGGGCCTCTAGGTATCCTACATTCAGCAGTTTGGCTCGATTAAATTTGGTGTTGCCAGCCTGTGGAAAAGAATGGGAAAAAACAACTCTGAAGTAGGTGCCACAGCTTTTGAACCAGAGCTGCTCCTGGGCATTTGTTCCAATTGCATGGTTTGCAACCACACCCGTGTGGCTTTTGCAGCACCTCGGGAGCAGTAACTGCACAGAGTGCCCCATCACACTGGGCACAGTGTCGGAGTGGCCAACGGTGAAAAGTGTTTCTCCAGCCTCCATTCATCACAAAAACACCTAGCCAGGGCCAGGAAAGCCTGTGCTTAGCTGGGTACCACAAGTGAGACTGCTCCATGGCTTAACCACCCTTCTGCCCCAGTCCTGGAGTTACCATCAGGCTCCACAACAGAAGGGGTACCAGTACAGTCTAGAAACTGGTGTTCCATACAACTGTATCAGTAAGGATCACGGAAGTTCTTTTTTAAAAAAGCAAAACCAAACCAAACCCCCATGTTACTCCCATGCTAATTAGTCTCTAGATGTCAGAGCCCTTGCCATGAATGATTTATGCCTGTCCCCTCAGCTTGGAGGACAGCAATGCTAAAAGAGTTCCCTGTATTTCCTCAGCTCACACACAAGTGGCAGAGTGGGAGTGAAAAGCAGGTCTCTTCATTTTTACCTCCTACCTATAACCTGATGATTGATTTATGATTGATTTATGCCTGTCCCCTCAGCATGGAGGACAGCAATGCTAAAAAGAGTTCCCTGTATTTCCTCAGCTCACACACAAGTGGCAGAGTGGGAGTGAAAAGCAGGTCTCTTCATTTTTACCTCCTACCTATAACCTGATGATGCTGTTGCAGGCTGCTAGCACATAGCTTCACCTTTTCACTAGTCTTCATCATTTGCTTTTGCTGTGAGTTACTTAGTATTTCACTTTTCAAAAATCTAATTTTTCACATCTGAGGTGCAAGTATATCCACACACACCTGGCAGTTTTGTAAGCTTATCATGTCAACATTCAGTTTGGAACAAGACGTGTGCTTATCTTGGTATTTTCATTTTTCACCTGGCTGCACACTGTACCAGTCTGCAGAAGGCTCTCTGCTCTTGAGGACAAAGAGAGAATTTACCTTAAGTTCCCACTTGGGAACCAGAGGGCCAACCCTGGCCCTCCCATACACAGAGAGGACAGTCATTTGCCTGAGAAAGGAACCTGTGTACTTGAAAGAATAATAAAAAAACTTTGTCAAGAGAAACTGCTTGGAATTCTAGCAAGTTTTCTAGAAGGTGCCTGGACAGAAAGAGGTTCATGGAAAATGAAAATGAAGCTGGCCTCCCCAGGCTGAGAAGGTGAGCTGCAGGGAAAAGCTGTTGTATACAAAGCATGTTTTATTGCTCTAAAAAGTAACACTTTGCTCTAAAGTAGGATTTGTTCACTAAAACAACCATCTGATCCAAAATGAAGAAGATTTATGGGATTTATGACTCCATACCTGCAGTCTGAAAAAAACAATACAGTGCCCATTCTGAGAAATTACAAGATGGATAATCAATTGCATCCATTCTCTGCAGAGAAATTTTACAGTAAAAATTTATATACAATTCACCCAAAATCAGGATGTCAGATTTTTTTTTGTGTGTGTTTTGTTTTTCTTAAAATGTCCTGTATACAAAAATATCCATGAGACAGCCTTCTCCTGAGGATGAAAACATAGGTTATTGAGTAAACAGAATTAATCAGATGTCTGGTAAGGTACATTTGGAGAACATCACTTGTGTTGAGTATCAAATCCAGCTTAGTTCAGGACAGCCTCTTTCATCTGCTTAAGTTCTGTTTTCCTTATCAGTGCCACCACAACAGCCAAATGCCAGCTGACATGGCTCTCCAGGAAGGGAAGTTTGCCATGTCAGACCACATACTGAACAAACAGCAAAATTTATCCACCTTTTATCGAGGACAGAATTGTCTCCCTTTGTTTCTATGGAAGAATAACACTGACCACAAGACAAACTTATGTTGGGAAAGAAATTATTCACCCTTTAGGGATTACAAACTCACATTGTTTGAGTGCAGCACTCATGTATGCACACGTTTAGGGGAGCACAACTTTAGAGATGTTAAAAGCAGCCCATAAAGAAGAAATCTGGAGTAAGCCCTCCAGTGGCTCACAGAAAAAATTACAAAAGGTCCATTTAACCCATCTCCAAAGCAGAGTGTGTATTATCTTTCCTCAAAAGAGACTTAGAACAACTAATGACATCACAAATAAGAGAGAAACCAGATTTGCCCCAGAACAGTTTTGTTAGATCCACTTTCCAGTCTTTGGGCATGCCTACATGGAAAAGCTATGTGAAAGCTTCCAACCTTCCAAGCACAATCTCTGATAGAACAAGTTCAGACTTGACACTGCTGTGCTCATCAGACAAAACTTCCATACTTCTATATTACTTTTTGCTAACATGACAACAACAGTTCTCCACTTCATGTATTTCAATAAAAAGATATGCCCATTCTCCCAGTAATTTATTCCTAACCACTGCTTCCTGCTAGAATGAGCCAGTAAATGTATGATTATAGTACATATTAATGCAGAAAAAAACCCCTCATTTTTCCACTCTAGAGGCCACATGATGATTCTGAACAATGAAAGAACAATTCATTCCAAGTAAAAATATCATGCCATGACTTTTATTGCTGTTCTGCTGAGACATTCAGCTGAGCAGAAGCATAGGAGTGGAAGCTTTCACCTAGAAAGCAGTCTCATACTGATTAATTGACTCTAGGCTCTTTAATCAGGAGGGAAGAGAAACTGTATTAATTTATCACTGTTTTCTTCTGCTGTCTCAAATGACTTTTTAGAGCCAAAGCAGAACATATAAGTAAACAACAGTAAAAGAAAGCAAACATAACAGAAGATCAAGAAACAGACAACATATTACAAAAGAGAAATATAAAATGCTTTTAGCACATGCAATTAGAACATAAGCACCTTGATGAAAGACAATGTGCCACAGGTCTGCTTAAGTTTTAGCCAATGAAACAGCCTTGCTAGAAAAAATGCAAATCAAGAAATTAATAAATCTTTCAGGAACCAAGTGCTCTTCCATGACAACTACTTTCCACTGCACTTGCTGGGCAAATAAAGCAGCTACAAGCAGCAGCTGTCGTGATTAGTTTGAGAAAGCTAAACTACACAATACACACAACTTACTAAGCACAAGAGCCTGATGGGGGAGAAGGGCAACAGAAACTGGGGCCTTCTATCCAAGCTATTCCAAATGTGAAGTCAGAACAGGCCAGCCTAGTTACATGTGTGGATACTGCAAGAGAAGTCAGTTGCATTAGCAGTGCAAAAGATGCTTACCTTGCATGCTAACTCAGAAACACCAAGTTACTTAGACTGAGAAATTCCAGTTAAAGACACTGTCAATACTCCCCAGCCCTGAGACCCAGGAATGCCACCAGCAGTGGCTGCAGGCAGTGTTGCCTCCCTCAGCAAGCAGAATTGTTGGAAGCAAGCTTGAAGAACTCATGTCAGACAGCAGAGGCAGCAGAAGCCTCTCCTCAGGCTGCAGGGCACAGCCATCCCCCTCAGCCAAACAGTTCTGCACAGCTGCCCCACCTGGTGAATGACATAGATGCCATAATCCAGCTGCTGCCTCTGCAGGAAGGGGTGCAGGTGCTGCAGGAGGTACAGCAGATGCTTCTCCCGGTTGCGGTGTGGGATAAGGATGGCCACGTGCTGCAGGGCTGAGCACTCCACAGGGTGGTACCGGCCCTCGGCTACCTGAGGGTTCTCCTTCTGCACCTCTTCCAGTGTAACAGAAGGTTTGAAGGAGAGTTTGCTGGCACCTCCTGTAAGAGAAGCACAAGAACCTTTCCTGAGTCATTTCAGGTTGTGGCTGGCCCAGTCACGTTATGAGGCACCATGTAACCAGTGTAAGAAACCGAGGTTCAAGCCCCAACTGGCTTCCCTGCCCTTCCAAGAGAAAAGCAGTACTACAAGGATCCTATGCAGGAGGTGGAAGGAGAGGATGTCAAGCATGTTAGCTGCTTAAACTGACTGTAAATTAGTAGCACTAAAATAAAAATATTTTTTAAAAACCCAAGAGAAGATCTACGCTACTGTAGAAGAATTGGCCAGGAATGACTGCCAGGGCAAAGCAAAGGAGAAGAAAGTGGAAAGAGACATAGGACTGCAGCTATAAGAAGTCATTGGTACCTAAAGCACAAAAAAAGCATAACAGGCTTAGGGCTATAAATTAGTAAGATAAAACATACCAAGGCTTTCTGCAGCCAAATGAAATTTTCATCCCTTCTCTTGCACTGAGCTATAGTCCCAGCTCCTGTGGACTCAGCAAGCCCATGAAAAAGTACCATACAGGAAACTGTGATGGCTACAGCCATTGCTGCATTTGCTTAATCAAATGTGTCTTGGGGTCAGGGTGAGGGTGTGCAGGGAGACAGAAGGTTTTTGTACTACATCAGGGAAGAAGGAAGAGTCTAGCTTCCCAAACAAATCCCTAATCAGGTTCACAATAAGGAAGAGAAAGAAGATAATGACATGATACTGATAATGAAGATAATGACATGATAATGATGCAAATCAGGAGCCTGGTGCTGCTAGCAGTACCAAGTCAAGAAAAAAGGAGAATAATAAAAATGCCCAAACCAAGAGAACAGTCACCTATCTGAACATCATAATTAGTGCTAACTCCAACAGAGTTGTGAAGTCCTTCAACTGTTAATATGGAGACACAAAAGTATATTTAATAATAAAAAGGAAAAAAATGAGGAAAGATGAAAACACCTGCAGTTAAGACAATTTTATTTTTTTTTTAATAAAGAAAATTATGCACGCGTAAGCAAGGAAAAAAGAAAATCCTTCACTATCCCAGTTGACAGGCAGGTGTCTGGACATGTCCAGGGAAGCAGGGCTTCAGCACATACAGCAGATGTTGAGAAGACAAATGCTGCCACCATGAACATTTCTCCTTTCCCCAAGCTTTTACTGCTGACCATGATGAATGGAACAGTCACAGGGTATGGAAAACCCCTGCAGTCAGCTGGGGTCAGCAATCCTGGCTGTGTCCACTCCCAGCCTCCGACCCATTCCACTAAATTTTAGGGGGCCAGAACAGACAGAGACAAAGCCTCATGAGAGTGCAAACACTGTACAGAGTAGCCAAGTTACTGGTGTGTTACCAAAGCTGTTTTATCAATAAATGCAGAGCACAGCATCAGCTGCTCTCCCAGCCAGACCCAGCATAGGCACTGGGTGCCACAAGACACTCCCTCATCCAGGAGTGATTCCTGCAACTGGTTGTATTGGTTTCACAATATATACCTTTCAGGAAAGGTATCCAACTGGAATATGGCTAGGAAGTCAGCAGCACTACAGTGGATTAACTTGACCGAGAGGAGAGGAAAACAGCATCACTTACGCAGGTACGGAGACAGAGCTGGGCTTGCAACAGGTTGTATTGGTTTCACAACAGATACCTTTCAGGAAAGGTATCCAGCTGGAATATGGCTAGGAAGACAGTGGATTAACTTGTCAGAGAGGAGAGGAAAACAGCATCACTTACGCAGGTACGGAGACAGAGCTGGGCAGGGATCCTGAAATGACTTCACCGTGGGAACATCTGCAGTGGATTCAGTCTTCTCTTCCTTTTGACTGTGCTCCAGGCTAGTTATCCTCCTGAAAAACTCCACCATGCTCTTAGCTTTAGGAACTTCCTGTCTGGTGTCCACTAAGTAACCGAATGTGGTCCATAGCACCATCACAAATAAAGTGACAAGCACCAACACTTTGAACTTATAGAAGAGGTTAAAAACATTCAAGCCCAAGGCCATGGCTTTCCCTGATCCACAACAGCTTCCTCTGCTCTGATGCTGAGGCAAGTCACTGCATATCCAGTGGGGATGAAACCACAGCTCCCAATAAGAATGTCACAGTAGGGAAGTAAAGCTGGAGGTAGGGAGGGCTGCTGCACTTCCTGCAGTTCTGAAATTCAAGGAGCCATAGTACTGTTTGCTCTTCAAATGTCACAAAATATGACTTTAACCTGGACTACAAAAAAAAGAAAAAAGGAAGGAGAAAATTAGTTTCTACCATCTCCACTGCTACACCTTCACAGATTTGATGAAAATAGGTTATGACAACACACAAAAGGAACAGCAAGTATGAACAACTGGTCAGAAACCAAGACAATGATCTTTGGTCTTAGTTCAGCCAAAAACCAGCTGCATGATTTAATGCAAATCACTTTCCTGTTTTGTTCTTCTCTGTTAATATATTTTTTTTTTCAGATCAGAAAGTGCAACCACTTGCCCATGTTATATCTGTGTACAGTGCCTAGCAATACACAGGTTTTATTACTTCTGTTCCTACCAAAATTAACAACAGCTGCAAAGCAAGAGATTCTGCTGGCTATGAGTAAAGCCCATCCAAAATGAAAACCACATGAATCTCTGCAGAAATAAACTGTTTTCTTCTGAAAGACAGTATTATTGATGTTATGTTGCTCTGCACAATGCAGTGTGAAACCCACAGCACCTGACTGGTACCAGAAATCATTGTTCTTTATCTGCTGCCTGTCAGTACCACCTGGACAGGACACCTTTTGGGTCCATGTCCAGTATTCCCCTTCTCATACACAGCTGAAGGAGGAAAATCTTCCTACTTTTTAAGAGAAATGTTCCATTTTTCAAAAGCATTAGGTCTGTGAGGAGCCAATCTTCTATTCCACCTCCTGCCCTCTTTCAAGGGCTCCATTTTCATACAGCTTTTCACTGCAATCATACTATAGTTACCACTCTACTTCTTTTGGCTGTTATTATCATTTCATAGCAGAGAAATAATGAAATTTTAATAAAAGTGAGCTCTGATATAGAAAACACACAAGAAAACTGCAGCCTCTGAGAAGAACAAGGACTGAGGCTAAGTGAAGCAAAGGCAGTGATTAAAGACAATGCACATGAAACGGGCTAGATCAAAGAGAAGAAACATAAAAACATGGAAAAAGTTCTTTTATACCAGCCTCTAATGAGACCCTGAAGAGACATCACAGGCACAAGGAGTACAGTAACTCCACATTTCCATTAGTTTAGGTGTCTTCTGGAGAATTTTGCTGATCAGTGGGAACATGTATGGGAGCCTGACCCAGGACTACCAAGATGAACTCCCAAGCTTTTAGGGTTCACTGGGAATTACCAGCTGCTGTCCTTCCTGGCAGGCACTTCATGGAAATGTCAACCTGCTCTCCCCATTCACATGCAACACACAGCAAGGCTCTAAGTAAAGGGACTCAAATAAAATGTCCACGCTTCCCCACCAGTTTACACCCTACAACAGCTGCACACAGGAAATCTGTGATAAGCTCTATGAGAGCAGTGTGGACCCCATGGGTAATACTAGCCTGTAATAATTAAATCAAAGACCTTAGAATTTGCTTATCTAAACTCTACCTACAAGTTTCTATGGAATAATCTAAACTGCTGCCCTTCATGGCTTCTCAGCTACTATGCAGCATTCATCAGGTGAAGCACTTTCCCCAAAGGGTGTAATTTTCCCCAAAACAATCCAAAGGTCTCACTGCACAAAAAGCATGTACAAGGAGGGAATTTACTTCTCCATCACTCAATCCAAGTGCACCCCAGATTAACCTGGGCTGAACAGGACAACATGAAAGTTAAAAAACTGGACTTTACATGCAGCAAATGACTATCAAAAGGTGGTTATTATATTCACAGCTTCCCACTTTCCCAGAAATGGACTACGATCTTTAAAAAGAGTTAAAACAGTTGCTCACCACTGGTACTAAGATTAGTGCAAAAGGACTGTCCCCCAAAAGAAATTATTTTGTCCATAAATAAAGTTTAAAATTGACTATCTGTGGGAAAAGACAAAGAAGCACCAGGAGGCAGCCAGCAGTATTAGTCAGAAGAAGAAGCTTCTGAAATATTTTGTTGTTTTTGTTAAAACGTCAGGAAGAGCATGTATGTGTAAAATAGCTAAGGTACTAGGATGTTAAGATTATGGACATAAAGTATGAACTTACTGCACCAACCTTATTTCTACTCTCCTCCACTCCTATTCCAAATCTCACATATATGAATTTCCTTTGTCAGCTTTGCAAGATTCTATAAGTAGTTGCTACTAAAAGTTCATGTTACTTGTCGCTGACAAATCTTCACACCATTCTACTGTCAGTGTGAATAATTTCCCATAATAACTAAACTCACATTTCCACTGGCTTCTATGGCAGCAACAGAATGCTGCTCCTGCTTAAAATACAGTTAAGCAGGGCAGCATAAATGTGCACACACGATCACAACCATTAGTCACCTTCAGCTCATCACAACACTCATGCAGAAGGGCAATAATTCACATTTCAGAAACCTGCAGATTGATTTTTTTGGTGTTTTCTACAGAGAATACAGCATGTATTTCAAAATGCAGACACACAAAGGTATTTTGGTATTTTAAACAGAAAAACACAAATGAATCAATTGACACACCTTACATTATTACTTCAGAGGTTAAAAGGTTGTTTGCCTGGTTTTCTTCCCCTGAAGCATGAGAATGGCATGGGCACAGAAAGGAAAACCTGATTCTACCAACAGAGAAGGAAGAATTGTGGAAGAACTGTACCCTTATGAATGAAGATGACAGTGAAGAGCTGTCACTTTTATGACTCCTGCCAAAGACTGAGAACTTGGGAACTTAAGAGGACAATAACTGAGAATAAAAGGACAAGAAAGAAGTTAAGCCTCAGTAGAACCTGCCTGTCAGAGAAACAAAAAAAAAGGCTTGGCCAATGCCCCTCTGGAGGGTGTTGTGTTACCATTTCACACTAAGGACTATTCAATTAAAATAGTCATCTTTCACCAGCAAGCCTAAAGTACCTTGGTTGCCAAGTCAGGCAGGTAACTCAGAGTCAAGAAGACCAGAGCTTGGACCTTGTTAAAGAAGAAAAAAAAAAGTTAGCCTCAGGGCCTGCTGCTAAAAAGCCATACTTGGAGAAGTATTATAAAAGCCAGAGTTATAATACATAACATAAAATCATTATTAATAGAATAGTTTTAATCAAATACTGATTAGAATAGTCATGCAAAACCTACTCCAGCCTTAATAATCTTGACAGTAACAGCTGAGGGAGAAGAGACATTCAGTAGCTAAATCCCCCATCCCAATGATCAATTTCCCATCTTTCTTTTGCTCCCTATGTAGTTAATGAAGCACATCTTTTCATCTTTGATATCCCTGGATTATGGCTGATATATTGGTTGGGGGTGGTAGTGAGAAAAGGCCACCTCATCATACCTTATGCCAAGTGCAAACAAAAATTCAATACTGAACAAATCTTGCTAGAAACAATAGTATCTCAGAAGCTGGAAACATGGTTCTTTTCTCTCCTGTACTTCATAATCCAGGGTGACCAACCCTCAAACATGGGTGGGAGAAATCTGTGGTGCAACTAAACTCTTCTCATAGCTCTGAAACCTGACTCTAGTTGTGTGTGACCTTCATAAAACAGACCAAAGAAACTTTCATAGGAAACAAAGTACCACTTTCTTGTGAAAAAAAAATCTCAGTGAAGCATAACCAAACCTAGTTTAGAAAGTTACAGCTGGCTAGAAGGGAACGGCCCTTCATACCACAAGGTCAAAACGACCACAGTATCCATTTCAAAATGTATACTAGAAAGAAATTAAACAGAACAAAGCCACAGTTATGCAAATATGGCATAAGTCTGAATTCTAAAATTGATGGAAAATGTTAAAGGTCTCCATCAACATGCAGATATTCTCATATCTAGACAGATGCTGTGAGACAATTCTAAATAGCTCCCTGATGATGTTGAGGCATAAAAACAGTGCATGTTCTGCCTTCCCCAAAACCACATCTGGACCAACAACTGTCCCTGTACTCTGCAGCTTGTCTGACAACCCAAGTTCTATAACCTGCAATGTGTTTTGAATCACATGCCAAACCCTGCGTCCTTGTTGGAAGGCTCCTGGCACTTCTCATAAGATATTTATCTGCAGGATAAATCCAGGACACAGAGCTGTATGACTCCTCCATGAACAGGGGCATTCAGTTCTCATCCTTGAGTGTGACGGCACAAACATGAAGCCCTAACCTGCCCTTTTCATCCAGGTAGTCCAAAATAGTAAGCAAGGTTCCAGCCTGGACAAGACTTCTGAAGCAAAATAGGATGATCAGAACCCAGATCCATACTCATCCAGGGTTTTCAGAAACACATTTGCATTGGAGTCTGACACACTGTGCAAGCAACACATGCACAAGCTGGTTCCCCACGTAAGGGCTGCAGGGTCAGCCTGTGCATTTGCCTCCTGATTGAAGCCAGTAGCACTGCCAAGCTCAGAAATGCCCAGGAATACTGGACCAAAGGCTGTTCTTTTTCATTGATGCAGAATTCCTAGACAAAGTCAGTGTCAGCCAGAAGACTGAGACCTGATAGCCCTGATCTAGATATAAGTCTAGGAAAGTAACCTTATGAACAAAATTTGGTAAGTAACTGAAATGATGAAAACTCATTATGTTCCAAACTGTGATTTTTCCCTGATACATTTTGAGATTAAAACTGTCATGATAATTATGCTAAAGCCTAGATTACTTATCCAAAAAAAGTTATGCTTAACAGTATAAACAATCAGTGAGAACATGGTGCCTAAATTTTACTTTTCATATGTTCACATATAAAACTATTCACCCCATAGGGGTGCAAGATATTTTCATCTGATGAAAGGAAAATTAATTTTTAAATTACATAAACCAATTTTCTGACTACCTGTTTCACATGGTTGAATAAGGACAGATTTCCCACACAGAATTTTCTAGAAGCCCCTGCAAGCTCCTCAAGTTCATGCACAAATTCCAAAGGCAGCAGAACAGGTTCAGCAGCAACGAGCATTCACTTCAACCTAACTCGAAAAACTGTAATAAGTTCAAGCAGGAAACGATGCATGAAAGAGTTCCCTGGGACTGCATTTAATCAGCTCTGTACTAAACAGACAATTATTTGCTATTTTATCTAGGCCAGAATCAAAAGCAGCAATGGGTTAGCTCCGGCTACATCAGGAAGTGTAGCAGTCTTCATGAAATCCACCAAGAAGGAATTAAAATTCCTGACAACTGGAAAGATCAGTGTACAGCATCAGCTTTTCTATGCAGCATAGTTCAAGTCTTCAAGTTTTACAAGAGTCTATACCTGCTCCTTTCACAGGCACTTCCTTCTTTTCAGCAGATTAGATTCTTAGTAAGGAGTTAAACTAATAACTTTTAACACCTCTTTTACGCAATACTTTCATAATCCTATTACCTCTTCCTATTTAAAACCCACCAAGTGCACTGAGAAATGGTGCTATTTCAAAAGAAAAACAAACAAAAAAGATAAATCCATCCTCAAACAAATTCTCTTTCCACTTCCCAGAATTTCAAGCCAAATAAAGAAAGCACATTAAACCACTCACTGCTGCTGCCACAATGCTCCTTCCTGTCGAACACTCACTCCAAGAGCTACGGAGAGCACTTCACAAGCAGCAGACACTTTTCATCCAGGAAACCCCACACCATAAAGAGACCTCTGTTACCTCTGACAGGCTGCAGGAAAGAATCAGCTCAATATCACAGGATGGGAAAAAAACTTTAAAAGGAAAAAGAAAAAAAATAAAAAGAGCCAACATATTCCACTTTTCCTCAGGCCAAAGAGGCTCCGTGGAGCTGTCCCACATGCCCCTCCCTCAGCTCATGAACGAGCCCAGGACGGCAGCCAGCCTCCCTCCTTCCCTCCTAGCACAGCAGAACCAGCACACAGGCACTCGGGCATACTGGGACAGAAGCAACACTGCTCAGAAATAATTCCCACAGCAAACCCTTCCATTAGAAACAAAGGCTCAAGCCTTTGCTCCTAAAAGCAAACCACAATCTATCAGTGCCCTTTTGGCATCTTTTCCATTTGGAGACTTTAAACATTAGAGATGTCATTCTTCTTACACACATCAAGCTGCCCACTCTCTTGTCCATATCTGTGGAGAAGTGCCAGTGCTCCCACTCCACTCCTCTGTTATCACCTAGACATACCCATTGATGACAGTCCCTATTGTCTACTTTATGCAAACAGCCTGCCTCACTGACCCTTTTCACAAAAAGCAACTTCCTATTACTAGGTTGTCCCTCCCTGGTGCTTTTTCTACCACTCTCACTTGTAAAACTCCTCTAGCAACCCCACAGGATGAGCTGTATTGAAACAGAGGGGTCACTTTCTCATCTCACCCATCTGGAGCTCCCTCAGACTGCCAGGGATGCAGCATTGCAACGACCTGAGTAGACACAGGATACATGGGTAAGGTGGATTGCAGAAAAGGATGGGAGAGAAAGTACAGGTACAGCCCTAGACAAGGGTTAAATCTCTTGTATCATGACAAGGGTTAAATCTCTTGTAACTCAAAGCTGCTTGAACTTTTTGGGCAATACATGCATTCCAAACAGGCAGGTATTTCAAGGCTTCCTCAGTCAGTGGCACCTCCTCTGTGCCACAAAGGTCTTACCTATTTTCAGGACTGTACAAGAATTCTGGGGGAAAGTTTCCTCATTTCAGACACTCAGTAGTGCAGAAAGAACCTTTAGCACTACCACATGTTTTAACTGGTCAGTCACAAAGCCAGAGTAGTCTGGGTCCCAACTGCCACCATCTCATCTTCTTCTCTGATCCAGCCCCCAAACTATAATTTCTCTGCACAAGCTGTCATGAAAACATGGAGCTAGCTGGATTTGGAAGCAAGCAGAGTTTCTAGCAACATTCTGTAATCCTTTGTCTACACTTCCCACTGAAAAATGTCAGAAAACCTGATATGACAACCAGCAGAAAAACAGTAGTTCAGCTTTCAGTTGACTGGGAATGGTTATTTTGGCAGAATGGTAACAGATATTTCCAGGCAACGACAGGTACCATTCTACAAACTGCCTGGAACTAGGAAATTTTAAAGAGGAAACATATGAGTTAAAAAGAAACTGACCAAGGTGCACTTGTGGGGCCTGATTACAGTAACAGCCACTGCCAGCTAAATACTCCAGTTATGTCAAGAATACAAAGAGATACACAGATGTGCTGGCTCCACTCTCTTTATTCCTTGATAGCCGTTTGATACTCAATATAAAAGAACAAAGGTACTGGCAGCTCCAACTCCCTGAATTACAAACCAAAAAAAAAAAAACAGATAAAAGAATACCTAACACACCAGGAAATAACTGCTGTGGTTTAACCCCAGCTGGCAACTCAACACCACAGCCACTCCCTCAACTCCTCACCAACAGTGGGACACGGGAGAGAATCAGAAAAGTGAGAAAACTCACAGGCTGAGATAAAAACTGCTTAATAGGACATAAAAGGAAGAAAATAATAATTATAATAACTGTGGCAATAATGATAACTAGAGTATACAACAGACATGCAGATGCTCACCAGTACCCAGCCAGACCATGAGCAGCTGCCCCTGGCCAGCCCACCCCGCAGGTGATACACTGAGCATGATGCCCTTTGGTGTGGAATATTCCTTCAGCCATTTTGGGTCAGCTGCTCTGGCTGTGCCCCCTCCCAAATTCTTGTGCCACTCCAGCGTTTTCACTGGCAGAACATCAGAAACTAAGAAGTCCATGACTTGGGGTAAACACTACTCAGCAACAACCAAAACACTCCTGTGTTATCAACTTAATTCTCATACTAAATAACAAATACACCACTGTACCAGCGACTGGAAGAAAATTAACCCTATCCCTGCTGAAATCAGGGCAATAGCCTGGATATTTAAGCTTACACAACTTACTGTCTCCAGGAGTGTGGGCATCACAGAAGTGATTGCAGTGATGTAAATGAGGAAAGGCTTGGCAGAAAAATACAATAAATGCATTACATAAAAAGAGAATATCACAGCAGAAAAGCACTGAAAAAGAACTTTCCATACATTTTTAACTCTGACAGGCAGGACAGAGAAGAAAATAGGAGCATCTCACTATCCTGCATATCCCTAACAGGGACATCATTGTTCTTCCCCTCAACATCACCCTGAACAAGGAGTGCTATTCCCATGTTCCAGCCTGCTCTGGTTTATGATCAATAAGCTGAACAACTGTCTCCACAGGGAATGCATTAGACAAATACAGCAGTCCCTAAGCACTGGTACGTGTGAAATCCATTGTCCTTTGAATGTGTGCTCCTGATTTTCTGTCTGCCAGACTCTCACTTTACCACACCGGAACAGAAGAGAGGGAGGTAAAGACTCAGAGGTCACTTACCAGCTGACAAGGCAGACTCAACTTGGGGAAAATTAATTTGTTGTCAATTAAAAATTGAGTAGGATGGTGAGAGGCAAAAAGTACACTTCCCCTCCACTTGCTTCTTCCCAGGCTCAACTTCACTCATTCATTCCCACCTTATCCACTTCCCAACCCACAACAGTGCAGGGAGACAAGGAATGCAGGTCACAGAAGAATCATGTAGGTTGGAAAAAACCTCTGTGATCATTGAGTCCACCTGTTAACCCAGCACTGCCAAGCCCACCACTAAAACATGTCCCCAAGCACCACATCTATAAGACTTGGGAATACTTCCAGGATTGGTGACTCAACCACTTCAAAGGGCAGCCTGCTCCAGGGCTTGACAATCCCTTCCATAACAAAATGTTTCTCAATATCCAATCTGAACCTCCCCTGGTTCAGGTTGAGGCTATTTCCTGTTGTCCTGTTGATTGTTACTTGGGAGAAGAGACAGACCCTTTCAAGTAGTTTTAAAGAGAGGTCAGGTCTCTCCTGGGTCTTCTTTTCTCCAGGCTAAACACCCCCAGCCCCCTCAGCTGCTCCTCACGGGACTTTTGCTCCAGACCCTTCCCCAGTTCTGCTGCCCTTGTCTGGACTTGTTTCAGCACCTCAATGTCCTTCTTGCAGTGAGAGGCCCAGAACTGTTCACAGTTATCAAGGTGTGGCCTCACCAGTGCCGAGTACAGGGGGACAATCCCTACCCTAATCCCGCTGGGCACACTGTTGCTGATCCAGGCCGGGAGGCCACAGGCTGCAGCTTCTTTCAAGGCATCTCCCCTGGCTACAACATGAGACTGACTACTGCACACTCAGGTGAGAGAGTTCTCCCCAGCCACAGCAAACGAGCAGGTGCTACTCCAATCCTGCAGTACAGTTTTCACTTTCCTGAGGCACAGTGAACTGTGGTGCTATGCTAGGAAATGCAATCTAGCGTCTCTAGGCCAAGAAACACATTTATGAATGGCCCCTCTTGTTACACAACTCCAGCTGAGGCACTGACCTCACTGTCAGACATGGCACTGCCAGCCCGAGCCCAGCCAAAGCGGCGGAGTGAGGGATACAGCAAACACTTCTGGCACAGCCCAGCGCTCCCTACTGCTTACCACAGAAATCTTTTTTAAGTAATACAGCACTTTTTAAAAACACCTTTCCACCCAAGATGAGTGGAATAGCCTGAAAAAACATGATAAAACAGGAACCTGAACACAGGAACCTCATGTGTAATGGAATGCTCAGGTCACTATTCAACTCAGCAATACCCTGTCTTTTTCTGGCAGTTGTGACCTTCCTGGAGTGCCATCAATCGGTGCAAATGACAGATGTCAGGGGCCTTGACACTTTACAAAAACACTTCAACACATTCCTGGTCAAATTCCTCATCAACTCTCTTCTGCACAGTAAAATAACATCTGAGAAAACCGCTATATTACAATATCACATATTCTTATTTCAGCTTCACAACACATTGTTTTAAATGAAAGTGTCAACCACAGAGAGCTAAAGCAATACAGAAGTAGTGTAGACCTGCAGCTACTTAATACATTTATAATATTCAGTTTACATGTATCTATGAACAGAGTTGTAAAAAAAAAAAGAAAATTAATAGAGTTGAACATGTATTATGAAAGCATAACTAAGAACATTTGTTTATCTTGAAGAACATTTTTTGTTTCACATTAAGGTGCTTCAGCATCAGAACTGCACCAAAGACATTCAAAGACATTCCAGCTAAAGCTTCCTTAGGTTTCCTTCCTCAGATTTACTTTTTTATTACTTTTGCAATCTTATCCCAGTAAAGATTACAAATTCTCAGGGCCTACTGCAAAGACATCCATCAAAAAGCTGTACAGACAGCATGACATTGTTAAGCCTTTAAATGTACAGGACTTTTTCCATGGTAAAACACAATTTACACCTATGCCAGTTTTCAACCAATCTGCAGATGGATTTTTATGCAGTAGAAAAGTTTCAAACATACAATTTAAGAGCTCTAACTCAAACCCCTTGGATGTGATATGGCCTAGAACAACATTTTGGAGCTGGAAACTAGTACAACATTGCAACATGAAATTTTAATCAAGTGCTTGCAAAAGGAATTTGAAAAATATACTCCTGAGAGTCAGGATATTGTTAAATCTTTTGGACAAGCAGTCAGTAAAACTTCAGGCAGAGAGAGACAGCTTATCCCTCTTACACTTAGTTACGAATTTCCTTCCCCCACCTAACCAGATCCTGCTTGGGAGTCTGGAGAATTAAGGGAGATGTGATTGGGCTCCTCCTCTCCTGCCCTCTCAGGACTAAAGAGCTCCTGTCTCCCCAGCCTGAGCAGCAGATGGGCTCTCTCTCTTTCCAGGAAGAAGAGAGGTAAAGAGGGATGATGCCTAACTCAGAAGCAGAGCAGGGGCAAGTGGCTCCTTTCCAACCCTTCACTTCTCATTACTGTGCAGGTCTTATCCCTTCCCATCTCACTGAAGAACAAAATTAGATGCAAGAGTTCAGAAGTCAACTACAGAACTGAAGACTGAGGGGAAGCACAAGATTGCTGCTGCTGATGCCCACCAACATCAGATCCAAATAGATTGCTCTCACTTGTAACTGCACACATTTACAGTCACCACTGTATCCGTTTAAAAGGATTATCTGAATTACAATCCATGATAACTTTATCCTACAGTTCACTGCCTGGTAAATAAATATTTACTCAGCTGTTACTCTCAGGACACCAAGATGACCCAATTGTAGCTGTAAGGCATGTTACCTGTAGGCGTGCCAGAGCACTTCAAACAGAAGACAAAATACTTATAAAACACTCTAAATATGTTGAAGCCCATAAAGAAAAAAGTGAAGGAAGCACTCTCCCATAATTTTCAAGGTCCCGTTTGTATGCAGGACAAAACCACCAGTCTCTGAAGCAAAAAAAAACCCAGCTATCCCAGCAGCAAACCTGCTGGGTGACTTTTGAACTACGTATTTGCCCCCCCCCCAAAAAAAAAATAGGTTTTTAACCAAATTCTTGCATCATTCAACCAGGGTACAGAATCTCAAGGCACACCTCCTTCAAACTAACAAAAGCCAAGTTCACCAAACTCATAAAACTAACTTAGACTTAAGATCATATAAAAGAAAGCCAGCAATCAAGCACCCCCCAATTTCTATTTTTCTCCTACATATTACTTAAAAGAGAAGGACATGCCAACTCAAACCTCAGAGAAAAACAAAAACCCAAGCTTTCCAAAGTTGAAGTAGCAAATGTATTATTTCTAACTGAAACATATTTGTGAAAATGAAACACAGCTTTTACAAAAATGACAAGGAAATACCCACATAAATCAAAACCAAGATCAACCATACCTAAAGGAAGTGTTTATCAAGAAAACTTAGTCACAGTAACATTATCTCAGATGAAAGTGATACTTCACACTGTTAAAGCAAAGTTCATTAAACATTATCTTGCTGTTGAACAGCAAGAGAGAATAAACAGAAAACCCCAAAGTTGCGCTTCTATGTATTCTAAATTTAATCAGTGTTTGTAATTAACAGCAAAAGACATACAGAACCATCACTAAGCTGGCAAAGAAAAAAAACATTTAGAGAAAGAGCATCTCACATAGCTACCAGCTTTACTGACAAAAACTGTAAATATTTAAGTTGAGGACTTAGAACTGATCCCAAAGTTTATTTCTTTGGGTTGTTTTCATAGTAGCTATCTCAAAGACATCAATCTTTCACCTTCCTTTTCTCTAAACCACTCTGTTGAAAACTGTCTTGTAAACTGCCTCAGCTGTCTCTTGGGAACTTCCACAGCTGTTAAATGAAGGGATAGAAGAAATGTTAAATCCACAAGAGATATTCATTGTTAACTCTTTGAGACAAGCAAGCATTAGTAACAAACTGAATACACATATCCTCCTTTTTGACTATTACTACAAAAACGCTGTGAAAGTCTTAAAGTCTGCAAGGTTTCAAATCTTATCAGAGCTCTACTTTAAAAGCATTTATATTATGATTCAGAAATAAAACCTTATTGAATACTCATGCTAGCAGCCCCACTTCTGCTCCCCCTCAACACCTGGAAACACATTTCACAGAATTAGCTAGGTTGGAAAAGAATTTTGAGATCATGAAGTCCAATCTATGACCTAACACCACCTTATCAACTAAATCATGGCACTAAGTGCCACATCCAGTCTGTTTTTAAACACCTCCAGGGACAGTGACTCCACCACCTCCCCAGCAGCTCATTCCAATGCCCAATCACTCCTTCCACAAAGGATTTTTTCATGATGTCTAGCCTAAACTTTCCCTGGCACAGCTTAAGACTGTGTCTTCTTGTCCTGTCACTTTTTTTTTTTTTTAACCTTCCTTTCAGGTAGTTGTTTCCAACATCACCTGGAGTATATTGTCAAATGACAGTTTCTGTGAACTTGTGCAAGTCTCCTTTCAAGCCCACTGATCACTATTCTGGCTCTTCCAAATTAACACCTGGAGCAGCAAGTGAAATATTTTATGTCTTGTCAGTGAGAAAATGTTTAGTGAAGAGCATCACTTGCCTGTGCTCCGGTTTCCACGTGTGAAATAGAGAAAATTACATCCAGTACTGCATTTACTTTAACACAAAACCATCCAAAGCTGCACTTAAAATGCAAAAACCAGAGCATTGCAGACATCCTCCACACTTACAGTCCCCAAGCCCGAGTACAGTAACTACTTCCACCGAGTCCGTAAGTTTTAAATATGTAACTATTGCCAGTTATTCCATTAAAGCTATGCTATGATGAACATTATGTCCCGGCAGACTTACTTGCACGATCACAGCCTCAAGTCCTGCCTGTGATGTTCCATGAGGGGTTCCCCACACGCACACGGACTCCCTGGAAGTCCTGAGCTGTACGAGACGACCTAGTTTCCATCTGGCCACGGACCAGATGCTCGAAGTCCGAGGAGGTGCAATGAAACCAACACCTTTGGCCCTTTCGCTGACGATCCCAAGCCGGAGCACGGCCGGGCACTCGTTACCCGCGGCGCGCAGCTCCACCGCCCGCCCTCAGCACGGGCAGCCCCTCACCGCGCTCCCCCGCTCTGCCGGCGGAGCTCGTACTTACGGGGCCCGCGCCTCCCACCGCCCCCAAGGCCGCAGGGGCCCGGACGCGCTCCCGGCGTGGCTCCCGGTGCCGCAGGGACAGGGACAGGGACAGGGACAGGGACACGCTCCCGGTGCTGCGGCCCCCGGCCCACCGCCCACCCGCCCGCCCGCTCGTTCGCGCAGGCGCCCTGGCGCCGCGCCGCCCCTCCCCGCGCTCCCCTCAGCGCCCCTCCCGCCGCTCCCGCTCCCGGGCCATCCCGGGAATAGCGGGCCGGCGGGCCTCCGCCGCTTGTTTGCTTTGGGCTTCCCGAGCCAGCGCGGCAGGCACGGCTCTGTCAGCGCGGCTCGGACGGTGCCAGCGGCTCGGCACGCCCGTGACAGCTCGGCGGGCGTGCTGGTGACAGAACTCTGCCAGCTCTTGCTGTTTACGGGAATGCTGAACCGCCTGGGGCTTGGAGGTTTTGGAGCTGCGGGGGAGCTCCCAGAGTTTGGGCATCAAAGCATTTGCATGGCCGGCGCTCCTCAGCAGCTGAGTGTCACTTCCTCTCCAGACGTATCTCTTGGAAGATGTCCTGCCCGTGGCAGGGGTGGAGCCAGCGAATCTTTAAGGTCCTTTCGCCCCCGAACCGTTCTGTGCTTCTGCGGCTCTGTGGTACTTTACACTGAAAATTAAATGCGGCTCCGCAGTTCTTAGTGATAAAAATTAAAATGCCTGTTTCCAAAACCTAGTTGCTCAGGAACAGGAATGTTTTTCCCCTTCCTTAAGTGAAATCACAACAGGGCTTTTGGTGTCGAACTTCAAGAGTGCAGACAACCCCTTCTTTGGTGCCCGCATGCAGATGGCTAAAGGTGCTGTTCCTAGGAAGTTAATATTTGAAACAAGCCTCAAAATCAAAGTTGTTACCTGCAGTACACGTTAGATCACCGTATGGCTTAACCAAAGTTCATATTGCCGTAACTTAGCACCGCTTGTTTAATCATGCAAACCTTTTCAACCTAACTGCTCCTACCTGCCAAAAAGGCCAATTATTTTAAATTATGTGATCAAACAGCAAAGCAGTTTCACTGACCAAGCAAAATGGGAGCAGTGAGAATGACCACGGTGCTGCCCTGCTCTAGAGGCTTGCTGCTTGCTGCTCTCCAGGCCTGCATATGTGCCTGCCAGGAGCTGGAACATACCACCCACACCTCGTACAGATAGATACACCCACGGGGCATCTGCTGTGAAGCACTACAAAAGTCCTTTAAGAAAAGGGGAAAATTCATTTTCTTTTGTGGAGAAAAATTACTTCTGTTGAAAGAACCAGAGAGTAGAAAGTTTCTGCTTAAAAGTGTAGGAAATAAAGGCAAAACAATAAAATTTTCGAAAATTAGATCTGAGGGAGAATGAAGGATATTATTACATTCCTTCTGTTTGTAAATAGTAAAGAATGTTGATAATCTAAAAATAAAAGGGATGTTAATAGTTGTCCAGTATTAGCTGTATGAGTGATCCCTTTCCTCGTGGCATCAGTCACACCTATTGATAGTTTTAGTCTAGTTTAATGATGTTATGTAATTGTCAGACCCAGATACTACTTCCTCATCATAAACAAATCTACCAGGGTGAATTGGTCTCAAATATAGTATGTTTTTGTTAGTGCTGTGTCAGTCAGAACTGTAGATACAGAAGACACTGCTGAGAGAGTGCCCCCCAGTGTTAGTCATTATTTGACCCATCGAGAATGCATTGTCGTTATCACTTTGTCAGTCCACCCTCAAACCACAGATTTAACCAGCGTGTATCTTAAATCCCAGTGCACACAGCAAATCACTCATCTTACAGGCCAACAGAGAGAAGGAAGCAAATAATGAGACCTGAAATTACTGTGGTGGTGGTCTCACAGGATAGGAGAAAGGAAAAGGAGAGGACAGAGAAAGGAGAGATGAAGTGGCCAAAGGTATGTGTGAGGATGCTAGAAACAAACTCAGTTATGCAGAGGATCTCAAAGCATTGTGTGGACTTGCAGTCATCAGGAATACTGTGCTGTGTGTAAAGGGAAACTTGGCCCATGGCAGTGATCACAGGGAATGTGGGAAACATTCTGACAACCGCAATTAAATCTGTTTATGGCCCATGGAACACTGCCTTTCTATAAAAGTCTCTCTTTGTGTTTTCCTCCACAAATTCTCATCTTGCAAATTTAACATTTGTCTAATTTTGTTTAACCAAGTTTCTTTTCTCTGTACTAAATGTTGTGCTTGTTCCAAAAAATAAAGCCTTGTGGATCTCATGGGAACAGTCTTGAGAAAGGCCCTGAATCTGGGGTCTCCTTCAGTGATCTATCTTTTTTCTTTAATTAAACAAACCTTACATTTTCCCCTACCTCAAATGTTCAGGTTGTCCTAGGTGTGCTCTTTAGCTGCTGATTTTAATCTCACTTGTAGAATATGACAAGGACTGAACTTAACCCACCCAGAATATCAACCATTGCTGAGCTCCACACCACATGCAAATGTAATACAAGATGGGTGTTTCCAAAATTTCCCCATGATTCAAGGTTTTCAAGGCGTAAAATGACATTTTTAAATGTTTGGAAAGGAGCAAAGATCATTAGCTGTGTAAATAATGCCATCCAATAAATAATTATCTGTAAATTTAGCAGTAAGTATTTCAGTGGAATGCTACATCTCCAGCTGGGAGAAGGTCACACAGTATATGGCATGCTGAGCAACATTATTACATTGAGGTGATGAAAGGAATTTTTTTTCCAGTCCGGAAGCAGCAATGATATTAACAGCAAACCTGATACCTCATCAACTTGCCTAGCACAACATAAAAGGTTTCTCTAAGAAATCAAATCCTTCTCAGCAGGTTGTTAATGCTACTAGTTTATCTCAATACTGTGCCATAGAAATGGCAGAATTTCTCAGAATTTCTGAGTAAATAGAATCGGATCATGGGTCATTTGGGTCTGATTATGTTAATGCTGCTATTTGTTGAGCTGCAGTAGATTTTGAAGCCCTGCAGGTTGGTTTTCTACTCACATAGACATCAGTGACTTGAAATAAATTTGTTTATAACACATACTTTTAGAAGATGCTTAGAAGACCTATTTTCTTGGACACAAAGTCCACATTGGGCACTCCCAGGGTAAATTTAAAGGATCATTCCTGTTCAGAATCACCTGTTTATGTCACAGAGTTTGTGGAACAATAGCCCTGGAGTGAAAGGATAGAGGAGGTGTTTGATAAAATGAAATATTGAGGAGCCAGTAAGACAGGAAAAGGATTTGAAACAGGAGGGAGAGTGAGCAGCAAAAGGGGTCTGTGTTTTCTCAGGGACAGCAGAAAACAGGCCCAAAGCATAGCAGAAGCAAGAAGTAGGTGAAAAGAGCATTAACCTAAATAACAGAAAAGAAATGACAGTTGGAAGGAACAGATAGAAAAATCAAATAGAGTGAAAAGTTTTATACTGTTAGTGTTTGCTGGGGGCAAACTGGTATTGCATGACTCTCTCTAACACCCCACAGCAGTTACACATTTAATCAAAGAAGGGTCTTTTGGAGCCTAAGCCTGTGTATTTTGATGGTCTTCTCACACACGTAGTCCAATGATTTACGATAAAGTCCCAGGAAGGATAAGTTAGAAGACCGATATTTAAAGGGGATTTCCCAAAACCTAGCAAGCAGGATCTCAGCTTTCCCATTCTATCTGACCTGATCCTTGTTCCTCAGTATTAGTTTCCTTGGCTCAATCTGGATTACAGTTTCCTTGCAAATATGAGGAAAGCAAGGACACAAACATTCATGCAGCTCTCTGATGAATTCATTGATAAAAATACATCACGCCATGGATTACACAGAACAACCCTGCCAGACAAATGCAGTTATTTCTGAAATTTTATATCAAGAGTAAATATCAAGGGTATAAATTGTCATATCGTGATAGCTCTGGCCACATTAACATTGCCATGTGAAAATGAAAAAGGAAAAGATGAGACACATAAGTCTCCACACTAGGCATAACAATTAGTGCATAATATGCTAGGGAGGAGGGTGTATAAGTCCTTAAAGCATCCAACCAAAGTTGTGCTTAAGTCATTAGCCTAACTTTAAAAAATAGCACAAAGTTACTTCTTCTAGTCAAAATGCATAGCAGCTGTAAGGTTCATCTGCATGTATCTGGACCTGAACGGCTGTTCAGATCTTTGACTGAGAAGGAATTTCACCCCTGCTGAATTAGCACAGATCTGTCTCCTATCCTACTGTGGTTTGTTGCACAGTTCCATCAGCTAAGATCTCCTGGGCATATTTACACAAGATCAGGTTTCTCTTGGAGCAGGCATCTCAGGCCTCAGAGACACCTGTACTGAGGATAAGAACAATTTGTCTTGTTAAATATTTCACTGTTTTGTTTGGGTATTTTTTGCAGCTGATCTGGAGCAATGGAATGCTTTGGCAGATTTCCTAGTACAAGGTGTGCATTACAGAAGTTCAGACAGAGAACTACAGATACAGTCTGTTGGTACATCTGGGCTGTCACTGGTCATTTCTGTGGCTAAAGGGGAAGGATCAGCAAAGCTGAGGTGTGAGGGCAGTGAGGCAGACACAATCAATCTGTTCACTGAGCAGCAGCTGTGATCCCGTTTGTAGACGTGGAAATTATGTGAGGATGCTGCTGAGGCAGAAGGAATGAAAGTGCAGGCACAGACCCTGATCTGCTGGCAGGGAATGAAGAGGGAGATTTCTCTGTCAGAAACAAGCCAAATCACACTGATAAGCCAAAAAGACTTTACCAGAGCCCCTTCCAGCCACTTGTTTTAAAAGTAAAACAGAACAGGTTTTGGCTGGGATAGAGTCAATTTTCTTCCTAGTAGCTGGTACGGTGCAGTGTTTTGAATTCAGTATGAGAATAATGTTGATTATACAATGATGTTGTCATTGTTGCTAAGTACTGCTCACCCTAAGTGAAGAATTTTTCAGCTTCCCATGCTCTGCCAGGAAGCAGGGGCACCAGAATCTGGGAGGGAGCATGGCCAGGACAGCTGCCCCAGGCAGGCCAACAGGGTATTCCATACCATGGAATGTCATGCTCAGTATACAAACTGGAATAATCTAGCCAGGAGTCACTGCTGGCTTCTAGGGGATAGGCTGGGCATCAGTCAGTGGGTGGTGAGCAACAGTATTGTGCATGACTTTTGGCTTGTTGACTTTTCTTATATTGACATTTATTTCTCTCTTTCCATTATCTCTGTTTTCATTACAATTATTACTAGTTGCACTATTATTTTACTTCATGTCAATTCTTAAGTTGCTCTTATCCCAACCCACAGATTTGACCATTTTCCAGTTCTCCTCCCCATCCCTCTGTGGGGTGGGTAGGACAGTGAGTCCCGGTGGTACTTAGTTGCCAGCTGGAGTTACACTGTGTCAATATCCTTTTTGGCACCCAACATGAAGCATTGAGGGTTCAGATAAGGACAGACCTGACCACAGCACGTTAGAACAAATTTGTTGTAAGCATTCGCTGCATTGGTTTAACAATCACCGGTCACAACATTGGTTTACTTGCTCTCAGAGTCGTTGCACTTGTTCTCAGGGCTGTATTATGCAGCACTTTACCTGCAGCACATGCTCCTTGTCTTGGCTTTATCGCCTTTGAGGTCTGGGCTAAGGTTATCGTTTTATTGTACTTTGTAATGCTGGCTTGTGATATGATAGAATTACTGGTTGCAAGACTAATCTGGTGTGTGTACTCAGCATTGCTCACCTCTGTTCTTCGAGAGCCATCTGTTGGGAACTACCAATAATCACACCTTTTTTCTTTCCTCCTCCAAGAGACAAGCTATGGAGGAGATATCCTTCCACACTTTCCCCTTTCCTGCCAGGATAATTACAGTAATGTTTGAGGATTTTGAAAATTGTGAATGTCCTTGAGATGTTGAAACCAGCACGGTCCTATTTCCAGGAATGTTGAATGTGTTCCAGGTCTTGTTTTTGGTTAAACAATAATTTGGGAATAAGACCAAGAGAATTCCCTGAGTTTGGATAGTTACAAGTAGCAAGATGTGTGGGATAGCATGTGGCAAGTACCTAGGACAGTGGGCACCACCAGTGTCTTGGATCCTCCTCCCTGAACAAGTGCAGAATAAATATTTGGGAAAAATATGCTCTTACCCTGTCAGCTCCAGACAGGCACAAGTCACAGACATGTGCTGGGGCCTGGCCTGTGCCTACTGATCCCTGTTCAACACTCTTCAGTACCTCAAGGGGACGAGACTGGATCTGATGTCAAAGTGTTAGGCACTACAGCTACTCCACCCCTGGTGACAGGGACTGCAGCTGAACCAGAGACCCAACCCATGCCAGTGTCAGTCACCCTACAGACAAGAAACGGACATGAAAGTCCACTCATTTAGTAAAGGGGGACAAAGCAGAAGAAAAGGAGGAAGAAGCAGAACAAATGATAACCACCACTCGATCCCTATTACTGAGTGAGTTATGCATTCTGGAAAAAGATTTCATCTATTGTCCAGGTGAACACATTATCATTTGGCTGCTAAAATGCTGGGAAAATGGGACTAGCAACCTGGAAATAGAAGTTAGGGAAGCCAAGCATTTGGGGTCACTCTCTATGGAAAGGGGCATTGACAAGCTTATTGGAAAAGGGATACAAGTCCTCGGTCTTTGGAGGTGACTTCTGTCAAGCATGAAAGAAAAATATCCCTTCAAGGGTTGGTAAAGGGATACAAGTCCTCTTTGGAGGTGACTTCTGTCAAGCATGAAAGAAAAATATCCCTTCAAGGAAGATGTTATACGTCCCCCAGGCAAGATGGACATCGTTAGATCCCGTTAGGTGTGATCAGCAAAACAACAGCCACATGCCCAGCATCTAGCAAGAAAGAAACACAAGGTTTCTTAGGTGTTATGAGTTTTTGGAGAATGCACATTCCAAATTACAGTCCTCTCTATCATGTGACCCAGCAGAAGAGTGGTATAAAATGGGACCTGGAGCAGCAACAAGTCTTTGAACAAATTAAACAGGAAATAGTTAATGCAGTAGCTCCTGGGCCAGTCTGGGCAGGGCAAGATGTTAGAAATGTGCTCTGTGCTGCAGCCAGGGAGATTGACCCAACATGGAACCTCTGGCATTAAGCACCATGGGAGACTTGAGGTCAACCCCATGGCTTTTGGAGCCAGGGATACAGAGGATCTAAGACTTGCTACATTCCAGCTGAAAAAGAGATAAATGCACCTTATGAAGGGGTTTGAGCTGCTTCGGAAGTGATTGGTACTGAGCAGAGCTGCTCCTGGCACCTCGGTTAGCTCTGCTGGACTGGATGCTCAAAGGGAGGGTCTCCTCTGCACTTCAGACAACTGAGGCTACATGGAATAAGTGGGATACTACTGATCACACAATGAGCTCAAATAGGAAAACCCAGTCATCCAGGAATCTTGAAAGTGATCAGGCCAGAAGGCAAAGATTTCAGAATATGGTCATAGGAGAAGGTGACTTGTGCTGAAGAGACTGCGACAAATGACAAATTATCAGAAAGTGAGAAGCAATATACCCTGTTTATTGATGGGTCCTGATGTGTTGTAGGAAAGCACTGGAGGTGGAAGGCAGCTGTATGGGGTCCCCTATGACAAGTTGCAGAAACTGCTGAAGGAGAAGGTGAGTCCAGTCAGTTTGCAGAGGTGAAAGCCATCCAGCTGGCTTTAGACATTGTTGAATGGGAAAAATGGCAAATACTTTACCTTTCTACTGAAACAGGGATGATGGCAAATGCTCTGTGGAGGGGGTTGCAGTGATGGAAGCAGAGTAACTGGCAATGCAGATATAAACCCACCTGGGCTGCTGCACTGTGGCAGGATATTGCTGCCTGGGTGGAGAACCTGGTTGGGAAGGAGCATCACATAAATGCTCATGTGCTTGAGTTGGGTCACTGCAGAACATCAAACCAACCAATAGGTGGCTCAGGTGGATCTGGATTGGCAACATAAAGGTGAATTATTTATAGCTCGGTGGGCCCATGACACCTCAGGCCATCAAGAAAGCCAGACGGGATAGTGAGGGATAGATTTGACCATGGACACCATCACACAGGTTATCCATAAATGTGCAGCATGCTGCAATTAAGCAAGTCAAGTGGTTAAAAGCTCTCTAGTATGAAGGACAGGGGCTGAAATATAAATACGAGGTCTGGCAGAGTGAATGTATCACACTCCCACAAGTCCTCCATGGGCTTACTGGAGGGCTGGAAACATTCTGGGCCCCATACCACCACCAGAAAACTATCCTGGGCCTTGAAATACAAGTTTTGTGGGGACTTGGTATGCCATAAACAACTGTGTTACACAATGGGACTCTTCCAACCTTGTAGACAACTGGGCCAAAAACATAGCGTTGAGTGGATATTACACATCTTATTGCACACCAGCCTCCAGGAAAAAATCAGCAGAGCAATGAACTATTAAAGACTGCACAGAGAGAAATGGGTGGTGGAATCTTCAAACACTTAGCAAAAGCCACCTGGTTAGTCAGCACTAGGGAATCTGTCGGTCAGGCTGGCACTGCTCAATCAAAACTTTTACATACTGGACAATGGGGTAAATTTCCAGTGCTGCATATAAAAAATATGCCGAGGGAAAAAAGTCTGGGTTATTCCTGCCTCAGGCAAAGGCAAAAGCAATCCATGGGATTGTTTTTGTTCAAGGACTTGGGTGCACTTGATGGGTAATTCAAAAGGATGGGGTGTGCCTCAGGAGGATTTGATTAGGGTAGGAATTACAATTTATTAAACTGTTTGATGTAATTTCTATATAAGACTGTATGCTATTATGTATATGGTGGTGATATGCTCATCAGTACATTGGGCACATTGCAGCACCCATCTCCACCAACTCCAGATTTGGGGATCTGAACCCAACTCCCTTTTGATTACCACATTAATAGAGGATGAACTTTGATAAATATTAACAAGTGCAATGGTGATGTAATCAGAACAGGCTTCACCATGCAACAGTCCAACAACACACACCGTCTTCTGTCACCCTGATTTTTTAAGATTTTCTAAAAATCTTCTGATGTTTGCATTCTTGTAGCATACTTTCTCACACACTTTCTGTAAACAACTTATTGTTTTGCATTCTTTTATGGAGAAGGAGAAATTTGATGGACTGTTGGTTTCTCCAGTGTCATTGGAGAGGTAGCACCTTCACCCTCCAATCCACTGTCACCTTTGGAAATCTATAAATGTTGGAGTCAGAAAATAAACTTCCTTTTTTCCCTTGAGAACAGCACCGTGTCTGTGTCGTGGTGTTTCGTGTCCTATAGGGACAGTCTTCTCTGCCCTGAAAGACTGTAATGGCAAATGAAGCTCAAGGTCATGGATGAAATCAACTCAACTGACATTTTATAGAGACAGACTTAGGGAATGGTATCTGTGTGCACACACCAAAGGACAGGAAGGGTGATGGGATATTTGAAAGTATGGGAGCTGGCATGATGTAAATGATGGAGAATAAGGGGTGGATACTGTGCTGGTTTCAAATGGGAACATGGGCCTTCTCCACCTTGGCTGAGGGTGGCAATGGCAGCAGGGCTTTTCAGCTGCTGATGTTCAGCCATGGGATAAATAGATGTGCTGGCTGTAATAAAGCAGTTAATTATTATTTTATGATTTTGTTTTAAATGGCATGGTGCAAAACATGGCTACACCTCAAGTCCCGTGTCTAGTTCTGGGCCCCTCAATACAAGAAAAGCTTTGAGATGCTGGAGTGAGGCCAGAGAAGGGCAACAGAGCTGGTGAAAGGTTCTGGAGCATAAGTCCTCTGAGGAGCAGGTGAGAGAGCTGGGATTTAGCCTGGAGAACAGAAAGCTTGGGGGGACCATATATCACTCTCTTGGTCTTGGTCTCTTCTCCCAGGAAACAAGCAACAGGATAAGAGGACACAATTTTAAGCTGTACCAGAGGAGGTGTGGATTGGACTTTAGGAGGAATTTCTTCGACGAAAATGATGATTAGACATTGGACTGGGCTGTCCAGGGAGGTGACGGAGTCACGGACCCTGAAGGCATTTCAGAAAAGACTGGATGTGGGTCTCAGTGCCATGATCTGGTTGTCAAGGTAGTGATCAGGCATAGGTTGGACTCCACGACCTCAAAGGACTTTTGCAAGACCTGCCTGATTGATTGTGTGATTCCGTGTGGATCTTTCTGCCGTCTGGGAGGCAGGATGCTTCCCAGAAACAAACTGCCACATCTACCAACTCAGGCTGCTTTGACAGTGCCAATGCCTCCTGCAAACTGACATCAGGAACCTGGGCTGGTGAGGTTTGCTTCCCAGGGAAATGGGCTGGTGTTTGTGTCCAGGGGCCAGTGGCCTGGAGTGGCCGGCTGCCTGCTGAAATTCCCCATGTCACAGGATGCCTCCCAGACTCAAGCTGCCACCACTGCCAGCTGTGGCTGGTTTGACAGTGCCAAGTGCCTCCTGCAAACGGACATCAGGAACCTGGGCTGGTGGGTTTTGTTTCCTGGGGAAAAGGGCCGGTGTTGGTGTTCAGGGACCTGTGGCCTGGAGTGGCCTTGCTCTATTTCCATACAGCAGAGTATGCCTCCCAGACCCAAGCTGCCACCACTGCCAGCTGTGGCTGGTTTGACAGTGCCAAGTGCCTCCTGCAAACGGACATCAGGAACCTGGGCTTGTGGGTTTTGTTTCCCAGGGAAAAGGGCCGGCGTTGGTGTTCAGGGACCTGTGGCCCCGAGTGGCCAGCTCCTCGCTCTATTTCCATACAGCGGAGGATGCTTCCCAGACCCAAGCTGCCACCACAGCCAACTCTGGCTGGTTTGACAGTGCCAGTGCCTCCTGCAAACGGACATCAGGAACCTGGGCTGGTGTGTTTTATTTCCTGGGGAAAAGGGCTGGCATTGGTGTTCAGGGGTCTGAGGCCCTGTTTGCCCGGCTCCCTGCTGAAATTCCACAAGTGTCCTGTGGTTCCGGGGCGAACAAGCGGACGGAGCACCGCTCTGAGGCGCCACAGCAGCGAGGCCCGGCTGCCCCTACCAAGATGGCGGCGCGGCGCGGCCGCCGCCCCGCCCCGCGGCTCCTGCCCTCCCTGGGCCGGCCGCGGCCGCCGGGGGCCGCCGCCGCTGTCGCCGTGTGATGAGAGCATCAGCCCTCACTGCCACGTCTCCCGGGTAGCCGGCGCTGTGCAGGGCCGCGCCGGGGCGCCGAGGCCGGACCCGCCCGCCTGCCTCCTCTTCTCCTCCTGTCCCTTGCCCTGCTCCTGCCCCGCCGCGGGGCCGCGGCGAGGTGGGTCTGCCCGGCGGGAGGAGGGACGCTCCGCGGGGCTCCCACCGCCGCAGCCTCGTTCTCCCCGGGCGGTCCGGGGGTTGCCGGGGCCGGGGCTCGCCGCCGGGCCGCTGCCGCCGGAGGGAACCCCGCTGCCGGCTGATGTCCGAGCCGCGCCGCCGCCCGCGCTTGGATGTGTGAGTACCGGCCCCGCCGCTCCCGGGGCAGCGCCGCGCCGGGAGAGCCGCGGCCCCCCATGCGGGCGGCGGGCTGCGACCGCCCGAGCCCCCCTCCGGAGCCTGCCGTGTGTCTGCGTGTGGGAGTGAGTGCTGCGGAGGCCCGGTGTGTTCCGTCCTGCTGCTAAGTTACGGCATTGGGTCCCGGGCTTCTCCTTTGAGGCGTTTCCTGCCGTGTTTGGGTCAAAGCGGGAGATCCGCGCACGCTGCTGAGAGCCGGGTGCTCTGTGGTGGGAGGGTTGAGGGTTCAACGCGAGGAAGTTGGGCTGGGGTCACGGGAATGTCTGCTTTGGGCTTTTAAAGCGCTGTCCCTACATAACCAGTCCTGCAAGGGCACTGACCTGTGGAAGATGAAGAGCTGAGGCAATCTGCTGTAAGTCCAGACAAATCCAACCTGCCATAAGGTACCGTTTCCAGAATGGATGTGGGTGCGCATTTCGTTTTTATACCGCAGTGAAAACAGTGTATCAATCATTCTCCCTTATATAGGGTAGCAGTCGGGCACATGATTTTCCCTATTACATGTGGCAGCTCCTTGGCTACTCCAGCATCATTTTAACATGTGAACGTACAGCAGAAACAGAGGCAGCTTTGTTTGCAATCTCTGATTGCTCTCATGCATGCTTTCCATTGTGAGTAAGGGGCCCCTGTCCCTGTCGTCTGTTACGACTGTAAGTGGAGAAATGAGATGTCTGTGTTACAAAGGGGTGAGTTACAAAATTTTTGGAGACAAGGCATCCCTTCTGTAACCATCCCTTCTGTCTGTTAACTCACTGTTACCAGAACAGATTTTCTGGGAGAGGGATACAGTAGTACAAGGGTGGGACTGGAATGGCTCAGCTCATTTCACAGCTCTGCCTTCACAGGATGCTGAAGGCAGAGCACATCAGCCCTTTTTAACCCACAGTCTGCTCCATGGCTCACCTCCTGGCACTCCTGCTGTTGGACTGTTTCTGACACTCATTTCTCCTTCCAGCTGCACCTCCTGGAGTGCAGAGTCCTTCAGCCAAGGTGCTTGGATAATACTCTGCTGGTAAAATCTGGGCTCACTGGTGTGTAGCCAGGCAATGCTGACCCCTCTGGGGTTTGGGCTGAAACTTCATTTGCTCCTTCTTGTCCCTTATCTGACTGGAATTTCTTCAGGTGTAGATGCAGCTACTCCTTGTTCCTATTCTTGAGCTTCTTTGCCTGGGGTTTTGCAGTACAAACCAGCACAGCGGGTGGTAATGTTGTCCAGGTTTGATTTATTTGGAACAACAAGAAGCTCAAGTGATATCAGTGACACAGTGACCCGTGCTCAGCGTGTACTCCTGATCTCAAGACCATAGAACACCTGTGTGCCTCCTGTACAGCTCATTCCAGGCTGGCTGTTTGCAGCATTTGAGATCTGGCTTTTAGAAGCTCTGGGTGTCCATTTTCCTACTAATAGAGGTGTCTATACTGCCTCAACCAGAGCATTCAGTGTCATTAATAATTTTGAAAATGCAGGGCTTTTCTTTCTTTTATATTTAGTCTCTATGATTGTAAAATGGGGACAAAACATTTTGCTTCCTACTTTGCAGTGCATGTTTCTATTCTACTTGTAAGATGATGAATTCTTATAACAAAATTTTTGCATTGTAATAATTAGCACCTTGCTGAATTACTTGTTTTTCAGAGACACTAATGGCATTTACCACAGCAGATTCAGTGGTAGCTAAGGAAATAAAGCAATTCTCATCTTACTGGCCTGCCTGTGTTGGCAACATGTGTGCTGATGTAACATTGCCAATATAGGTGTACTGTTATGTAGTACTCAAAGGCAGACAGGTCTAATCACCTTTTTTTTTGTCTATGCATTGTTCAGACATTCCTCTTTGTTCTGACATTTTAGATTAAAAAAATAACTTCTGTATGCAGTGTTTGAAGGGGAAGACCCACAACTTCTGCTGGTTTTGAAACTGAGTAGTGCTGAACACAAATCTTTCTCTGAAAGGATATGTAATGCAGATTGACTCAAACCTGGTTTTCATAAAACATAACACTTTCTTTCTCTCTGTAGGCATCAAATCTGGATGTTTGATAATACAGCCAAGAGTAAATGTGCTAGAAATATTTGTTAAGGTGGCTTCCAGTTTCCATCAGCATTCAGTTCAGAAACCAGTTGGGCCACTCCTCAGTACAGTTACAGTTGCTAAAGATGGATGTGGTGGAAAGCAACAAGATAGTAACAATTCTGAGACAGTTCTACTCCTTAGTCCCAGTGTTTTCCCTGTGCCACAGAATCATGAAATCCTGTGAAATCATGAAGAAGTTTTCTTGTGGCAGTTAAAATTGGAACTTTAGTCCATTTGTTTCTAACCCTACCACGGTTAGGTAAGTGGCATAGCTGTTAGCAGGTGGATTTATAAAATCAGAGTACAGATTTTTAAAATCTGTAGTAGCTGTGTGACTTGGGAAAATAGCTCATTAGCTTTCACAAACTGTCCTGGAAGATTTCATGCCATTCTTTGGGGGCTGTTTTCATTGGTGAGTTATTTCCAACCTTTTCTTGGCTTTTTTGGGTATTGCAAGTGAAAACAAGACTTCTGGTGAGAAGTGGGTATTGTGCAACCTGGTCAGGAGCGCTGTCCTGGGAGACAGGGTGCAGTGGTGTCCCTTGGGAGGTTTGGAATTGTTGATTTAAAGCACAATTATCAGTAGACATCTGCAGCCCAGAAATATGTATAAGGGAGCGTGGATGCAGATTCAGACAGCTGGATTAGTCTCAGTATAATTAATTATACAAGGGATTAATGTGTCCTATTGCATTTTCTCAATCTGCTGGATTAGTTGCTCTGTAAACAGCCATACAAAGTTCTGAGTCCTGCCTACCAAAGTCATGGAGGTTGAATTGAAGACTTACTGTTTTGTGGGGAATGTTTATATCTCCTGAACCTGTTGTTTAAGAGGCAAATAGAGCAGAATCAATGCATTCTCATATGTAGTTTATATTTTAATGCAAATTTATTTTTATACAAATTACAATTCATTTAAAATTCCCTGCAATATTGTTGCTTTTTTGTAGTGTCAGGGATGTGCAAAGCATTGTCTCACTGATACCTTCTAAATCCCAGTGTGATAACTTGGTGTAAGGTCTCAAGGAAGTTGGTTTTTAACCTGTGTTCTTCTTCATGCATTCAAGCTCATTGGTATAGATGACAGATGCCTGCCTTATTTTTAGCTGTTTCAGGACAAAATAGAAAAATCCTAGTGACTCCCCATGGTTTGTCATCATGGCTGATCTCCATTAAATTAAACATCGAGATTGGCAGAGGAACAAAACCAGCAGGAAAGCTGCTTCTGTTTGTTTTAAAAAAAGCTTGTGTAAAGTGCTAAAATAATGCTGTAAAAAATATCCACTACTACATACAAAGACCCTTGGGAGGAGAAGTACTTGCTGAACAGTTTATCCTGTTTTGGATAAGGAAACTGAGGTCTGTATTGCTAAAACAAAATCCCTGGAAGTCAGTTGAAGAGGAAAGATTAAAAAGCAAAAACTATCCTGGCCTGTGCTCAGTCTATTAGACTGCGGGTTTGTGTTCAAGGTTGGGAGGAGAATGCCTGTCTTGGTGGCTTGCTTGATGGAAAATTTTAAGATGGGCTCTTAGAGCATGAGCATCTTCTATTTTTTTTCCTTCTTTTCCCCCCATCAGATCAGTGATCTGTTTTGTTGTGCATTTGCCTTGATATCTTTGAAAAAAAAATTCAGTGGCCATACCTAAAATTTCCTGACTTTCCCAGATACTGCACATGGCATGGTATAATGGAGAGTGATCTGTAGCTGTGTTTTAGCAGAGCTGTGGCTGTGCGTAATGTTTACTGAAGAGCTCTGGTGCAAGATGTACTTAGGAGTGAGTGCATGTTGATAAATTGTATTATTGGCCAGCTTTGATAGCTTTGCCTGTGTTGTGTCTGCTGAAACACTGTCCTTGTCTTTCACTTCCCAACCAATGTCCCCTTCTCAACAGAACTTCAGTTTCTATCAGTAATGTGGAGTTGGAGTTAAAACTGCTATGTTGTTACATACTCAGAGAACTGTCTGGCTTGGTAATTCCCTCCAGCTCTTTAGTTTGGGCCTCTTACTCTGGATCAGGCTGGGCTTGATGTCCCTTTCCCCAGACAATTCGGAAGCATGGGAACTCTAGGACCAAAATAGACTGTGACCCAACTGGTCAGGCCTGCATTTCCCTCTGCTGATGGAAAAGCTCAGCTTTGCAATTCTGTCTTGCTCTCACACAAGAACAAGCTAATGCTTTCTTTATTCCCAGTTCCAGTATTTGGCTGGGAGAGTTGTTGTATACATTAGAAGAAGCCAAAGAAAATGTTAATGTCTTGCTGCTAGCTGTGTAATACTTGTTGGCTTGGTGATGACTGTTATTGGCCACTTGGAGCTGCTGAGCCTTGAGGGTCTTGCATTGTGGCTTTGTTTTGTTTTGTTGTTTTGTTTTGGGTTTGTTTTTTTTTTTACTTCCTTTTGGAATATAAATTCTCTTGTCTTCATTCATAAAGTTACTAGAGTCATTCATTAAAATTTTCCTAAGCTGTTTATTTTGACCTGCTGCAGCAGTTAGTTGCACAAGGTAATTATATGGTAATATAAGGTAATACTGTTTTATTACACCAGGAATTGTGGCTTTGTTCTTGTACTCGCCAAGGTTTGTGTAGAGCATTTAGTGTGTGTCTCAACTTTCCTCCAATTCACAAAAACCTGAACTTACCTGTATTCTGAAGAGGACACTATTGCCTGCATACCTCTGGAAATTTCTTCCTTGCACCCCCTAAAGTAAGGTCTTTGAGGGGATTTTTGGGGAATTTATAGGATTTCTCTGGTTTTAAAAATGGCTTTTTCAGTATCTTAGATAATTTTATCTGTAGTATTAAGAACTTAAATCCTATACTTTAACATGTCTGCAAAATGAGCTCACTGAGCTTACTGCACTTTAACTTTGAGAGGCTTTTCCTGAAAAAACGTTTCTTTCCTGTTCCCATTTTTATATGTGGGTATTTGAAGTACTGTGGCATCTACAAATGTCAGGCGCTGCCTTGCCCTTGTCTTAAGCTAAAACTTCTATTTTTCCACTTACCTTTCTGCTTAGCTCTAGTCTTCCTTGATGAAAATACTAAAAGTAAGTCCTGCAGTACATATGCTGTTTGTTAACGCTTGCCATAATCTTGCTACTTCAACCCTTTGGTTTTGGCATCTGTGTAGAGGACTGATAGATGGAGCCTCTTCAGCCAGAGTTGTGCTGTATCAGAAAAGCCTACACTAACATGGTCTTGATGGGTTGGTTTTGTTTTTACAGAGGAGTAAGTCATTGAGCATTTATTAGTCATTGAGCAAAAATTAGTCTTGCTGGTGCACCACCTGACAGTGATTCCCCACCCAGCTCTCCTGTGTGATGGTGTTTGGGCTGCACTTCAGGGGGATTTCTGTCTCTCTCTGTGCCAAATCCCCATCTTAATCCATCGCTCTGTATGGCATGAGGACTTGGAAAATGTGCTGACTTGGAGACCTCCCTTCTAACCGGTTTTGCCTCCCAGCTCTGAGCCAGGTGGCGGGTGTGTGCCTTTGGATCCAGCCAGAGTTGAAAGGTTGTGTTGACTTAGCACTGGGGCAGCTCTGTGCAAGCCAAATATTTAGCTTTCCATCTGATAACCTGTCGGTTGTTTCCTCCCTTGCAACAACCAAATGCTTATTTTATTCCCAGACCAGTTGGGGCTTTCACAGAAGTTTTGTGTCTTTGTGGCTTCTGGTGTGGCAGATGTGAGGGTGCTGACAAGGTGGCCTTGTCACCAAGGCTTGGGTGCAGCCATCGCTGTTCCTTGGCTCTCTGGTGATTTTGTTTCTTTGTATATTGGGTGAGTCAATTACTAGCTTTGTGTCTTTTTTCAGCTGTCAAAATGGGGTTTTGGTTGTTTTTTATTTTAGTTTAAGTAAATAAATAAGAGGTTGACACTGAAAGGAAGTAAAAATAACCTATAGTGACTAGGACTCTCAAAGTTCAAAGGAAAGCTTGTGTGTTAGTTTGCAAAGATATTAGGATTGCTGAACAAATGCAAGTTTAGGGTTAGGCTGACCAGCTGCAGTGAGTTGAGTTGAGGACATTAGCAACCAAAAGAGCATTTTCAGTTTCAGTAACTAATTGTGCTTTGTGTCAGTGCTCTGCAGCCGTGTCATGGGGGTGGTTGGCTGCGCTTCCCTGCCATGGAGCTCTGCACACGTGGCAGGTGTGTTTCCATAAAGCACGGACACCCTGAATGGAAAATCTTGCCAGGAGTGTCTGTGTCGCTGTGGAGGAGGCAGAGAGAGTCCCTCACCACAAAGGCCATGTGTTGCTTCACCCCCAGCTGTCAGATGCTTCCTCAGCAGGAAGAAGGTTACTTTAATTGAGATGGTGAGTTGCAGTGAGAGACCTGTGGTCTTCTGGAGCCGCATTACACCAAGTGAGGATGGCCATGTTTCCCTTTCTGCTTTTGTGAGTAACTGGTTGCAGGACTTGTAGAGCTGAGGAGAGCCACTTGAATGTATTCCAGCCTCTGGGAGTTCTCAGCAAGCTTCCCAACAGGACTGCAGAGGCTCGGAGTTTTCTCCAATTAAAAAATGTTGACACCATCAAAATAACCAACTGAACTTTGTAGCGTTTCCAGCAAAGAGATGGGGAACAGGCAGGCACACTTTCCATTCTGATGAGTCACTGACTCTCTCCTGATTTGCCTCTTGAAAGAGCTGTTTGGGCAGCTGCTGATGCAAAAACATGATTCTGAGTGATGGGCCTTGGTAAGCAGGACAGGGCTACACACTGTTTCACCTCTGAATTGGTGAGTAATTCATCTGCCTAGCTTTTTATCAGTAAAGTCTTGCACACAGCTGTGGCTCTTGCCTGCCTTGATCCTGCCACGATCCTGCCTCATCAGGATAGCTGGGGAGCTGATGGGCAAGGAAGGATATCATGGCACAGAATAAAAAAAAAATTACCAAGTGCTTTCTGTGGTCCTAAAAGTGGAAATTTGAAATCAGAGCATCTAATGCCTTCTGTTTCTGGATTTTCTTGTAGCTGTCACAAATTAAAGTTTTGTCTCTGTCCTGAAGCATGGTCTGCCCTAGGATCCAAGAGCTGTCCGTACCCATATCCATTCCCTGTGCATGGGCAGAACCACTGTCTGCTCTTCTGTAGCTGCTCTCCAGATTCTGCCTGGGTGCTTTTATGATGCCCACATGTGCCTCAGAGAGGAGATCTTGGAGGCTAGGTAACGTTGGTTCTGAGGATTTGAGGATGAAGGGACTTCACTTATTTTTTGAGGGAAATTGTAGGTGAACTGGAAAGAACAGTGTGGAATCACATTAATGGACTGACGAGTCTTGTCAGGAAAAGCTTTTATCTTTCATTACTCACTTTCTCTGCGTGACTCTATAAAATAAGATCACTGATGGGGTGGGGAGTGCAAGCAGAGAAGGGAGCAGGGTGGACTCTGCATTAATACGTAATATGACTTGGAATATTATCTGTTGGAGTAAGGGGTTTATGGACACCTTTTCTTCTCATTTTCAAAGTATAATCATGCCTTTGTTTATTAATTGAAAGCTATAAAAACGCTTTTCCTCATGTCTTTCTCCTCAAAAAGGAGCGCTGTTGATTGGTTCAAGGCCAAAAGAAGCAGACTTAGAGGCAATTTGATCTGTAAACTCACTGCTTTGTTTAGCTTTATCTGTGGAGCTTCAGTTTTGTGTGGCTAATTTTAAAAAAATAAAAGCAAACAAAAAAAGGAATGGTTCTTAGGCAGATTTTGCTCCAACAAACGCCTACCTAATTTGATCTAACTCCAGCAAAGCTATTTAAAGCTTGGCTTGAGGAACTGCCCAGTCTATATGTTCATGAATCACTGTGAAAGGGCTTATTCAAGTGCATTTAAAATATGTGTACTGATGTTAAGGATGGCTTCTTTCCATGGGCAGTTGTTTTTACTGGTAGAAACCTGCATTTCACTGGTTTGTAAAGCCAGGGGCTGGAATTGCGATTACTTTTGTCCAAGTGTCTGTATTGGCGAGTGTGTGAGGCATACTAATGGGGTGATACTAATGAGACCTGTTAAATTATTTACATGAATTATTGAATGTGGTATAAAATACCTTCCACTGTTAAAAGCACTAATTAGACCACCAACATATTGCATCCATTATCATAAATATCCTGTAGGTCGAATCAGAACTATTGTTTCAGCTACTACAGGCCCTGTGGTAGCTAAATTTGGCTTAAAATGGCTTTCAAGTTTGTTCTTTTTGGGGGTTTTTCCTCATTTTTTTCCTTCACTTCAGCTGTTGATCAAAAGTGTCTGACTGTCCTAAGTGAATTCTGCATTGTTTGTTGCTGCCCCTGCTCATCTTACACATGCAGGAGAATTTTCTTGTTTATATTTAATTCCTGAAATATAAATATTTCCAAATGAAACTCTAGAACATCCTAGGGAAAATTGTCTTAAAATTCTTGCTTGACAAGAAAGATAAGGAAGGCTTCAATCTCTCTTGTGTTGCTATTGGAGATATGAGAGTATAAAAGTCTGCCAAAACACACTATTTACCTGAAAACCAAAATTCTCCAATGTTTGCTTGCCTTTCATGCATTTTCATATCTCCTTTTTATTTTTTTTCTCTCTCTCCTGGATCTCTGTTTTTTGGTGTGTTTTTTTTAGGTTTGATTTGGTTTCATTATTCCAACTGACTTTCATGTGGGTATGCAGAAAGCATTCATCCTTTGAAACATCTTGATTGTTGTTGAAAGTTTGAGAATTGGTATCCTGGTTTCAATCATGACAATTGTTTATCGGAGTAGAGATGAAGGATGGGAAATTTTAATACAAAGGGCAATTCTTTGAGGGAATTTTTTAGAGAAGTACTCCTGCATACTGTGTTCATGGTGACAGTCCTGTGACTCACTGAGAAAACTTCTGGCATTTCTGCCAGCTGTGATTTCTCAGGATTTTAGAGGAGGTGATGACTGAATTAAAAATAGACCATAGGTTCCATCTGTACATTTCAAAGCTACATCTAGATTTTCCCAGAAGGTGGGTGTGCTTGTTTGGCCCCTGGGTTGGTTCTGGCTATTATATTTTTCCAGAAGGGCAGCTGCTTTAGACTCCAGGTACCGCAAAGTCTTTGTAGCGAGATGCTCACTCAGTGTCTTGTTCCTGTACAGCACACGTGCACTCCAGTTCGATCCTTTGCTCCCTTACATCTGCTGTGTTTCCATTGGAAACTTTCCTGACTGCCAAAATCCTTGCAGTGTCACATGGAAGACCAGTAAAATAGAAGAAAAATTGTATGGGAAGTGATAAAGTCCGTGCCAGAAACAACACTATTGCTTCTGATATTCTGAGTTGCCCAGCCTCTCTCATACTAGTTCATTTTAAGGAATCAATAGATTGAAGTGTATCATTAAAAATAAATAGGCAAATAAATATGTACAAGTTTACTTCTGAATTATTTTTCTTTTCAGGGCTGGTTTATGTGATTGCCTATATGTGCATTTGAAGTACATGCATACGTGTGCATTTTGCTGTACTTTTCTGCTAACTAAACCCACTTTTAAATGGATGTATTACCTTGGTGTCATTTGGGCATTAGCACAGAAGGGAGCTGAACCATGCAGTTTCCTTCAAGGACACCAGTCTGTCTGTTCAGAGCTCTGCCAGAGGGTGTCCGAATTACTTGCCAGCATCACAGCCTGGCAAGTAATGTCCTGGGTGCCTAAAAAGAGCTGTGAAGCTCTAGTAGCTCAACCACAACATGGAGAGGGCTCTTTCCAGGTTTGCTTTTGAAATAAAGCACACGTTTGTGCCGTCTCCAGCTCTGGAGATGCTCAGTGGTGCTTTCCAGCCAGCAATAAGTGCTGTCAGTCATTGATGGCTAATGTAAGCAGCCCCTTTTTAGAGACACAGTGCCAGTGGTGTTCATTCTGGGTGTGCAAGCAGACACTGACCTGCTGCCATTGAAGTGGCACAGTGTTTTAGAGTGGTGATGGCTGTCCCACAGGGCTCTGAGTGTATGAGAGTGACTTCCTTCTGCGTGAATTTGCCTGGCTGGAGTGTGGTGAGCCTGACCAGCAGTTTAAAGCTTAAGTGATGTTTCTGCCTCCTTTGCAGATTTGGGAAGGCTTTTGAATTGTTGTCTGAGTGTCGGGGCACAGCCTGCTGGAGGCACTGGAAGTGGACTGGTTCCTGGTCATGCCCGGTGGAAGGAGGGGACCCAGCCGGCAGCAGCTAAGCCGTTCAGCTTTGCCTTCTCTCCAGACTCTGGTTGGCGGGAGCTGTGGAAACGGTACTGGTTTGAGAAACAGGTGAGGACAAAGGTAGTGTTGTTGAGACATCTGTGGCTGGGCACTGAAAGAAAGGAGCCTTGATCCACCCTGAACCCTGTGTGGGAGCACAGCTTTGTGGTGAAAGTGGGGGACTGGGAGAGGGGAACCTTGAGCTTTCCATTGTGGCGTTATGAGATGGCTCATCCAAGAGGGAACAAGTCCTGCGTGACAAACCTCTTACAGCTTCTCTTCTCAGCTCTGCTGTGGTACATGCTTCCCCCTGCAGCCTCTCTTTTGACTTCATGCATTAAAACCAGCCCCATGGAGGGGATAGTGGCAGCGGTCTCAGCCTCCCTTCACCACTCACTATGGTCACAACAGCCACAGTAGAAATCACACAATGCTTCATTTGTCTTTCCTGCAGCAGTTTCCAGAGCAGTGAGTCCTAGCAAGTGATGAGTCCTTGTCTCGCTCACTCGCCTTCACTGCCCTGGGGAATTAGTGTGACACGTCAGAGTACAGCTGTGACTCTTCCTCCTACATAATAAAAGGCAGGGCAGGAGGATGCCCATATTCTGTTTTAGACCTGCAAGCTGATGAAACTAATTCTCTTTGTTGGTAAAGATGACCTGCATTTTCTGGGGAAGTTGGTGGCTGAAACAGGAACACACATGCAGTGACATTGAGATTACCACATTTGGTATAAAAACTGAAAGGGCCCAGCATTACTTCTTTCCATAAAAAGTTGGCAGACTAGAGAAGCTATTTGCTGCATGCTGGGGCCCTGGTATAGGTTCATTCTTACAGAGTAGAGCAATCCAAGCCATTTAGCTTTGGCCTTTACAGACTTCTCTGTCAGGGACAGAGGGACAGATAGCACAGTTTGAGGTTCTTGAGAAGCAAGTGGCTGTCGAGACTCTGGAGTCAGGGCCCCAGGGTCCTGGGAGAGCATTGCTTATCTGGTTTCAGTCAGACATAGCATAGTTCCTCCACTAGTTCAGTATGCCAGAGCTTTTAGTTGTCCTATCCTCCTCTGAAAGCTAGAAATGAAGGAAGTGTGAGAACACTTGCGAGGTTAGCCTCTAGGAAGTGGCTGAACTACTCCATTCCATTTTTAGTTACTTGTCTTTTTAAAAGAGGAACTATGAACAGAAAGACAATGGGCACTTTGCTGTGTTGGACAAGGAGGCTGGGTGCTAGTGTGATGGGTAGAAAGAGCCAATATTAACTGTTGGGTGTAGCACAGAGTCCTTAATGATTTTTGCTCTGTGTGTCTGCTCCTCAGTCTGCAAGTTTACTGAAATGTTGCTGGGCATGTCACAGCACTTCTGACAGATCAAGCTGTCATCCAGAGAAAATTCTGGATAAGGGTTTTGTCTGAGCTAGGATGATGGAGCTCACCACCAGCCTCATGTCAGAAATAGGAATATAAGACTGCTGTCACCTCTCCCCTAGTAATGCCCAGTCTCAAATTCACAACCTCAAGCACTCTGTCCTGGAAAATGTCAGAGATTATGTAGTATGTTTACCAAGTAAGTGATGTCTCTTTGCTTCAGGAATGGTAGTGCCATCAGCCTGTCGGCACCTCCGATCACAGCGCTGATTACTCCAGAGCCTGTGCGTCACTGCCGGATCCCTGAACTGCCATTGGATGGGAGCCTTCTCTTTGAATTCCTGTTCTTCATCTACCTTCTGGTAGCCCTCTTCATTCAGTACATCAACATCTACAAGACTGTCTGGTGGTACCCATACAATCACCCTGCTTCCTGCACCTCACTGGTGAGTTCCCCAGCAAGTGCCATCACTTGGGCTTTTTCATTACACAGCTCCTTTCACGCTTCTTCAATCCAGAAATCACCAAGCATTTGACATTAAGGGAGTGAATGAGAGTTCACGTGACACTGTCAGTCAGAGCCATGTCATCCCCCATTTTACAGGGGAGAAAATCATTGCAGGAGAGAGAGAAAAATCAGCAGGACTCCTTCAAGGGAAATTTCTTGCACATATTTGCATGGTCTAGCTAGCCCCTAGGGTTTGACACAGAGTTGAGACTCCAGGAGCTGTCCCTGCTGTGAGTGCCCCTTGCCAGTTGAAACAACAGAGCCTGAGAGAAGGAAGATGTGCAGATTTTTGTTAGGATGCCACAGCAGGTCAGCAGCACAGTGGGGGAGGAGGTCAGATCCTTAGCTGAGGTAAAGCTCTCGACCTCCTTTGTTTCAGTGTTCTTGCTGTCCCAGTAAGCTGCCTGTGAGCCAGCGGGTCTCAAGTGAGCAAAGCCAGCCTGTGCAGCTGCAACCGTGACCTGAAGGCTGCTTGGAAGTACGAGGTGGTCCCTCAGTTACCTGTACCGACAGGTGGTGCTGGTGTTCCAGTCACCAGCCTCCTGATCAGCTTACCGTGCTGGACACAGCTGGCTTAGAAGTAAAAGCATTCTGTTTGGGGCTTCCTACCCGGCAGGATGGGAATAGTTTATTCCCATCACAACTCAAGCATTCTTTTTTACCCAAAATGTCCTTGAAGTACCAAAAGCAGCAGTATTCAGAGTCTATTAACTCTTCTGGCCAGAATATATTGGATGGCTTCACTGAAAAGCTGTAAGAACTGTGTCTAACTTGATGCAGCTAGAGAACTTCTTCATGGCCAGTGAAGATGAGGTTTCTCAGATCAGCTTGGTTTCATCAGGCAGCACTGGTTGCTACAGACCATTTATAAAACCAAGAGGGAAAGTAAGCTGGTGTGCTCACTCTGGTCTCAGGTTTGGCTGCCCTTTGTCTGATTGCTCAGGGGCTTTTCTGTGGAAACCTGCAACCTGTTCTCCATGGTAGCATTCTGGTTTTAGATGTCCCTTTGACCCCAAAAATACCTACCTGAAGGGTGCATGTGTTTTGTTTTCCACGGAAACCTCTCCATGGGAAGGAATCTCCACGTGGAAGAGATCTTGCTTCTGGAGATGTTCCTGTTACTAATGTTTATTGCTTTTCCTTCATTCCAAATACAGAGATTTGTGGAATGCTTATGTGAGGTCCTAATGTACTTTCTAGCAGCCAGCTTTCTAGTCCCACCCCAGCTGGGTGGTTTCAGAGTCCCTTTTCCTAGTGAAGACCTTTTTTCTTTCCTCCTTCAGAATTTTCACCTCATTGACTACCACCTGGCGGCGTTCATCACAGTGATGCTGGCACGGAGGCTGGTGTGGGCCATTATCTCTGAGGTAACATTCCCACTGTTCCCTCTCCTGCCTGTAGAACTTGCTGTACTAAGAAAATTCTGCAGGTTGGAAGGTTTCTTTCCTCAGAAGAGTCTGGGTGTAAAGGACTAAGATTTTGAGGATGCCCATCTGCCGTGGAGTTTTGTCCTTGGGACCAGTCATGTCCTGTAGTATTGGGTAGCTCTGTTGGCTCTGCATCTAGGAGGAGATTAAATAGTCCCACTTGCTTATTTATTCCTGCAGGTACAATAATGTACTCCGCTATCTTGTGCTGGAGAAGTGGCCAAGAGAATTACAAGTCAGGTAGCAAAAAGGCAAACATAGAGGTTGGCCAAGACAAGAAGAAAGAACAGGAGATGAGAGGGGGAAGGGTCAGGAGAAGGATGACTACACTGAAGTGAAATAGGAATACTGGTAGAACGGCTTTTCCAGTCCTGGTTACTCAGTAACTCAGACTCCAGGCATGTCACCACAGATTTTGAGACCTTCTCTCTCCTGTTTGTGGGAGCAGAACCAGGCCAGATTAGTTCTCTGTAAAAGGTCATTTTCAGGAAAATAGAAGTTTTGTCCACTGAAACGACCAATACAACTCTAGGCTGAGCAACTAAGCAGTGTTTAAAAATAAGTAAATGAAATAAATGGAACAGTCATGTCCTGTTGAATACATAAGTGGAGAAGGTGGGAACTCTGAAGGTCTCTTTTCAACTGATTTCTTCCATTTTCATTTATGTTCACATCCTCCATAAAACTTGCCATAGACTGAAATTTCTGCATTGAAATCTTTCATGCAGGTTCTTGAGTATCCCATGTATTGGCTCTAACCCTTAATATTTTCATAGCTCAGTTTCCTTCTCTCCTCTGGAGATTGGATCAGGCTTTCTTGCTGTGCTGCCTCCTCACTACACTGCAGCCTGCACATCCAATAGAGCTAAATTATGGAAATCTGGGTTTGGGATTGACAAGGTGCACATCTTCTCTTCCCTCAGCTGCAAACTTTCACAATGCTGAGACCTGATCCTTCTAAAGAAAAGAGAGACAGGAAATGGGTTTCAGGCCATCCTGGACTATCATCAGAGCAATAAGGGACTTAAGCAAAAATATTTTTCTACTTTGCAGCTCTGAATTTTTCTTCAAAGGCTCTATTTTAGTCATGCCTCACAACTTACGATTGTTTGAATTTTTTTTATCCTGTCAATCATGAATAAAATTAAAGGCATTTACGTTTGTAACAGAATCAGTTTCCTGCTTCTGAGAGGAAGAGGGCAGCTATCCCTCTTCTACTACCTCCTGGCACCCCTCTCCCTGCTCCACCTCCACAGGCATTCCTTGTGCTCATCTTTTAGCACTGGTTGTTAGAGGACTTCTGAGTGTTTCCTCTCCATTTGCAGGCCTCTCAGGTGGGTGCAACATCACTGATGTGCTACATGGTGCGCCTGGTGCTGCTCACCCTCTGTGGATGGGTGCTCTGCTGGACTCTGGTCAACCTCTTCCGCAGCCATTCTGTCCTCAACCTTCTCTTCCTGGGCTACCCGTGAGTGACACCACTTTGAACCTTCTGGGTAGGGGGGCACAGCTGCTTGGGGGTGCCATGAGCAACCATGGGAAGCAGAGTGTTGGCTGTAATGTCTCCTCAATTTAGGATTAAAAAGGAAGCAGGAGTGGCTGGGGGATGGTGTGAGGAGGTGGCAATGAGCTCATGAAGTGAATTGCTTCGGCTGCTCTTTGTGTGAGGGGCCTTTACTGCTACTTCTAAGCTGAGTCTTTGGGATTGTTGGTTCTACAAATGGGATTTTAAAAAACTTCTCTGAACAGGTGTTGAAGCTACAGCCTCTGGCTTTTTAGTGGGGAGAAGAGTTGGCTGTTAGCTTCTGGAGTGGGGGCTCCTATGTGCTGTCAGTCTTGTCAGGGCCAGTGTCTGTTGAGGAGGTGCCCCCTACTCCCTGTTTGGATGGCCATTATTTCAGCCGTTTTTTTCTTTCCTTCATGGCAGGTTTGGTGTCTACGTCCCTCTGTGCTGCTTCCACCAGGACAGCAGAGCACAGCCTCTACCTGCAGACTGTGGTTACTTGGTACAGGACCAGGTGGCGGATGATGGGGCTTCAGCTGTCAGCAGCCTGGTCAAAGACTTCTTCTCGCTTCTGTGGGAATCCCTGAGAGAACAGTTCAATAATCCTACGTCTATCCCCACTCACAGCTGCCCCCTTTCCCCAGATCTCATCCGCAATGAGGTGGAGTGCCTAAAAGCAGACTTCAATCGCAGGATCAAGGAAGTTCTCTTCAACTCTCTCTTCAGTGCCTACTATGTGGCATTCCTGCCATTGTGCTTTGTGAAGGTAGCTGTTGTCTGGCTCTCTGTGTGCCCCTGCCCACTGTCTCCTTCTGAATGTTGTGTGAACTGCTGCCAGGCCAGATTCCTGGTTAATTCCCCTTTTCTCTGTCTCCCCTTTGGCAGCCCGGATAGCGGAGCATGGCTGCATCCGGAGTGCACTAGTACTGCTCCTGGTTGGCAGATAGGTATTGCCATAAATGTGATGCACCTCTAGTCCCATCACCCCACTTACTAACGCCCCTTCTCCCACCCCTGTCCTAGGCAGATGGATAGCTGTGTTCTTCCTAGAAAAGAGAATCTGTTGTTACCCGTCTCAGATCCAGCATCGTGGCTTTTGAGTGCTTGGATCAGAGGCTTTGGTGGTCAGCCTGTTAGAGCCAACTAGGATGCTTGGCAAACTAAATCCAAGAACCTCCTGTCAGTGTGGGGGTTATATTTTTTCATCTGTCATTTCTCTAACTTGAATAAGCTCCAGTTCGTGCAGAGAAATGGGCAGGGCTCCACAATCCATGTAGCAGTCTTGGTGCAATTGGTGGCAAGCAAACTGCCTTGTTACCTGCTGCTGGAGGAGGAGATGCACCAGCTGCAGCATCATCCCCTGCCCTTTCTCCTGCAGCTCAAGGAGAAGGGAGCTGAGTGCTTCCTAAGCTGTAACCCTCTGAAATCACCGGTCCAAAAGCGCATGCCTGTAACGTGTGGTGTGGGTCTGCTGGATGCACATGCAGTATGTCCCTTGTCATTCCTCCTTCTGCTTTGTGACAGTGGTGCCAAGTTCTTGTCTGGTCTCTTCGCAGAGCACCCAGTACTATGACATGCGCTGGTCCTGCGAGCACCTCATCATGGTGTGGATCAATGCCTTTGTCATGCTCACCACGCAGCTGCTGCCTCCCAAGTACTGTGACCTGCTCCACAGGTCTGCCGCCCACCTCGGCAAGTGGCAGAAACTAGAACATGGCTCCTACAGCAATGCTCCACAGCACATGTGAGTGTGGGGATGGGCATGGCTTGGCATGCCTAGCAAGGGGCTGAGATGTTCTAGTGGATGAGCAAGTACCAGCAGTGTTTATCTACTGAGGATGTGTCTCCACTCCCCATGCAACTCTACTGGCCTCATTCACTGAAAACAGAAATGGCTGTGTTAAAGAGCTGTCTGAGCTCCTCCAGTCACTGCTGGTTCCTTCACAGAAAGGAATGCTGAGATTCTTCTTGGCCACTGGAGAGTATCTTGAGCAGAGGCAGGGGGTGGCTCCTTCCACTGCAGTGGAAAAGGTTCTAGCACTGGAAGCCATTCGTTCATATTACTTAAGAGTCCATTGAATGGGCTTCTGATCACTCCTCTGTGTTTTTCCAGTGGGAACTAGGACATGTTCTTGTGGCAGAGGCTATGGTATTTTTCAAGATGCAGTCCATTCCTGTGAACCCACATTCAGGGGGTTAGGAGCACAGATGTAACACTGGCATTGTTTCCCCACAGCTGGTCAGAAAACACAATATGGCCACAGGGAGTTCTTGTGCGACGGAGCCGGTGCCTGTATAAAGCAGTTGGGCCTTACAACGTAGCAGTGCCTTCAGACGTGTCCCATGCCCGCTTTTATGCAAGTATCTCTTCTCTTGCTTGGTGCCTTTACACCTGTGGGAGGGAGGAAAGGCTCAAACCCAGCTGCAGCAGGAGAGAGTTCAGTGTTCCATTACTGGCTGGTGCTGTTGAACAAAATACATGTTGGCAGGAGTGGGGCTTTCCCATTGTGTCTTACAGTGACCTCTGGGCAAGATGGGAGCCACGGCTGCCTTGTCAGTGCTTTCTCATCGAAGTGACACAGCTCTCCCATCAGGCAGTGGTATTGGCAAATGGGAAAGTGTCTCAGCAGGCCAATAGGTTTATTTCACCCACTTCCCCTTCTCGAGCAAAATGCCACTTCTACATGCCTTGTTTCTTACTGTTTTCCCTAAGTAGCAGCTAGTGGTGGCTGGAGCACAAGCACTGCTTCTGCCCTGCAGTGGTCCCTGACAGCATTATGTCCATATTCCTCCTCACTTCAACCCAGCAACAATGACAGAAATCTCTCGTTCTTTACTCTTTCTCTGCAGTTCCTCTTTCACCGTCCCTTACGGCTGCTCAACCTGCTGATTCTCATCGAAGGCAGTGTGGTCTGCTACCAGCTCTACTCCCTGCTGCGCTCAGAGAAGTGGAACCACACCCTCTCCATGGCCCTCATCCTTTTCTGCAATTATTATGTCTTATTTAAGCTCCTCCGGGACCGGATAGTATTAGGCAGGGCATACTCCTACCCACTTAACAACTATGGACTCAAGGCACACTAGGCTGGCCAGACGTGTACCCCTTCTCTTCCTCATCCCACAGGGCAGGGAGGGAACCTCAGAAAAAAAAATATTTTCGTACAGTTCTATTTTTTTCTTGCGACGTTTATAAATATTTAAAATATTTTATATTTTGTATACTATTGTTTTTGTGGGGCGGGAAGGGAACCAGTGGCAATTAAATGTCGCTTTATAAACAAGGTGTTATTTTATATATATATATATATATTAAAAATCCATGTGTATATACAGTATATCTATACCCATACATATATCTATGTGAAGCAACAGGATTGTGTGTGTGGTCACTGTGTCTGCTTTGCTCACAGAACTGCTGGTAACTAGGAACTGGTCTTCTGCAGAATTTGGTTAAACTAACAGCCAGGGAAAAAAAGGAAACACAGGGGCCTTTCACCAGGATGAGTAAAGTTTATTTTAGTGACCTCAGTACTAGGAAATTCTTGCACTGGAAATGTGCATTGATGAGATATGTTTAGGCAAAGGGAGGAAGCAGTAGTACTGTCAGTCAGTAAAAACTCAGTTCTTCTTCCCACTGTTAGGAGGATGCAGGTACTTTTAAAAAGTAACTGTTTACTTTCACCTTTCTCCTCCCAGCAACCTGAGCTCCCTCATCATGCCCACAGAATGAACTAAATATTGAAATTAGAATCTTAAAGTAGTGAAACATTTAGGAAGCGATTTGAAGTAAAGAGCTTTATCTAGCAGGGTTGTAATTGAATATTTTAAACACTCATCTCATAATTCCTTGAATAATACCATTGAATTAGGAAATAGTCAGCTATTTCCTTCAAGCAGTAATGTTCCTAACTGAAATTTATTCTTGTGAAACTCTTACCAACTCCCTTATTGCTAAGCACTACATTTCAGCAGTTTCATTGTAATTTATGTTGGTAGTGTTAATAACTTATCATAAATAATATAGGAAATGCCTTGCTTTGAGATTGTTCTTCCTAAAGCTGAGCTATACTAGACTCCAGTGAAAAAACACTTGTGGCAATACCCCATTCAAGATAAAAAGCATAATCAACCATACAATTAACTGTGCATGCTGGTGACAGCTGATGGTAGGAGTTGATGTTTTAACTCAGGAAATTAAGCAGGGGACAGCAATGCAATGTTCTTGGATTCAGATGCCCTCTGACAACTTCAACCATTAGTAAAGCACTAGCTCTGGTTAAGTTGTATGCAAGTATGGGAAAAAGAAATTCCAAAACTATACTGAGTTTGGCAGAAACTGCAACTACTTTCTGTTTCTTCTTTCCTTCCAACCTATGTAAGAATTCAGTGATCTTTGCTGTCTGTAGGACAGCTGCTCCAGCAGCCTGATCACAGTTCCAGGATGCCCAAGATGGTAGACAACAGGAGATACCTCTGAGCATTCAATCCAAAATGAACACAAATGCTTAGGTTTAGTTACTCCTAAGCCTTTCCTTTCACATGGCCCTAATGGTTATGGCAGGACAAAGGTAATAGGGAATTTACAGTCTGGAGTCTTTCAATAAAACAACATGGTGGCTTACAGCCATGTCATGTTGTATGTAGTAATCCATGTCTACCTTGATTACTTTAGGAAGTAATTTAAAGATAAGAGAAGGTTGGCTTCTTATCTAGAGCAGGCTCTTTGCTGCATATGCTCTTTTGCTCTTTGTGCAACACCTTTCTTGCATCCAGCTTCAATTTCCTACAAATTCTACCTGTTTCTAATAGCTGACTCAGCATCCCTTGAACAGTATTTCATAGCATTATCCAGTGATTTCTTCCATTTGGACACCTAGATTATAGTAGGCTTATATATAAGCAACCAGCAGGAGAAAAGAGGCTCTTCAAGGCTTAGCTTGGGAAATGGAGATGTGCAAAAGAAAGTCAAAACACTGCACCAGGGCTTTGGGGTGGAGTCAAGGAGGGTTCAATGGTATGGCTTTTCCTCCCCTTGCATGCCAGGCTGAAAGGGAGGCAGGGCTCTGGGGCAGTGAGCACACCCAGACACTGACCTTGCACTGCTGGCAGCACCTCCTTAGCTACAGGCTTTGTGGTTTGCTCCCAGTGCCTGAGTACAGGGCCAAAACAAACACTGCCTAAGTGCAGGTGGGTTAAGATCCTCCTCATTCCAAGGGTGCTAGGCAGTGTTTGCTGCCTTTCCCCTTCAGAAACAGTACCTTTGTTCTGTCCTGGAGGAGTTCCATGACCAGGTTATGGTTGTACCTTGCCATGTGCAGTAGTATGAACTGCCTGCATGCAGTCCTGCAGATGCAACTGCCTTCCACCCATACACAGGACCCCTACATGGGAAGAAATTGTAGAAGATAGTTGCAGCTTCCCCTGTTGGCAAAACCCCAACTAGCTAGCACAGTTAGTCTCCCTAGTATAAACTGGACCATCCACCAAGCAGGGAGCAGAAATTATGTCTGCTCAGCCTCAGTGCCTGATTAGATCAGTGGTTTGTCCCCATTCCTCAGATGGGCCTGCTACTATGCCTTATTCTGATGATCACTGAAAACAAGTTCACTCTAATACTTGGTCAGGTCAGACTAGGAAGAAACAGACTTGTCCCCCATCTTGGCTGCTCCATCATGCGAGGATGTCATAATAAATGGATGGTTTTTTGGTCTGGTCACGGAATTGCTCTAGCTTTAGGCCGATCCTCAGAAGAACAGCTTCATCCCACCATTTTGCCATGACCTGGGAGAAGAAGAGAGGCAGAAGGAAAAGGATGAATGAAATAAAGTAGCATCATACAGATGCTCTTGAAAACCTCAGAAACAATTTCTCCCCCTCAACATCCTCAAAAGATGTTTTCGCCTTTTACCCCAGTAAGTATGGCATCACTGTGTTTGGGATAATGGCAGCTGTATGACTTTCAATTGCAAAACACAGATCTTTCCCCTTTACATGACACCTGTTTCAAGAGGAAAATATTTAAAAGAAGTTAAAGATATTAGAAATAAGAGAGGAAAGGGTAGTGACAAATACTGGGTATTGATGCAAATAGACAGGGAGACAGAGAAATCTTTCTCAAAGATACCCAAAGAGACCTCTGTCATTTAGGAGTGAGGCAAATCACCCTCAAATTTAAGTTTTATTTCCAGTACCTGCTCGCTCCTCGAGTGAGCTGCGTGAAACAGGTTGTGATGCAGGACAAAGCCAGCTGGGGATTTTGTGCCACAGCATTCACAAAGAGCAAATACTCACCTGGAGGCTAATTGGAAGCCCAGCAGTAGAATATCCAATGGGAACAACAAGGCCTGGAATCCCAGTGAAGTTGCCAAGCTGCATGAACCTAGGGGGAAAAAACTGTCATCACTATTCCTGGGGACAGCAGCAAATTCATCCTTTTTTGGTAGAGACAGCTATGATTAATCTCTCCCACTTACAGTCTGAAGGTCTTTGCCAGCTGTTCCCAAATGTTTGTTTCTGTAGAGCAAATAGCACTTTCCTTACCTCATGGACCGGACTGTGAAGGACATATCGCTGCTCCCAGTCAAGAGATCAGATTCATAAATTCTTGGAGCAGTGCAAGGAACAGCTATGGAGGAATCACAAAATGACTGAACTTGAAAGGGACTTCAGGAAGTCATCCTGTCTAACCTTCTGGATCAGGAATGGTCACCAAGTGCTGGGTGCCCGTGACCATGTCCAAATAGCTTTTGAATGTTCTCAGGGATGAAGATCCCACAGGCTCTCTGGGCAACCTGATGCAGTGCCATGGATATATATATATATATATAACCACTAAGTCTACAAATACACAGTGCTCTCTCTAATCAGGTTGCATTATCTCTAAGGGTGCAAGGCACAGCAAAGTGCACAAAAGTCATACTCTCAAAATTGAGGAGGGAAAGTTAATGAAGTGACTGCTCTTAAAAGGCACCACACAGCTGTTGAGGACTGTCTCTTTAGCCAAGAGTGCCAATACCTGGTGTAAGGATACAGTTCACATTGCTGAAGATCTCTTGCAAAAATCTCATGCTCCGAGTTCTCTGTCGATTTGCCTACAAGCAGAGAGAATGCTGTTTGATGGGCCCTCTTGGCTCACAAAATTCATGTTTGATGTTGGCAGACTCTGCCCATCAGCATCTTTGCAAAAGAAGACACCATTCCCGCAATTTGGAATCAGGGTGCAGGACAGGTACAGGACAGGTGGTGGTGCCCTACCATCCTGCATGCTTTCACAGCAGAGGACACCTAAAGCTGGGTGACATCTTCCCATATGTATGGGGAAGCTAAGAGAAGCCCCTATCCGACCTTTACAGTTTCACCAAGTGCAGCCCTTCAGCCTTCACCCCAGTATGTTCCTCACCTTAATATAATCCAGAGCTGTGAACTGGCAAGCCAAGGCCAAGCTAGCCCGAGTTTCCAAATTCTGAAATAGAAAAAACTGATCAAGGCTCTGCTTGCAGGAAATTGAACTGTGACAGCCCAGGAGTTCTCTTCCAGGTCTGCCCTTCTATACCAGTAGCCATCCAACAGGTAGTTTGTCATAGAAGAAGCAGGAGCACCTCAGGTTTCTCACTGACATGACATTTGATCTGTATCAGCCAGAACAACTACTGACACTGCTCCAAGCTGCTGCTACTTACCATTTCATGGAAATGTTTATTGAAGTCGGGTTGCAGGAAGTCCCTCATCTCACTGAGAATGCAGATCACATGTGCCACTCGGGCTTCCTCCATCTCTGGAAGAGAGACTTCAACCACACTGGCTCCCAAACTCTGCAGGTGCATCACCGCTGTGTACAGGACAGGTAAATGACAGACAGCATCCCTGAGTTCTCCAGGCTTCACAGAAAGGCTGCAAATCCCCAGCTCCTGCAGAGTGAGAGTCTCCAAACACCATTGCAGGGCAAGCACCTTCAGTGCACCCCGTGGCATGCACGGCTGCAGCTGCTTCCTGCAGGGAAATGCTTTCAACCTAACTACAGCGCAGTATTCCAACAGAGCAGGGGCTGCAGACAGGTTCCTAACTTACCTGCTGCATTTCAGGCAAATTCACCTCACTCCTCTAGCCTCCCAGTTAAGCCAAACGGTAAAAGGACTGACAATGTGTCCCTGAGCACTACACATGACCAGTGTTCTATCAGCATGAAGTGATTATTTAGCATCAAGAGATCCCATTCAAAGCCTCTTCTGAACCATAATGGTAAAGGAACCAGGGAATACTCAAGAGACCAGGTAAACAATACAGAGCCACTAAATCTTGATGCACTTTAACAAGGCTGAACACCAAGACTTTGGGAAAAGTGAATCTTTTGTAGTCTGAAAAGAATCCTCTTCTTTCTGTGACCCCAGCTTCTTCATATATACCCAAGCTTGCCTATGATCCACCTCTCCTAAGAAAACTGTATAAATGTACAAGTGTGTTTGTGGAAATAAGGAGGGTGAAGAAAATCCAGGCAAAGCCTGAATACTCAGCTCCAGTGCAATTACTATACCAGGCACTGTAGAAGCCTTCTCCCCTGCCCCCAAGTACCCACCAGGATCAATTTTGCTTAGTCTAAACTCTGACAAAGTCACCCTAAAGGCGCCACTTGGCAGATTTCAAGGAAATACCAGAGGACTGGATATATCACAAAGACCTTATACTCTATTACTACTGAGCATTATGTTGTGAAACAACGCCTTCCCTTAAAAGTCTTTTACCATTAAAGCTTGCAGAGTAAGTATCACTAAGCACAGATCTGTCTTTATACACACAAGAGGCTGAGCACACTAGACTGCATTCTTCCATTGTAATCTGACAAGCCTACAACTGCTGAGCTTTTTAACCCTCAGCAGTCAGGGGGGTTTCCCCAATACAAAGTTACTGCTGTTTATCCAGCAGACCCCTTTAAGCAACTGCCTTTAAGGACTTCAGACAAGAGCTATTTAATGCATACATAAGAGGAACACCAAGTAACACCATAACATCAGGCACAGTAAGAGACTTAGAGACTTTCCCTCTTTACCTTTCTCACAGGCAGACAGGACTTCAGCATCACATGCCTAAAGAATAAGAGGAAAGAACTTTAGTAACTGCTCTCTTCATCTTGGTGAGCACATTCACCAGGACTTCAGTCCTTTCTTTGTTCCTGTCCCTAACAGCAGTGAAAGTCCTACAGGACTTAGGTCACATGCTGCAAGAGAACAGCTTGCAGGTCACACCCTTAATGAAAAGGAAAGGTCACCTTTTCCAGAGCAGAGAATATTCCTCATCTGCACTGTGCCAGAGACAGTGTCTTTTTTGTATCTTCAGGAAGAAATCCTGAGTACATTTGTGGGGCTGTATTACAATTTTCAAGTAGTACTAGCTTGCAAGTCCCATTTTTACATAGGGATAATGAAATAACATTCAGCAGCTACAGCACTGTCACCAAGTGGATACACTCCTTTTCCTCATTTGATTTTAACTGCCTTTTGTTATCAGTTTAGAAGCATTGCTTCCAATAGAATCAGCAGTAGTCATTACCTTCTTCAAGGCTCCAACAGACTCTTACTCAAAAGGCTGCCTTAGAAAAAGATATCTCCATGTTGATGTTTTCACACAGGCTGTATTATCCTCCAACTACAGGACTAAATATGAGAAGCTTTAATGATGACAGGCAAGAGACCAATGAATGCACTGGGTTCCTTTAAAATCTTATTTTTCAAAGCAGCAGAAAGATAAGAGATAAACCAGGCACCTTAAAAAATGTCCAGTCCACTCCCAGTTTTAAACCTTTCAGGTCAGGAGCACACATATCAGATAGGGTTGCTTTGGGCTGTTTCAGTCCTGCAGGGAACAAAGAAGAGTTCCTGCTTTTATTCCAGGATGCCTCTAGGAAGGGAGAGCATCTGGGCTCAGGGAGGGAGGGAGAGAGCTCACCTACCATATGGATAGAGCAGATCTGGCTCAGCAAGGATACTGTAAACAATGGCTGCATCTGCCACTGATGTACAGATAGGGCCTGTAGAAGAGACCAGTTATAAAAAAGTGACAGGAGGTAAATAGTACCTTCCTCCCCAGGTCTTTCCTAGGCAGAGATTGCCTCCCCTGTGTGAGAGAGCACCACACAGCAAGGTCCCTGAAGCAGAGCACAAATCCTCTTACCTACACTGACTGTGGAGTAGGAGAGTGGCAAGCTGCCATGACAACTGATGCGCCCAAATGTACCTGGAGAACAAGAAATGGGATTTAGCTGGGTATCAGCAGTCACTGGGAAGAGCCACCTAGATGGCTCTGGTGCACCCAGGGTAAACAGCAAACCCCTGCCAGTCACTTTTATGTCTGCTGTTTCAGAGCCCAGTCTCTCATCCTTCAGTACCCTGCTCTGCTGACCCCAATCTGTCTCATCAGTAAAACATGTGAATAGTGAAATTGGTTTCCCCCCAGAGAAATTATTTACTTGAGGGGAAATATGTGCAGGGACATTTTGGAATATTTGTATTTAAATATGCAGAAGCAGCATTTGTGGTGTGGAGGATGGGGAGGCAGGAGCAGGATTATCAACAGCAGGAGACAGCACCCCATGGGAGGTCTGACTTCATGGTGAGACTTCATGCCTAACACCAGCTGCATTCTGCAAGTACTCATAGCACCTTTCTGACCAGTTGCATTTGGTTATCATCCACAGATGAATCAAGATGTGTCGAGCTGACCACATGTGAAGGACAGAAAGAGAGTAATGGCTGAGTATCTGGTCTCAGATGAAAGGTAGAAAGGAAAGGCAGCATGCATATTTTGTTTAGTATTTGACGTAAGTTTGACATAAGGTTTTACGAACATATGTTCAACAGAGAGTAGAGAATACTTAAATGCTGCCATGCTAACCCTCATGACTCTAAGGGTGTTATATTTCAGAGTTTCTCTGGTCAAATTTTACTTCACAGGAATTAATAAGTGTCTGACTTGTTTGTGGCATTCTATCTGGAACAGCAAACAAGACAAACACACACCCCTCCATGATTAAAGGGCTCTACCTTTCAGCCCCACCACACCACAGAACGAAGCAGGAATCCTCACAGAGCCTCCTCCATCTGTGCCAATAGCCACGGGGCAGAGACCTACAAAAAACCCACGCATTGGCCTGTGATCAGAGACACAACATGTTGCCCTGTCCATTCTACCAGCAGCTACACACTTGTAGCTAAACAGAGCTCTCTGTTTAGCTACAAGTTCCCTCCAGCTGCTAAACCCAAACCCCCCATAAAAACTAAATGCCTGAGGTACTCTGGCTCAGGATCTTCCTCCCACCATCTCCATTTAGGACCACCTACCTGCTGCTACAGCTGCTGCTGACCCACTGGAGCTCCCACCTGTGAAGTGGTTAGGATTGTAGGGGTTCCTAGGGATCTTGTGGTACCTGAAGCAGACAAAGATTATTTAACTTAACTTTTTCTTAGGAGGACTGCGTGCACTATAGGGCAGGAAAAGATCCAGAAACACAGCTCAGAGATTCTGATCTCTTGGTAAAAGACGCCACTCAATCTTAGAAAGTGCCTATCCCTAAAAAACAGGATGGAAAAAAGACTTCTGCCTCAGAGTCCAATCTCCTGTGAGCATAAGCAGCCCATCCAAAAGAGGCCCAAAGCAAGAGAAAAGATGCCACTTCAGCTCTTCTGTTGGCAACGGCACCGTGCCATTTCTGCCTGCCACAGTGCATGATGCAATTCCAAAAGGTGGAGCAGTTGGTGGCCAGCAATCCTTACAGACAAGCAAGTCAGCTCTGCCCTTTATTCCCAAGCAGCAGCTCCCCACGCCTCCAGCCTGACCACAGCCCCAGCCAGCAGAGCCCTGCCAAGCCGCCGGGTATCCAGCCGCCCTCCCACGGCGAGGAAACGCTGGAAATGCTGGCAGCTGTTGCAGCTGAGGGGGAGCCCTAGTTCCATCCAGCTGCACATGCATCAAGTGTGTCTCTACACAAGGCTTATCTAGGCTGTGAGCACCACTGCTCTGGGGCTGAGGTCTCAGCTTGGCTATAGCTGGAGAATTCACCGTAGTAAAGCACATTCAGTGAACCTGGTTTAGCTAGGAAGTAAAACCACTATGTCCTCCTGAGATGACTGTACCTTTTTCTCAGTATTCTAGGCCTTCAGCCATCATTGAGGCTGAACATTACATGACTATTTGTTTTCTGTCACAGCTTTTGTGAACCACTCATACCATAAACATTCACACCTCCAGGCCCGTAAGGCCTGACAAACCAAGTTCCTTACTCAGAAGACAACATTTGGAGCCTCTCCTCCCTTTGCTTTCAGGAGCCTTCAGGCTTCCACAACTACTCTAACCCTCAAATGTGCAGTACTGGGTTTTCATGCCCTCAGGGCTCCGTCATGCTTCCCCTTATTTTTGTACTCTTCCCTGTGAGTTCTGGACAGTCACAGGTATTTCTAGACTGGGAGAAGAGAGAAGAAAGGGATTTTTACCTATTAGGGTTGCATCCAGTTGTTCCAGTCCCTAGTTCATGCATGTTTGAGACCCCAATAATGATAGCCCCAGCCTCTCGCAGCTTCTTGGCCACAGTAGCATCTTCTGTTTCTGGCTGTGTCCCAAGATACACTGTTCCCACTCGGTGATGGTAAGGCACCTCAACAAGAAGACACCTAATTATTCATTCTAAAACCCTAGCAAAGGAGCACATGCACACTTCACCATCACAACAGATCACAGACATTAGGACCCATGGAGGTAAGCAAGGGCTAGGGACCATGACTCTTCAACTTGTCCTGTGTTCATCTCTGTGACTTAACCCTTCAATATTTAGAGGGACATTTAACCCTTCAGTATTTGGTCCTTCTCCCATGCAGAGGAGTCCTTTTCACACCATGATACAGTAGAACAGAAACATGTAGATCATCAAAGTCTGCCTCCCTGCAGCAATGCAATTGCTATGCCCAGAAGCTGAAGATCACCTTGGCCCCACAATACACAACTCTGTGTTCCATCTTTCTATGGACAGGGCTGCATCATTTCAGATCTGCATGCTTTTGAAGACTGGCATCAAGATTAGTAAAATGTCAAAATAACAGATGGGCTTATTTTCAGGATATGCTAAGTATTCTTTACTTCAAGGCAGCAACAGAAGAATCTGTACACAAACAGGACCCTATGTACATAGGGGTACATCTCTGCAGAACCTACAATAGCCTGATGGCACTGCCACAAGTATCTACTGTTAGCTGTTGTTAGGCCACAGGTAAAAATCTTCGTCAGTAGGAATTTTCAAAGGAACTTGTGTATTTCTGGCACGTGTATTTTAAGGTGAGAGGGATGTTTTGCCAGTGGAGCAGAATCAGTGCCTGAGAAATACAGACAGTTACACCCACTTTACAGATGCTTTTATACATTCCCATTTCATCACAAGAGACTGTTTCCCACACCCACCCTCTGCTCCCCATGGATTAAAAAGATCAGTACAAGATATGGAGCACGTCTGCTTTATGCAAGATCTGTCTTCACCTTGCAAAACTTGTTAATCCTACTCACTACAAACCCACATACAACCCCTCACTACAAACATATTCTCAGGCTTCTGCTGAGAAGTTGGTCTCAAAACCTTGTCACAGCGAGCTGTCCAGGTTAACCACCTGCAGCAGAAACTGGCAGCTAGACAAGGAAACTCACCACTTTGAACTCTTCTTTCAGGCACACTGGGATGCCATCCAGACAAGACAGGGTACACTTATTCCTGTAACGAGTAGTGGAGGCCTCAGCCATCTGCACAGAGAAAAATAAAAAGCATAAAGCATATGCTGTGTATATATTTAGCTGAGCTGAAGGTCATCACCAGTATTGGAATGGATATAAAAAATGGCTTTCTTGGCCAGTCTATCAAAGTTTCCTTCTTCCACCATATGCTGGTGGGAAACTACAACTTGGAACCATCTACACTAATGGATGCCACATAAGCACAGAAGTCCTATTATAAACAGTCATCCAGCAGGAAACAGATTGATTTAATGCTACCTCTCTTCACAGGAAGGAAAGCAAACTTGTTTGTAGTCCACTAAAGAGAGTAAGGAAAAATGTACTTATTTTTCTGCACATATTTGCCCTTTTCATGGATGCTTGGGGTGACAGAGGCCGCTTTCCTACCGGAGGCAGACATTACCAGCATTATTTGCTCCTGGTCCCATTGCACTATGGCTCTGAGCGGTGGCGTGGATTTGTCACAGTCCTCCAACATGGCAATGATGTTCTTGGCTACCTGGGTTGGCGTCAGCTTCCCACTCCTACAGGACAGGAGAAGTTGGGAGTTTGTTACAAGACCTCCCCTCACACATTCACTCACAGGATTTGTCTCCCATGCAGCAAGATGGTAGCTGTCACAGCTTTAAGCAAGAATTGGGTAGGAATCTCTGTGTGGTGATGATCTGAATGCTGTTGACACCACCAAGACTTCTTTTCCTTAAGGGGAGAATTTGCCTACACAAAATGCTCCTTTAGAGGAGAGGCAAAAGCTAGGAGAGTTAACAAAATGTTCCTGAACCATCAGACAGATAAATAGCTGACAGCTATACTGAGAGTCCTCAAGCTCCTAAAAGCTTGGAAGCTACAAAACTCCCAGTATATTGAGGTAAGATCAAGAGGTCAGACCCCTTTATCCCATTACAGAGAAGGGGCTGCCAGCAGTACTGTCATAACCCACCTTTAAAAAACCTTCCCTCCCTCCTGGCAAAGGCTGTGTTACACCACAAACACACCATCTCTGGCTGACACAAAAGCCTCGAGGCCAAGATGCACCTGTAACACCGGACTGCAGTGTCAGCCCTTTGCTCCAACGCCACAGCCTGCAGGCAGAAGTGGCCCTTGAGGAACAAGTTCTAGGGGTGCAAGAATATTTTTCCAAGGGCTCTACTTCTGGCACATGTCCCAGAGGCAACTAGGATTACCAGGCAGACAACAGCTCACAGAACACCAGAGTCAGGGGGTTGTTTTCAGTTCTTTCCAAGCTGGACATGTTTACTGGGTGAAAGCAGGTGTCATGCTCAGAGAAGCACAAGGAGCTGGGGAACCAAGGGATTCATCAGAGACCCACAGAATGCACAACTGGCTTAATCCAGATCAACCTTCCTCTACTTCTCACTCATGTCTGAGAAAACAAGATATGTAGAAATTTCTCTCAGACAAGACTGACAATAAGCCAAAGAAAATGACATTTTAATATCCTTGCAGGGCTTGTAAAGTTGTGCCAGCTCTCCCAGCTGACTTTCCTTTGTTATTCTACTAAAGGAAAAGAACAGCAGGAAGTGATGATAAACAATGGCACCTCAAGGACAATGCTAACAAAGAGATGCCTGAGAGCCTGTGGAAAAGTGGCAGCCCACAGCAGAGGAACATGCGGGACAGGTTGTTTCCAGACCATAATTTCACCTACCTGTAGCATTCCAGATAGTCTTTGATCCCTTTGAAGCTAAACCCGTTCCTAGCAGAATCAGACCTGCAAAAGAAAAGATTAAAAGGTGCAACTGCAAGCTACCACAGCCAGGTTTGTTCATACCTGTAGACTTCAGCATTACCGTACAATGCAGATTTGGGCATCACTCACAGCAAACCATGTGGATTGCCAGCCCTTGCATTACACCTCACACTCTGTCAGATTTCTTGCACACAAGCCAGGCAATAGGCACAGTATGGATGCCACAGAAATAAGGGACCAGCTCTGCCAGTATGTTCTAGCTTCTTCATATTCCTCCTGAATACAGCAGTCATTAAACTGTTCAAAATGTATTCCAGATTTACATTTGCTACTCACCACTACAACACTATAGCCTAGCTGGAATATACTTGTGAATCTACTCCCAGGACCTCTGTCAAAAGTTCAATCCAGAGACAGCCAGCAGCACATCTGGGTGTGTAGTGCAGGAGTGGGAAAAGCACCATGCAGCTCACACAAGCAAACTGCTTCAACACCAAATCAATAGCTCTAGCACATAATCAGTAGACCATTTCTCATCACTAACGAAGTTAATTTCTTGTGCATAATTTTCTTTAGAACATGTGTTCCTGCCCTCCTCCAAGCAAACATGGTGTTCTCTTTGAGATTCCCTGCAGGCTAGAAACAGCACTCCTGCAAAGTCACACAGAGCAATCTATTTACTGACTACCCAAAGTGTACCTGCTCTAATAGTGCAACCAGAGCCCTGGTAAGGGCAGAATTTGGTCTCTTCCCAATAGGCAGACTTTTCCCTTTCACACTGCTTGTAATTACTGGTGATTTGTAAGTTACAAAAGGCAAGATGACTGACAGCACTGTTTGTTTTGTGAAATGGCTGGGCAGGGATACAAGAATTCGATCTAAATTGCTGACAATGACAGCTTCCCACTAACACAACAGTGCCAGCACGTGTATTCTTCCACTTCTCTCTTACACATCACATACTGACCTTGCATCTGTCAGCTGCTTGATAACATCTGAAGGGCTTTTAGCTTCAGACTTGTCTTCTGTAACCCCTGCAGCAACCTCCGGGATAAACGTGGGATCTTCATGAATGTCAAGGGAACGCATAAGCGAGAAGTTGTTCATTCTGAATAAGAGAGAGTCACTGCTGGAGTTTTCAACCTCGACTATGACTAATTTTTCAGACTGTTCAGAAGGAACCTTACCCAAGAACATTTTGTCTTAGCAGTCTGCTTTCACAGCAGGGAGTTGCAACAGTTACAAGCTAATCTCTCTCACATATTTCCTAAAGGCAGCATCAAATCTATTCTGCCTGTTTAACAAAGCCTCCTACCAACTGATATAAGGCCAACCTCTGTAAACTCGAGCTGGGAAAGAAATGGTGGAAGCTTTTGATTCACTTTAATTGGACCTCTTATTCACAGACCAAACAAGACAGGAGCGGAGAAGAAAGTAAAAGGAAAATATAGTGTAAGCCATATATTCAACTACTAATCCTGTTAAAACAAGCACCTCTTCAGACTTTTCCATGACCTGCTTGAACAGTTTGTTTGCAGTCAAATACAATGGGGATTGCAGCATAAATCCAGAGCTTGGACCACACAAAGCAAGGAGATCAAATCCTCACAGATATCCAGGAATGATCTGCAGTTTAACAGCAGCGACACTTGCCTGGGTTTGATTTGCTCAAAAAGCCCACATTCCAAGTCAAATCCAGGGCTGAGACAGTTCTCAGTATCCTGGGATCTGCACAGATGACCCTTCAAATGATGGGCAAACTATATGAAAAAAGCATGAAGAGGTTCCTGAACCTCTTACACAAGTGTCCACTTACTCCTTACTTCAATGTATACTTGAAATCAGTTTCTGAACAAAAACACATGTGAGAGAAAGAAGAAAGACTAACCTAAAATAGAAAACATCACAAAAAAGAACTTACCAAAACCTCTGAACTTTATGTCTGGCCTCACTTCCCCACTACTACTATTCTTTTAACCCTATCAGTGATAAGAACAGCATATTTGCACAGCCACCAGCTTTGAAAAAACAACTGTCCTTTAACAAAAGAACAAAGACAAAGAGACACAAAAGCAAACAAAAGGCAAAAAGCAAAGCTGGCGAATACAGTTCCTATGCACCTGCATGAGTGTGAAAAAAGGTTAATTTCTTCTCATAGAGACCCACTTAAATGACAGCAGTTAAAAAAATAATCTAGTAAACATCTATGAAGTAATCATATCCTCCAATCAAATTATGCAGCTTTTCTCTTTAATAAATACAATTTCAGATAACCTACAAGCAATGTGCAATGCAGGTACCTTAAACATAAAACAAGAAATAAAAGAAACTCAGAGTAGGAGATAAGTCCCCACGCTTACCTCATTAAGAACGGCAGTAAGCAGATCTGCCCAAAAGCCTAGGAAAAAAACAAGCAAAAATGTTGGTTTGCAGTAACTTTGACCTGAACACCTTCTTTCACTAGACAAGGAATGCTGAATATGCTCACAGTTGATGCAGGCTCGGAGCACACTAGAGAGCATTAGAGTGCACACATGCATAATGCTATGCAGTAAGGAAACTGCACAAATACTTAGATGTATTTTACACCACAAAAAATGGCCTGAAATGCTTTCCCCCCATGCTTCATATTTATATAGTTATAAAAAGAGTATTCTTCTGATTCTTCTGCCTTTGTCCTTCATTGACTCACACAGAAAGCTAGCATCTGCAGCTGCAACACTATTAAGAAACATCTACATAGCTCCCATCCGTTATTTTCTTCATGTTCCACAGATTATGCAAACACTGGATAAGGCAGGAGCTTATTGTTTTATTTACTATTAGGACCTTGCCCGTCTCTCAACCAGCTCCCGCAGTAACATGAGTCAACTTGGAAAAGTGTGAGAAATTTAGAGACTTTGTGGTAGTAGACAGCAGAAAATAATCTTTCAATACCCTGGCTTGCAGAGTAGCAGCATCAACAATCCCAAAGAGACCAGCCTTGTTCTGGCCTGTCTTAAGATATTAACAATGGACTTCAGAAACACGTTGTGAGATGTACAAATACAGTACAAGTCTGAGGCAAGGCTCACACTGCCAGCCCCACAAAGCGGCATGTTACCTCACACATTGCATAAGAATTACAGCACCTTTTAGAAAACACACGGCTCCTAATCTACATCTAATCTAGCATAGCACAATCCCGTAGGAGACTGAGAATCTCACATGCCCCTTCCAAGAGAGGTATCGGGAAAGGGAAGAAGCCCTTCGCCACCCACCAGAAGCAGTCACAAAGCAAAAGATAACAAAGTACTCCGGTTGTTACATCTCCACAGAAAGCGACTCCTAAGGTATTCTCACAAATAAACACAGCCCATCAAGCTGTTTCACTCCAGGCCCAGCTGGACACCAAGCTCTGTAACAGGTGACACGGCTGAAAAGAAACTTTTGTGCCTACTTCGCTCAAAAGGAAAGGCCAAGCAACAGCAGCAGCAGCAATGAGACCCAGCTGCTTCCAGCAGAAGCAGGTGCGAGGGGGGCAGTGCCCAGGCCATGCAGGCTTTTGTCCCCTCTGCATCCTGACCCCGAGCGGTCCCAGTGCCACAGCGGGATCAGCCAAACACCCCGGAGCCCGCCCGAGGGGAGCACCGGCGGCACCGCTGCCTTCAGCACCCTGCTGGAACGCTCCTCAGAGGGCTGAGGGACCCGAGCCCTTTAACGCCACAACCTCCCCGCCGAGCCCCGCTCCCTCCGGACCTCCCGCCCGGTTTCCCCCGCGCAGCCCCGGGTGCCGGCCCGCACTCACCGTGTTGGCCACATGGACGAAGAGGCGCAGCCCGGCGCCGCACAGCCTCGGAGCCCACTGCGGAGAGAAGGCGAGCAGTGAGGTGAGCGCCGGCCCCGCCGCCCCGCGCCCGCCGCCGCCGCGGCCCCTCCGGCCTTTGTTGTCCTCCCTCCTCCCGCTCCGCTCCTTCTGCCGCCAGGCGCCCCGCGCGCCGCAAAGCAGCGCGCTGCCGCAAAGCCGGCCGTCGTAACGCACCCCGCCCGCCTCCTTTAAAGCGGCGGCCGTGAGGCGGGCCCGGAGCGTGCCGGGGGAAAACACCCCGCCCGCAGCCGGCCGCGGGCGGCGGGAACGGAGCGGCGGTGCGGCGGCTGGCATCGTCCCGCCATGTCCCGCTTCTTGCAGGCGCTCCGCCGCGCCGGCGGCGCCCGGGCCGGGGGTCCGGGCGTGCAGGAGGCGGACGTGCAGCGGTGGGGGCTGACAGGTCAGCGGGGAGCCCGGGGAGAGGGTCGGCAGGGAGCCGTAGGGGGGTGGGCGCTGTCAGAGATGGCGGGAGGCGGCGGACGGGCCCCGCGCTGCCTGGCGCTGCCCAGCTCATAGAATGGCTTGCGCTGGAAGGGGACCTTGAAGATTATCCAGTTCCAACCCCCCTGCCATGGGCAGGAACGCCTCCCTCTAGACCAGGTTGCCCAAAGTCCCATCCGACTTGGCCTGGAACTCCTCGAGGGACAGGACATCCACAACTTCCCTGGGCAGCCTGTTCCAGTGGCTCACCATCCTCACCGTAAAGAATTGTTTCCTAATATCCAGTCTAAATAGACTCGCTTTCAATGTGAACACATTCCCTCTTGTCCTGTCACTGCAGGCTCCTTTAAATATTCTTGCCCCATCTTTCCTGTAATTTCCCTTCAGGTCCTCCAAGGCCTCAATTAGGTCACCCAGAAGCCTTCACTTTTCCAGCCTGGACAGCCCCAGTTCTCTCAGCTGTGGTTGTCTGAGCTCTGTACTAACAGCCCTTAGGCTGGAAATAAATAAAAGTGCAAATAAAGTGGTCAAAGTGAACTGCAGTTGCTGCAGAGATGGCATTGCTGCCACGCTCCCCACTCCCGGATGCTGCAGTCCCTGTCCTTGGCTTTGTGGTTGGGTGGGTGTTCGGGCAGGGCTGAGCTCGGCTTTACCCCCCTAGTGCCTCTGCACAGCTTCAGGCAGCTCTGCGCTTCGGGACAACACCAGCAAGGGTTGGCCTGTTCACTCCCGGCCTCTGAATGGGTGTGAGTTAAAGTGCTTTCCACTGCCTGGAGGGTGATGTTAAAGGGCAATGCCAGGGCAAGCCTGCCCACACATTTTCCTTAGCTGCTGGAAGTTCTTTCCTCAGTCCCCGGACCAGTTTGGGTTTGTGTATCCTGCGGGCTGGTGAGTTACTTCATGCATTCAGTGTGCATATTTTCCCAGAGAGGAGAGGACAGCAATGCCACAATAAACAGCACTTGAGTCCAAGTACAAGGAAGGGTCTTGACAACTCCTATGTGCCTTGTTTTGTGTTAATTTTGACATATTGTGCCCCATAATAAGGATTGCAATGATGGTAGTAGTCACAGTGGCCTATAGTGGAGGTCTGCCTTAGCTTTAAGTACAGAAAATCTGGAAACCATCTTGTTGAGAAATTATTATTATACAATAATAGATTGTGACAAACATTTCTGGTAGCCTGAAGTGTGTCCCTGGCTCTAGTACTTATATATTTTAAAAAGTGATTCAGGCTGAAAATCAAGCTGTCTTTTAGGAATGCAAAGTACCAGCCTAATTGTTAGATCAGCTTCCTTGTACAGGCCTGTTGCAGGCTCAGGGCATTTTTGTGTAAGTTTCTGAACATGCTTTAATTTAATTGCTATAACATTGGGGTCTTTGCTGTCCAGGAGGGTAAAACAGCTTCTTCTGTGCTTTTCCTGTAAGGGAGATGTTTGGGAAAGCCTGTTTCTGTCTAGTATGTGTATGGAGTGCATTGGGTGACTGTAAGTGTAACAAATCCCTTTATTCCCAGGCATTAAACTTCGTCCCTATCAATTAGAAGGTGTGAACTGGCTGGTGCAATGCTATGAAGTCCAGCATGGCTGTATCCTGGGTGATGAGATGGGCCTTGGGAAGACTTGTCAGGTGTGTCTTCTTCTTCTGGAAAATGATCTTTGCTTTAAGTTTTGGGGTTTTAGCCTAATGTTTCTGCAGAATGAAAAATAAAAAGAAAAAGTGCCCTGATTCCCCCCCACCCCTTCAGAATTCCATACTCAAGTGAGAGCTCATTGTCTCTTTCAGTCCTTAACCACTTTAAACGAGTCCTGAGTTAAGGCCTGTGTAACTCCAAATAGGTTTCAGGGTTTTGTAAAAAGATGAGTGGCCATTTTATCCAAACACCTTAATGCATAATTCATAGTGTGCAGAGTTGAAGGCACAATACACAGCCAGTACAGGGAAAATGATGTCCTTTTGATGCACTTTCACCAAGGAGATTTTTGTGTTTGTCAAGACATGGATTAAAATTTATACATCTAATTTTTTCAGAGGTTTGTTGGATTTTTTTTTCAAGTTTTTCAGCGGGTTTAAGTTTTGTTGGAAAATGACTTTTTGTGCTTTGGATCAGCTGATTTTATTCAATAGATCTTAAATTACAAATACATTTAGAAAGTGATGCATGGTAGACCTGGTTTGTGAGTGTGCTACTTTTTGTGCTTTGGATCAGCTGATCCAAATTTTATTCAATAGATCTTAAATTACAAATACATTTAGAAAGTGATGCATGGTAGACCTGGTTTGTGAGTGTGCAAGAAAGGGGCTTCATATATTGAGGTCATGTTTTAGGATCTAAGCCTTTTGGTCTGTATCCCACTTGATATGCTGTTAACTCTGATTTGTGATAATGAACCTATGGAAACTAGCTGCAAAGCTCAACAAGGAGACAGTTTATATAGGATCAGGCTATCAGGTTGAACCCTTCCCTTGTTATAAAAAAATATTTTTCTTGCCTTTTAGACCATTTCTCTACTTCTTTATTTGACAAAAAAGTTATCCAGCAAAGAGAGATTTCTGATACTTTGTCCTCTGTCAGTTCTGAGCAACTGGAAGGAAGAGCTGGAGAGGTAAGTTTTAACAGTTGTCTGGCTTACTATGTTATTCCTCAGATTTCCAATTGCAAAGTTTGCAAGTTGCAAGATTGCAAAGATTGTTTTCAAATGTGCTCACTCCCAACACTTTCTTTTTATCCTTTCAAAGGGATAGAAAGTAAAAAGGGAAGCTGCTACTAAACCAACAAATCAATGCAGACTATGCAGTTAATGCATAGTCTTTACAATGCTGTGGTATACACAAATCCATCCATCCTATATTATTGGCTGACTTTCAGTCCAAATGCCTTACACTAGCTCCTTGCTTTTTATTGATTTGTAACCCTCCCTGCTCAGCCTCTCTTAGGCAAAATCTGCTGAAGACAGCCAGGAATCTTCATAGTAAAAGGTAAGACCCAGGTTGGGGGGCATGCTCACATATGCACACCAAATACATCACACCTGTGCATGCAGCCCATCCTCACTGGGGTGACAGTGCTGATGTGTGTCAGGGTGACAGGCTGCTGTGCCTGAAACATGTGCATTTGTGGTCTGTAGCCCACAGATTCCTTATAAGAGGAAGGGCTAGAAATTAAAGGTTAGAACAGAAGTCTGTCTTTGTGGCTGTCAGCTGATGCATCTGAAGTCATCCAGGTTGCATTCTGAAGTGAGATGGCCTGATTTGGATAGATGTTGGTTGGAATAATTGGGAGAAAGTGCATTCCTTCATAGAGCAGCAGTGCAGATTTCCAGAAGGAGTATTAGGTAAATAGCAGTGGTGGGATTAAATGAGGAGGAGTTTTATGGTCCAACAATTGGAACTGGTTTTATCTGCTTTTTGACTGAGAGAATATATTTTTGAGGCCCTGACTAGGACCTCTTTGCTGCAGACATTTTTTGTCTTTATTTTAGTATGATCCAGGCCAATTCTTTGGCCTCATCTGGGCCAATTGTATTCATTCACCTGCTTCTTATGAACTTTTTTCAGTTCAGAATAGCAGTTAAGGTCATGAGACTGGTTTTCAATTGTCTGCCTGGGACTCTTACAGCTAAAAGAATGTAGGTTTACTTAGGACTTGTCCAAACCAGAGCCAACAGCTGAGGTGCCAACCTGAGGTGAAAATTATGAAGGAGTGAGATTGAAGAGCTGAGGGCCAGACACATCTCACAGGAGTGTAGGGTGTTTGGATAGAATTCTCATCATCTGTGCAGTGGCTGTGTTTGGTAATGAGGTCCAGGGTCATAAACACATGAAAAGACTTAGCTTGGCTCACTGTTTTTGCTCTGTCTTTCTCTTACCAACAGGTTTGCTCCAGGTCTTTCTTTCATAACATATGTAGGTAGCAAGGAAGAGCGACCCAAACTGCAGGAGAATCTGAAAAGATCCTCTCACTTCCATGCACTCCTGACAACATACGAGGTACGTGATGTCTTTGGCACTTGAAAGGGGGGCTCAAGTTTTCCTTGCCTTTTTGATTCCTCTGTACCACCCAGTTCATGCCTTGTCAGCCTACAAGTTTTCTTACTTTTACCCTTCTAGTTCTCTTCCCCCCTCTCCCTGGGTGGAGCGTGAGTGAGAGGGGGTGTGGTGTTAAACCATGACATGCTGAAGGTGTCATGTAGCTGTCATTTTTCTTCCTCAGGCAGTAAGTGCCTTCATTCCACTCTGTACCTTTTCACCATAGTTTGCAAGCAGACAGAAAAATACCCTGCTTATTAACTGATGTATTTAATTAAATCATAAATCACAGTTCATTTTCTTTCATTGCAGATTTGCCTGAAAGATGCAGCGTTTCTAAAGTCGTGAGTGTGGTTTTAATTTCTTCAAATTTAAGTGGATATCTATCAACGATTTCTTAAGTGGATAATTGTATGTGCAAGATTCTGTGCTGTTTCACAAGAGAGAGGGATGTTCTTGGCTTGTGATTAGAACTTTGCCTTTTCCGACTTTCAGTCTTTAATGTCAGCTAAAACACTTGTGAACTTCCCCCAAGGACAGTTTTCAAGCCAGTTAACTCAAAGTGACATGACACATAGTGACTTACAGCAGTACATTAAGTATCAGTCCAGCAGAGGACATCCTCAAGAGCTTCAGGTTATAAAGGTATTAGTTGCAAAATTCACTGAAACTGACCCGCATTATATAACAGTGATAATGTCCTGAAGTTTATTGCCTCCAGTCAGAACTGTGGAGGGCTTATGAAGCATTATGCCGTCTACAAAGGCTGATTATTCAGCTGAAATTCAGCCTGTAGGAGGTACTGTCATGGTCACTCAGAATTCCACAGGCATCTGCACTTGAAATGGGGAGGAATTTTCCTTTTTTCTTAGCAGTAGTGCCAGTGCCTTGCAGTGGTGTTGTGACAAATGCTGGGGGCAGCTATACATAATGCATGGCTCAGTGTCTTTGTAGAAGAACAAATCCAGTGGCCCCCGCTGGCACAATTTTGTGTCTGTCAGGAGCAGTCAGGCCCACAGTGGGCACTCCCTGTCTTTCAGCAAAGCACCTGTCCTTGGCCACTGCTGGAAGTGGCAGACTGTGCTGCACATCCTGGTAGAATCCAGGTCTAATGAAAGGTAGCCATGACTGTATTGTCCTTACAGTTTCATATCATGTTCTGCATTGCTGCATATTACTCTGTTTATTTTAAAGTGTAGCCCAGGTATGTAGCATCCAGAGAGAGCAAATAGGTAGCCCTAGTATCACAGAAATGTCAGCTCCAGAGTAATTTCCTACTTCTAAAGCTAATAAATAACCTCAAAGCCATGTCACTCAAATTTAGGGTTTTGCCCTTTAGTCTTCCTTCAGGGAAAAAAAAAAAAAAAGTGGTTGCTAATCATTTGTACCTTGTTCTGTGTGGGAGCATTGGAGCACTTTGTAAAGGAGGGTCAGAGTTATCAGATGTCTCCCCACCACTACTCCTCACAAGCAGCGTAACAGCACAAATGAGTTGAGCAAGAGCCATGCTCTAATGGAATAGATGAGGGATCAGACTGCTCTGCACATGAGCTTCTGCAATGCTGCACAGTGCAGAGTCCTTTGGCAATTCAGCTCCTGAGCTTGTAGAATAAGAGTAATGACACTTGATTGTTCTGGCGATCGAGAACCTCTCTGATACAGCAGAGAGGGAAATCAAGGCAAACAAAAAGCCTTTTTAGGAAGAATGTAGGTCACTGTGATTTCAGATGCTGTGTTCCACTGGGAATAGAAGTGTGTGGGTGAGAAAAGATGGAGGTTCATGCTTTCTCTCCCCTGGAAATGACTCTGATGTGGAAGTTGAAACCCTACTGATGAGGAGGCACAGACACTGAGGGTTGAGAAGATGTGGAGTTTCAATTAAGCCTAGTGGATCTACTGGATCACCAGTGATTCTGCAGCCTACTACTACCACACTCTGCATAGAGCTGTATGAACACAGATTAAGTTGAAGCTCCTTTCTTGGGTGATTTGCCTTGGGATCACTCTTCCATCACTGCCTCATGATCATTGCTGCGTTGTTGCACAGGTGCTAGGGCTTAGTTTCATGTCTCTTTTTCCAAATCAGAGACCTCTTTGAATGTTCAAAAAACTTGTGCTTATATCATTTTCCTGATAGTAACAGGGGTGGAGAGAGAAGTAAGAAATTCGAGTGAATTTTGTTAGTCTTGATTTCAGAAAAAACTCACCCAGACTATAGTTCCAAACCTCTGTCGGCTCTTCCAAAACAGTACCTGTGAATTTCACCCCACTTCTGCTGTTTGCTTGTTGTTCATGGGGTGGGACCCCATCTCAAGTTGAGCCAAGCAGAGCCACCACTTACTTTGGTCTTTTTGTACTTACAAGAATGAATTGTCAGCCCCTTACTGAAGATGCTGTTTTTTGCTTGTTCAGCTTTAACTGGGCTGCCTTGGTTGTAGATGAAGCTCACAGACTGAAAAATCAAAATTCTCTGCTTCACAAGACACTTTCTGAGGTAAAGTAACTCATCTATCTTCTAGTGCCTTAAGACTTTTCCCTTTTCAGATTCTCTGTGAATCCGTGTGAATCATCACTTGTTTCCATCAGAGCTGGTGAAAAGATTCCCATATTTAGTGGCAGAGAGATAAAGGTCTTGTTGGCTATGCATAGCAGTGGGCAGTATTTGCAGCTTCCCTCTCATTCTGCTTCATGTTTGGGCTTGCCATGTTGGAGCAATTTGAAAAACTTGAAAAAGTAAAACAGCCAGACATGGTGCTTCACCACAGCTGTGCCACTACAGAAGTAGATGTCTGGCTGACCTAAGCAACAAGAGGCCATCTCCAGCTCTGGCAGGGTGAAGGAGCCCTTGCCTAGCTCATGAGACCTCAAGTCTTGAACTACTGACTTCCACTGTCTCATTTAATGGAGCCACCCTTGTTTACAGAAATTAGGAGAATTGCTCCAGCTGCCAAAGCTCCCAGCCAGAGTATCAAATGCCTGAATGAAGGCTGCACTTCTTTTCATGGCAGTGAAACATCAGCATTTGGTGTGTGCTGGCATCAGCAACAATGTACTACAATACATCTTGGAAAATAGGGGGTTTTATTGAATTCCTGAAAGTCTTACATATTCTGAACATGTTGTCCATGTTGTCTGTAATTCAGGAGCTTTGGTTATAATCACAAAAAAATAGATGTGATTCACCTCATCTCTCCTCCTAACTTGTTTTCTATTACCGAACTTGAGAGAAATTTGTATCTTTCCAAAAGTAAACGTATTTCTCAAGTCTCTTATGGGGATTACTGTGAGCAACATGGACCTGATAGTGTTTGTTGGTTTGTCAGAGTTGCTCAGCAAACAGAAATGGAACTTAGTCTGACGCAGTTTCATTCCACTGCCCTATTCCAACTACATTTTCCAGTAATCCCTCCTTATCTAACATCTAGTGTGCAGTATTAGACTGTAGACTGCATGGACCTGAGCGTTTTAATGGAGTCAGTTTTGTACTTTGTTCTTATTTGGCTTACATTCAATTCCTTGCACTGGTGCCAGCCTTGTCAGTTTGGAGCTGTTTGACTGTCACACCATACCTCATGTTTGGATGGTTTTGGCAAATCTGCAGCATTCTGCGAGCAGTTCCGTGCTGGCACTCATCTTCTAAGTTAAGCCTGAGTGGTGTAGGTGGACTTGTATATTAACTAACTATTCATTACAGACACTTTTTCCTAATAATTTTGTTTTATTGCTGTTTTTTTTCAGTTCTCAGTAGGCTTCTGCCTGCTACTCACAGGCACTCCAATCCAGAACAGCCTCCAGGAACTGTACTCCTTACTCAGCCTTATTGAACCTGACATCTTTCCCCAGGACCAAGTGAAAGAGTTTGTTGAGTATTACCAAGTTATTGAAAAGGAGAGTGAGCCAGGTCAGTAATAAGCCACATTGTACTTCAGTCAGAACCAGCTTTTATCTTGACTAGGAAGCAACCATGTTGTGTCCTCTTTATTTGCCTTCTTTTAATGGTAACAAGCTTTAAAACAAAGCCAGAAAAACTAATGATTACTTTTAAGGAAAGAGCTTTCTTAATGTAGTCCCAAGTGTTGCAAGTATGCAGCTATATTTTGGTTTCTCTGTTTGCAAAATGTGGCTTGAATGGTTTCACCAATAGATGTGAGATTCCTTTTACATTTATTTTGAAAGTGTACTTCTGAAGGTATTGTATAAATTCCTTACCTTTAACACAGTATTCTCCTCTGGTTCTCCTCTGGTTTTGCGTGGTTTTTTGTGGGTTTTTTGTTTGTTTGTTTGTTGGTTTTTTTAAAATTTCTCCCTGCCTCTGCATAGCCAAAGAATTGCACAGTCTTCTGCAGCCATTTCTGCTTCGGAGAGTCAAATCTGAGGTGGCTGCAGAGCTGCCAAAGAAGGTGGAAGTGGTTCTGTACCATGGAATGTCAGCTCTGCAGAAGAAGTACTACAAGGCTATTTTGACAAAAGATCTAGGTAACTGGGCATTTTGATTTTTGCGTGGGTTTTTTTGTGGGTTTTTTCTTTGTTTGTTTGTTGGTTTTTTTTTTAAATTTCTCCCTGCCTCTGCATAGCCAAAGAATTGCACAGTCTTCTGCAGCCATTTCTGCTTCGGAGAGTCAAATCTGAGGTGGCTGCAGAGCTGCCAAAGAAGGTGGAAGTGGTTCTGTACCATGGAATGTCAGCTCTGCAGAAGAAGTACTACAAGGCTATTTTGACAAAAGATCTAGGTAACTGGGCATTTTGAAGTCTATAAATTATTTTTAAAAAACAAACTAATTCCTGTTGTACATGCATGCTCTGTCGTAAAGAAGCAGTTGCTTTGGTCTGCGGCATATGTACAGAATAAATATGCCAAATTTGAGTTGCTTAATTTTGGTTTTAGCTTGTGGTAAAATAAGAGACATAATCTATTGCTCAGGTATTGTGAGCTAGGAAGGGTCAGCTTGAGGATCTGCTTTGGGCAATTTCAAAGTAATTAAAGTAAATTAAAAATACTTACCACAAGGTAAGCCTGCTCCTATTGCATGTCTTTGTATTCAAGCAAAAGGGTGGTACAAGAAATCTGTGGCTCTCTACAAATTTTCTAATAGTAGCACACATGCCATAAAGCAAATTTCAACCTACTGGATGCAGATAGGAGTTTTTTGGGAAACTGCAGGGTTATATAGGCAATGCAACCACTATCATCATGTGGCTTGTTAGTGCTTATTTGTAGTAGGGAAATTGAAACTGGGGAGTTGCAGATGCTTTCTTCTTCTAGGGCTTTCTAGCAGTTTGCATGAACATCACCCAGAAATCTGAAACTTCATCTTCTACTGTAGTCAGCATATGTGCATGCTTTTTTTTTTGTTTTTCACAAAAATGCAACAAGGAGATCTTGCTGCCCAGGAGATCCTGACTGTGCTGTATATATATATATTTGAAAATGCAAATGAAATGCACCAAATTTCTTTCACTTATTTTGATGATTTCACTCAGAAAAATTACAGTGACATTTTCTAGGGAGTTCAGAAAGTTCAGTGAGTCTGACAAGGCAAAGTAGTGCTTATCAGGGTTCTACTGTAGTCAGCATATGGGCATGCTTTTTTTTTTTTGTTCTTCACAAAAATGCAACAAGGAGATCTTGTTGCCCAGGAGATCCTGACTGTGCTGTATATATATATATTTGAAAATGCAAATGAAATGCACCAAATTTCTTTCACTTATTTTGATGATTTCACTCAGAAAAATTACAGTGACATTTTCTAGGGAGTCCAGAAAGTTCCGTGAATCTGACAAGGCAAAGTAGTGCTTATCAGGGTCTTATTTCTAAAAGCTTGTCCAAAAAGTGTGAGGGAAATTTTTTTTTGGTCCATGAAAACAGATGGGAAATTCAAATCCAGATATGATTCACAGAGAGAAATACTCCAGTGCTGAAGCACTTCAGAGCAATGTTTAGTACCAAGACATTCCCAGTCACAACCATTAATGCAGCGTGGGCTTCCCTGCTCTGTTTCTTTCTCTGCTCTTTGTTCCAGATGCATTTGAAAATGAAATGGGAAGGAAGGTTACACTCCAGAATGTCTTAATTCAGCTTCGGAAGTGTGTTGCCCACCCATACCTCTTCAATGGTAGGAAAGCACTGTCCTCTTTTGGAACAGAAAAAATCACTTTCTTGATTTATACTGTAGTTTTCTATTATTAGTGTAATGCTTAGAAGAAGCAAGTAATAAACACTCTTGTACTTGAATCAGTAGCAGCTGTGAGTTTGTGACCAGTTCCAACACATGACAGTTCATCAATAATGACGAATAAACTAGGAGACTGTGTGAAGTCTGAGTTTCTGACTGCAGCTTTCTATTTCTGTGTCTTCTGTCATGTAAGCAATCACAATGCTTTGTGAACTACTGAGGGTGTCATTTGGAGATAGAGAAGGACTGTCCCTATCTTCTCAAGAAAGCATTGTGTCGCTCTGCTCAGCAAAAGCGACCATGCAGACACACTGGGGTTTACCACAGAATTGTTATTTCTGTGGTTTTAACTCTGCTTTTGAAACTCCTTTCTGTTCCAGGTGTTGAGCCAGAACCCTTTGAGATTGGAGACCATATTGTTGAAGCCAGTGGCAAGATGTGTTTGTTGGATAAGCTCCTTTCATTCTTGTACGCTGGGTATGTCATGTTGGGATGGGGTTGACATAGGGAGAAAGAGTAAACTGGGAAAGCACACTACTTTTTTTAGCCGTAGATTGAGCAGTTGTTCATCACAACACAAGCACTGACCTATTCATTCCACATTACTCACTACCTGAAAGAAGTAAAAAAAGCTGTACTGGAGATGGCAGAAGAACCTTGAAGATTTTTGTAGCTTCCCTTTAAGCATTTCTCAAAGCACTTGACTAACTCTCTCACATGCTTTCATATTTGCCATGTTTTAGAACCTGGGACAATAGCCATGTGACTTGGTATTCAGCATATCTGCTTTGATTGTGAGTTTCCTGAGAGTGGTTTCTAATGCCTCGGTTGAGTTTCTTTGTGCTAGCATGCCTTTGTTAGCCTGGGAGGCACAGTCCATGGTAAATGGGAAAAAGAAAAACCCAAGAATAAGCTGAAACTTCAGAAGTTTTGGGATGTTCAGAACCCCTTGTGTTGTGTCTGGTGAGTTCAGAACCTGGAATCCAAAGACCAAAGAACAGAGCTTCAACAGCCCTTGTGAAGTTCTGATGTGATTTTGTTGTCTTTGTCCTGCTGTGTAGCACCTTGTGAGTAGCTACCTCTCCACTGAATGCGTTTGCTGCAGGACCAGCCCTGTGGAAATTCTGGACTGGGAAATGTCTATGTTCTGCTTTAGGGTGAAGTCTTATTTAAATAGTGCACTGTCTGAGGCCTAGGCTCGGAGGGAGGAGAGTTGATTTCTTAACACACCTTTGTAGGTAGAGCTTGATCTTTGAAGGTTATCTTCTGGAGAAGGAAGTGTTCTGCTGTTATAGAGATGCTGATGTTACATTTTCCCAGAATTTCAGATGGTGAAGAAGACCTCATCATGCTAGGCTGAAGCTGGGGGTCCTTTTAGACAGGCTCCTTGCCAGCCTGTAACCACAGCGGAGCTGTGTCAGAGCCCCGTTACTTCTCTTGACTCCACACTCTGGACAGGCAAATGATGAAGGCAGATAAATCTTAACTGATTGCATTTAGATGTGGAGCTGAAAATGTGCTGAGGGAACAGGCTGTGATTCTGGGAGGCCTTGCTGTGTAACAGGGACTGATAATGACTGGTTAAGCTACTGTGACCCCCAGCAGGCTGTGAAATGCTGTCACAGTATGCTGAGGATCACAGGATTTCGTGTTCTTCTTGCAGAGGCCACCGTGTGTTGCTCTTTTCTCAGATGACTCAACTGCTCGATATCCTGCAGGACTACATGGACTATAGAGGTACGTTGTGCACACTTTGGTATGACAGAGCTTATCCTAATGATCTCTGCCTGATACTGTTCCTGTGATTTTGATTGATCTGTCTGGGATGGGGAAAGAAATGTGATGAAGGTTTATTGGTTCTTAGTAGATAGGGACCATATTCCTGCAGCAGCTCTGTGAGTTGGAGAGTCTTGAGTTCAGCTCTTTGCTGTTACCAGCTTCCCGAAATGAGCTGGCAGTTAAGTGTTCTTCAAAGTAACTTTTGTGCCTTGAAATGGAGATAACAAATGGCAGTGTAGCAATGTTTCATTATATACCTGTGTTCAATTGTGTACCCGTGTCCTGAAGTAATTTTAATAAAGGCAGTAGGCTGGCTCTAGATTCATTTTGTCCACCACAAAACACAAACTGAGCCACAGTTACACCAGGAAATTAATTTTTGATTAAAACAGTTGTTGACAGTGGGGCCCCGAAATGTCTGAGGGCAGGTTGGATCAGACCATTTTTGGCAAGGTTAGCAATGTGTTCTTGGGACATTTTCTTTTGTGTCAATCCACGTGGCTCCATGCCTACTTAGGATTTCCCATGAAAGAGGCTTTTGTTTGGTGTTTATGGTTTTGGACAACTAATAATGTAGGATAAAGCCAAATGCAGTGCCATATCCCATACTGCATGCTCACAGCAAAGCACACTGAAGGCCGTGGGAGTTTGGATAAGGAGGATCTGATGGTTCTTGGCCTGCTTTGTGGGGCCAAGAGCCAGCACAGCATAGTCTGAAATGGGACTGTGTGCTAATGTTCTTTTACTGAAATGGAGCTAACAAATGGCAGTGTAGCAATGTTTCATTATATACCTGTGTTCAATTGTGTACCCGTGTCCTGAAGTAATTTTAATAAAGGCAGTAGGCTGGCTCTAGATTCATTTTGTCCACCACAAAACACAAACTGAGCCACAGTTACACCAGGAAATTAATTTTTGATTAAAACAGTTGTTGACAGTGGGGCCCCGAAATGTCTGAGGGCAGGTTGGATCAGACCATTTTTGGCAAGGTTAGCAATGTGTTCTTGGGACATTTTCTTTTGTGTCAATCCACGTGGCTCCATGCCTACTTAGGATTTCCCATGAAAGAGGCTTTTGTTTGGTGTTTATGGTTTTGGACAACTAATAATGTAGGATAAAGCCAAATGCAGTGCCATATCCCATACTGCATGCTCACAGCAAAGCACACTGAAGGCCGTGGGAGTTTGGATAAGGAGGATCTGATGGTTCTTGGCCTGCTTTGTGGGGCCAAGAGCCAGCACAGCATAGTCTGAAATGGGACTGTGTGCTAATGTTCTTTTACTTGGGCTCTGAATTTTCCTGTTGTGTTTCCAAGCAGTAAATTAAATGCTAAGAGTCTCTGCTTCAGACTCAGCTAAATTACTTTTTACCAACAGTCAATTTGGAAGTCAGGGTCATTACCTCAGTTTATACGAGGTTTAACTGGGAAAAAAATGAAGGAATTGAAGGCAATTAAATGAGAACCAAGCCAGGAGGATCTGGCACAAAAAGATTCAGGACAGCAGTGAGACAATAGAGAGTGAGGTAAGAGGGTAAGAGCAAAGGCAAAGTTTCAGAAACATTCACACTGTTTGTTTGGAAAGGCTACAGCTACGAGCGGCTGGATGGCTCTGTTAGGGGTGAGGAGAGACACCTTGCCATCAAGAACTTTGGTCAACAGCCCATCTTTATCTTCCTGCTGAGCACCAGAGCAGGTAAGTAAGGAGAGACAAACAAACCATCTTGCTTCTGCACTCTTATTTTATTCCCTCTGGCAGGGTTTCAGGGAATTCTGAATCCTGCAGAGCCTGCTCATGTGGGGGATTTTTGAGGGAGACAGGACACATCCTGAACTTGGGTCTGTCATCTAGGACATCTGGTTTCTGTGCTTTCCTTTTGGCAGCTGATGCCAAGATCCTTTTCATATTGCAGCCTCTTGAGTTTATTTTATTCCAAGTTCCATAATGTCTGTCTCTGTGCCAGTTTGAGCTTAAGGAATCTCACTACCATTTTATTTCTGCAAGCATCAGACTTCAGGCAGGAACAGACTTCCTTTAAGTAAGCTGGTGGAATTGCTTCTCAAGTTTGCTGAACATGGACGTGCTCAGACAGACTGAAACGAGAGTCTTTTACTGTCCCGAGGCTGCAGAGAACTCCATGGGACTGCCATCTGTGCTGCTTCCCCTCTTCACTCCCTGGGCAGATCTGTGTCTTCTACACAGTTTCAAACCTCCCTGTCTTTCTGTTCAAACAAGCACAGAGCCAGGCTTCTGCTTGTCTCCAGAGGAGGAATCCACACTGCTTGGTCTCAGACATCAAACTGGAACCAGGTCTTCCTTTGGGCTTCTGGTTAGACTTGTCTTGATGAGCCACAGTGCACAGCGAGGAGCACACAGGGATAGTGAGGGGAAGACCCTAATGCTGGATGTGTGTCAGGAGTATGTGTGTCTGTCACCACAGTGCCTGAGCTCCCCCTCCCATGCCAGCCACACTTAGGGTTGTTTTTTACAGCACCCTGCTATGTCTGGCCAAAGCATCTTGCATTCAGCTGGGAGCAGGTGTGCTAACAGTATTGCCATTGTTGTTATATTATGGACACACATTTTCAGGTGCATGATGGTGTCTCCACTTGCAGGGATATTCTGATTACAGGGAAGGTAAGAAGGTCTTGTCATGAGTTGGGGAAAATGTAAGGCAGCAGACTGTCCCCTCTTGAACTACACAATGTGGTAACAGTAGAGGTATTTTAAAATGTAAAATTAACTTATTTTTTTATCTTTTTGTTTCACGAGAGCCCAAGTTCTAACCTCAAAACCTGTAAATCTCATAAACACCTGGGCTCTGGTTATTGTATAGTTTGGCTTGGTGTTTTTCACCGTTTCAGTGGTATATTTACAGCTGGTTCTGTGCTGTAGCCAAGTCATGACTTGGGCAGTCCTTTGGGGCTTCAGGGAAGCCAGTCCTTGCAGGGATAATCTGCCTGCCAGCAGAAGAATTATGTCTGTTCATCAGTTTTAACAATCAGACCCTTTTGTATTGGTTCACTCACACCCTATGTTTTTTGGTTACACTGCATTTTACAGCTTCTTTTTTGGACTGTTGCAGGAAGCTGGAAATGGAATGCTTACCCATCTGTCTAGATCCTTAAGAGACTTAGATTTGGGTTTGAGAGATGGAGTGGATTAGATACAGTTGATCAGATCTGACAGAACTTTGCACAGCATAAATTCTCCAGCTTCTTTATTTTCTGTCGGTGACATATTTTATGACCTCCTTCTTTTGTTTGTAGGTGGAGTTGGCATGAATCTGACAGCAGCAGATACAGTTATTTTTGCTGATAGTGATTTTAACCCACAAAATGACTTGCAAGCAATAGCAAGAGCTCACCGGATTGGGCAGCACAAGTGAGAAATGTTACTACTTGTGGTTTGGTTGCTGACTCTTGGCCTCTCAGTATTACTTTCCCCTTCCATAGGCAATGAAAAGTTAAAGCATGAGGATAGACTGAAGATCAAAGGGGAGCAGAGAGGACTTTGTGTCTTCATTTTCCAACTGCAGCCTCATACAGTCTTGTCCTTGTCATGTATCTAGGGTGGGAACTTTGTAAATTTGGAGTAGGAGATGGAGGGTGGAGGTTTGCCTGCACTTTTGCAGTGAGCATTTCTCCTGTGTCAAGCAGAATTGTATCAGCATCACATTTCTGCTGATTATTTTTGATCATTTTGTTTCTGCCTTCTTTACCTACCAAAGGAGTGGGTGAGGGGATAGTAAATACCTTAGTGCACCTCAAAACAAAGTAAGTAATAAGAATTTTCTTAAACTTTTCAAGGCCTGTAAAAATTATCCGTTTGATTGGGCGAGATACAGTTGAAGAAATAATCTACCGAAGAGCTGCCTCGAAGCTCCGTCTGACCAATGCCATTGTCGAAGGGGGGCACTTTGCTCTGGGAGCGCCCAAGCCTCAGGGAACAGCAGAGTTGCAGGTAAACCAGAGCTGTATCCTCAATTTGACTCCAGTAACCACTTTAGAAATGTGCCAGAATGTTTCACTGTTTATGTCGGATTTGAACCTCTGCAAATAGTTATGCATTGACATGACAGCTTTTGTATGTAGCAACCAAAATGACATCCCAGGTCCAGACAGCACCTGATGTTTGAAGACAGTTTTTGCAATTTTGAAGTGTGTTCATTGTGGAAAAAGGGTGTGTTGTCTTGGAGAAGAGGACAAGACAGAACCTTTCTTTGTCTTACTTGCTTTTTAATTATAATTAGTGGAAATTATAAAAAGTGGAAGCTGGACTCATTGTTTGTCTAACTGATCTGTCTCTGGTGCTTTTCTCCCACAAACAGAGCTGATAAGAAGTCAGGTGATAACCTAGTCAGCTTTTGGTTGTTAGTCTGAAACTCCGTCAACCTTCTTTTGACTTCTTGGCAAATACAGTGTCCCAGAAGTCAGGACTTGATTTATAATTCTGACCTGAAAGCTGAGGTTTGTGTTGAGAACTTGGCTGCAAAACATCAAGCAAAGTGACATTTAAGGGAATATATACCCTGTGTGGTAGCTTTAGCTAAACCTAGAAGAGGTTTGGATTTAGTATATCCTTTCCCCCTCTGTCTGCCCTTCCTGCCCCTTTTATATGTATCTCAGCAATTAAAGTTTCTGTGGGTGAAGTGTAACTGAGCCCATAGGAAGTTCCATGCTGATATTTTTCTCCCCCTGGATTTTTATGGTATTTAGGCTTTTGTTTTAAACGAGTTGAGGGCAAAAGCAAGCCTGGCCTTTTTGACTGTGAGGAAAGCTGCTCAAATGCAGTCAGTAGAGTGATATTTTGTCATTTAGCCCTGAAGAAAAACGACTGTTCAAGTCTAGATGAGTTATGATTATGTGAGATATGTTGTTGGGGCTTGTCCCGTCAGGTGTTGGGAGAATGGGGCATGTTAAAGAATAAGTATTTTGACAGGCAGCCTTAAAGCTTAGGTTCCACCACTCATACATCCTTTGCTTTTAAGCCTGAGAAGCTCAACACACTGGGATTGACATGGAATTAGAGGATAATAATAGTGAACTTCCCCTTCTCTTTGTTAAAGCTGAGTGAAATCTTGAAATTTGGCCTGGATAAATTGCTCTCCTCTGAGGGAAGTACTGTACAGGATGTGGAGCTGGAAAACATCCTTGGAGAGACAAAAGGAGGGCAGTGGATAATGGACACTGTGCTGCCACAAAAGGAAGAGAATGAAGAGGACGATACAGAGAGTAAGTTAAGAATCTAAATAGCTGTGTCACTTGAGTGCTGGCAAAGAAGGCTTCCCAGGTAGGGGTGGCATTTTTCAGGCAATAAGTGGAAAAGCAGAATTGTAATTAAGTTACTTGGATTTTGTTTGTGAACTATCCACAAACTTTACTTCTGAGTGTTTATTGGTGTTTTTGTTCTTTTTTTGTGTCCTTATTTGCCTGTTTGTAAGATAATATTAACAATACTTGCCCAGTTTTTGTGGCTGAGAGTTGAATTCCTTTTCATATTTTAATACCTCAGATGGAAATTCCTGAGAAATGGGGAAATATTAATATTGTAGCTACTGCTTTTCCCAGAGAACCATTAAGATAGATCTACAGTTTTGGAGATGTTATAGTAAGTTAAGGAAAGGCTGTGTAGCAGGTGTTTAATTTTTTATCTCCAAATAAAGGATTATTTGCTATGAAAATCCAAAAGGTGAGGTAAGAAATGCAGAGTCATGGTGTCCATAGAATTAAACCTACTCTGTCTTCAAAACTCTGCTTTCCAGCCCAAATTTCACCCAGCTGTGGTTAGTTTTTCATAGCCCCATACTACCTGAAAATAAATTCTAAGGATACTTTCCTCTTCCACTGTCTTCTTTCCCAGAGAAAGACTGAATTTTTGTCTGGGTACACTGTAGCACTTAAATACAGATTTTTTATTGAAGCTGAAATGTGGCTCTGCAGGACAGTTATTGTCCATCCAGCAGCAGTTGCCAGCAATGAGAAATTATTTGCTGAGAGTTAGCCAAGAGTGGTATTTTCTGGTGGTGACTTAAAAGAGGGGCAGTAGTACCATACTCTGTAATAAGTATAGGGAAAATAACTCATGTGGTGAGCAGCAACCCTGGGCTGCCAGAGTTCTGTGCTTTCATTTCATTTGGGAAGTCAAAAGCAAAAATTTGCTGTCCCTTTTCAAGAGCTGCCTGTAACTACATAGCAAAGCTGAATGAATTCTCCACTGGCAGAGCTGGAATGACCAAAGCAATGGAACCACAATTTAAAATAATTAATTAAATGAAATAGGAAGAAAGCTTCTTGCCAGTCTAAACATGTTAAATTATCTTAAATTAAAAGCTTTTGTCAGAGGAAGCATATTTTGATTCTCCTGTTTCTACATGATACTGACTCTGGTCATACCAAAAAGTTGTGAAAGTGAACATCTTTCTCTGCTGAGGGTAGAACAATGTCACAGAAGAGCCAGATAGATTTTTTGATCTCACTGTACATTTGGTGTGTTAGTAGGTTTCAGTTCCTTTTCACACTTTTCAATTATTTTTTAAAGATCACATTTACGTGTATGAAGGCAAAGATTATTCAAAAGAACCCAGCAGCGAAGACAAAAAAGCATTTGATCAGCTTTTGGATCTTCAGAAAGCATTGATTGAAAAAACCAGTAAGGAAGGAAGAGCTCTCCGGAACAAAGCAAACGTAAGGCAGATGTGACAAGGAACATGATGCTCTTTCATTTGCTCGTGGAAAATGAAACTTGGCAGTTTTCTCTCTTTACCTACAGCTTGCAGAAGGCATGTTAAAAGATTTGGATGTCAGTGTACTAAAGTTGGCTCTGGAATCAGGGCTTGACAATTCAGCAGTTCTAACAGATCTGAGATATGCTGTAGAGGGCACTTCTACATAAACTCAAGTCACAAAACCACCTATTATGTGACAGTTGAGTTCTGATGATTAAGACTTGTGGACAAGTAAACAAATAGGAAAGGAATGTGGGTTAAGGAGGGCAAAGATGAGCAGTTTGTTTCTATGATACCTCTTTCTTTCTCCAGGCCCTTCTCACAGGCCTTCGGGAGCAGTCAGCCAGGAGGAAGCACTTGCTGAGTGAAGAAGAGCTGGAGGCTCGCAGGAAGAAGCGCCAAGAAGCAGCAGCAAAGAGAGCAAGGCTCATGGAGGAAAAGAAGGCAGCAAAAGCAGAGGCAGAGCACAAGAAAAAGTATGGTTTTTATTGCATCTACTACTTGTAAACTGATGTCTATTGCACTGTATTCTTGGAATGTGTCTGGTTGATGGAAATAATATGCTCAAACTGCATAACATGGGGATGTGAAGGTGGGAAAATGGCTTGAGTGCCTAGCAAGGGTTCTTTCCTCCTGAATACCCTGCATGAATTTACTTTAATTCATAGAGGATGTCCTGAATAAGAGCCCCATGTCTGGCTGTACGATTAATGAGCGTTTGGGAGAAGCTTTCTGAAGTGTCACAGTTGGCCCCCTACAAAGTGCTCTGACATCTGTGACTCTCTGGCACATCTTAACTTTCTCCTTGTTATTTCCCAGGTGTTACTTCCTTTTCACCACTCTGAGAAGCTCCTTGCCCTTTGTTACGTGCTCACTTTTTCCATGCCTGCAATTGGCTTATCACATTGGCATGTGGCTCCTAATGTTATAAATAAGAATTTTGGTAACCATTGTTCTGGCCTAAAATGGGGTGGGAGCAGAGGGAATGCAGGTCTAGGTCTCCTGTGTTTCACTGAAATTATTTAAACCAAGCTGTGTGCCCCCTTTGTTTTTCATTGAACATCCTCTTCTCTTGGTTTCAGGATGGCCTGGTGGGAGGCCAATCATTACTCATCTACCTGCCTTCCTTCAGAGGAAAGTGGCTCCGAGGACGAGTTTGAGGAGGATGAGTTGGGGCAGAATGTGGATTTAGATTACAAAGATGAAGGCCAGAACTATATTAAATACGTAATGGGAGATGTAACCCACCCCCAAGCAGAAGAGGAAGATGCCATCATTGTCCATTGCCTAGGTGGGATTTGTGAACAACAGGAATATGACTATTATTGGGTGGGGTGAACAAGGGAGATGAACTGTCCCTAATGGTTCCATAGTTTCTAATTCTGAAATAATTTGGATTTGAGTCTGACTTAATCTCAAGTGGTGCAGAGGCAATACAGCCTCTACTCCAGCATGTATAATGCACATAAGTACTAGCAAGGTGTGCAGGGGTCTTTGCATGCCTGCTCTGGATTTATGGGTAAACCTCTTCAAAGATGCCTGTAGATCTTGACATTTTATATCTGTGGCTAAATCATGACAGTTCCTGAGAGTAGGGCCTTTTGTTTATCCTACAGTGGAAGCTGTAGGAATCAAACCGAGATACTGAAATTCATCTTCTTTTTTTGGTCAGCAGAGAGAGACTTCCAAAGGCTGAGGTCAGAGTTTCTTGGTGGTTGTCTCTCAACACTGACAGTACAGAGGCACTGGGTTAGTCTAAGTTAAGGCCCTCTTTTAAGGCATTAAAGACATTAAAAGGAGTTTCTCCTGAAGCACTGTTGGAGCTGCTCTCTGTCCAGGGCTACAGCAAAACATCAACATCTGCTTTGACATGCATGAAAGCTCATGTTTGAAGTGCAAATGCCAAGTAGAAGTGAAAGACTGCAAATATCAAACGCCTGGTCTGGGAAGCCCAAGGCACCAATGTGGGGACATGCTACATGCCTGCTCTGTGTACCTATATGTATGTGTGTATTGTGAGGATACTGTCAGGTTTATATGCTCAGTGCTATGGTTACTGCTTGTTTCAGCATTCTTGGTGAACAGTAAGGAATTTTTCTGTGGAGTTTTTCAGGGAACTGTGATAAGTTTGTTTTTCTCCAGGGCTGAGGTTTATCCTTTAGGATAGTCTCTTGAATAGTGGTTGACTTAAGTTTGTATGTAGTTCCCATATCTGGTTTTGATAATCATTCATTGTCTGTGTACAGAGCAGGTGCCTTTCCTGCAGGAGTGGTCTCAACTTCACTTCTGAAAGGAATCTAACTTGTTATTTCATTCTAGATGACTCCGGCCGCTGGGGAAGGGGTGGTTTATTCACTGCTCTAGAGGCTCGTTCTGATCAGCCAAGAAAAATATATGAGATGGCAGGAAAGATGAAAGGTAAGAGATTCAAATATGACCTGAGGCCAAGATACTTGAAAGAGGTAAAACCTCACTGACACTGCAGGAGTGAAGTGCCTGGATACCTCAATACTCATGTGTTTTACTATTTCTGTGGATATGTGCATCCCTAGCTCTCAAAGTAGTACTTCAGGAGGTGCTTTAACTTGGCTTGTTTGGAGTATGAGAACTCTGTGCAGAGGTTGATCATTCCAATCTATCCTGCAAGTCATAAAAAAGAGGAAAAACTCCCAAACTTGTACATTATTCACAGAGTGTTTTTCACTAAATAAGACAGAGCACTGCATCTTCTGTCAAAGTGCTTTCAAGAAGGATGAAAGCCACCTCAGGCACCATTCAGCGGAGCCATTGCTTCCTTCCATGCACTAATCTTTTCCTGAGCATATATTAACAGTTTTGAGATACCTGCAGCTGGTTAGGAATTATCATCTTTCTCTAAGATGGATCTGTTGATCTTTCTAATTACCTGCAAGATGCTTTCTTCTCATTTCAGTGTCTCTATTTCCATTTGTTGTCTTTAATTGGGATGTGGGTGTGTGTGTCAGGGGAAAATGTTTGTCTTGCTTCCTTGGGCAAAGGATCTGACTGTTGAAACCATCATGAGGAGATACAGTCTCAGAGAATAATACAGAATTTGACAGTGAAATTACTGCTTCATTGACTGCTTGTTTTTACTCTTCAGGACTGATTTTTTATTGTTGTCCTGTTCTCTTTTCTGGACAGATCTGGAGTTAGGAGGAACCCTGCTATTCCCTATTGATGATAAAAAATCTAGGAAAAAAGGACAAGATTTGGTGAGAATGAGAAGCTCTTTCCTGTTTTGCTCTATCCATATGTCTTTGAAGCTGTGTGAAATGAACCTTATGTCTTTTTCACAGTAATGGCACTGACTACTGAACATGGCTAAGTTGCAGTTAAATAGTAGAGATAATGAGTTCTTTTCTTCTTTTATTAAAGGTAAAAGTTTTAGTAACGCGGTTTTCCAGTACTGTCACTGTGTCTCTTAGTACTGTATATAGATTGTATTTCAATTTATTGTGTTTTCTCCTTAGCTGGCCTTGATTGTAGCTCAGCACCGAGATCGGTCCAACAACTTGTCTGGCATTAAGCTGTCAGCTTTGGAAAAGGGCCTGAAGAAGATTTATTTAGCAGCCAAGAAAAGGAATGGTAAGTGTCTGTGCAGTGGAACAGCGAATCCGTACATGTGTGGTTGCACCTAAAAAATGATGACCGATTTCCACCTCTCTATTGTTTTTTTCTGAAGTGAAGTGAGATCTCCATTGCAGATAGGCTGCTCAAAAGTATTTCTTGTGTTTTTTATTGTCTCTGTTCTCTCCTCAGCAACAGTGCATCTTCCACGGATTGGGCATGCAACAAAAGGCTTCAACTGGTACGGCACTGAGCGGCTCATCCGAAAGCACCTGGCAGCTCGGGGTGTGCCCACTCTTGTGTATCCTTTTGGAGTGTGTCTCATTTTGTTCACCATCTAGTACTGAAATAATCCTGTAAATATCTTGGTAAATGCACAGTAAGGAAGTAAGGCAAGGCAGAGATGCCACAGTCCAGCTAAAAAAACTGGTTTCTCTCACTTTGCTGTCAGCATCCAGTATTTCTGACAGCATCCAGGTACTCAAAGACTTAGCATTTTGGGTGATAATGACAGATGAGTGTGATACAGCATGCCTGTCAGGATTTGTTAGAACCAGGTGCTAGTCTTCTGTTGACAGCATGGACTTACCAGTATATGCCACATCTGTGGGGGAACAAGACTGGAATTTCAGATTAATGGAAGTGACTCAGAAAGCAACAAAAGTGAGAATATAAAAAAACATTACAATGTTCCAAACAGGTGATAGCCTGCTTCCTTAGCTGAACATGATGAAAGTTGGTGTGTTAGGACAGGCTTAGGAAGGCTTTCACCTTCCAGGAAAGGAAGCAGGTTTAGAACGAGGCTCTGTTTTTTCACTTCTCTTGGAAGATTGCATTTGCTATACTGACACTGTCAGCAATTCCGTGAAACCAAAAACCTGAAGCAAAGACAAAAGTATTCAGAGCATTCTGGCTTTCTTCCTTGGTAAATCTGTTAGTGGACACGTTGTCTGGTACTTGTTGACACTTGACAGCATTTCCTTGACATTCTATTAGATACTACTTCTCTAGGAATAAAGGTTCTTCCTCTGCTTCTCAGCCATATTCATCTTCAACAACAGTCTCAAAGCCATGAAGTAATTTCACCAAGAACATGCACAAAAAGTGACCATCACTCAGGCAGTCCCTGTGCATTCCTGTCAGAAGCATGGATTGCACAGCCATTATTCACACCTGTACCTCTCTGCTGTGACTAGCCCCAACATTTGCATATTGTCAGTGGCTCTGGAGTGGAATGAGACTCTCTCTGGCTTCAGAGTCCAAAGAGGAAGGATCTTGGCTCAATCCCAGATCTCTTTTGGAGATGGAAAATTAAACTTTTAACTGATGCTCCATTGTTATCCCTTACATTAAGTTATTGTTAGGTCTTGGAATACAGTATTGTTTAGCTGTATTTCCCTGCCCCCTCACTCCCTCTCAAATTTCATACCTTATCTCACTATACCTCTTTTCAATCAGCTTTTTAGTGGTTACCTGACATTCAGTCTACATGTCCACATATAGCTCAGCAGAAAGGAACCTGTCAACTGTACAATAACCACACAGAATAAATTGTTTATACTGTTCTCATTTCTCAGAAACCCATTTGACTTGCATTTGTTCAAATATAAAATTTAGCTACTTAATCATGTGGTTATAGTCTAGCAAAATGCTGACCAGTATCCTTGGCAAAGGTGTGCAAGGCTGCCAAAATTTGAGACTGACTATAAATGATACCTTTCCTTCTCCCACAACTCTTATTTCATTACACAGCTTTTTGTTGCAGCTGTAGGGCAAAACCGGTTCCTTACTGCTGTCTAAAAAACTGTGTGAGAGGTTCCATGAACCTTTGATTCATTTTTTGGGGCAGAGTTTTTGATGTTGGCTTTGCTCTACTGCAGGAGAACTTTCCTGTTTTTCACACTGTTGACACTATTATTAGCCAACATATTTTTAGGCTGTTTTGGTACAACCAGGCAATTAGTAGCTCTCCTAATAAGTGCTGTAATCAGGGAGACTGTCAAGTGCCAAACTTAATTGAATTTGAAGTTCATCTTCCAATAGGAAATCACCCCACAAACAGTGGAAAGTATGTCCCTAAATATCTCATTGCCAACATACATCTCACTGGCTGCATTTACACTGCCCCTCTGGCACCATCTGGTTATTTAATAATTCCAGGCCTGACATGGCTCATCATGCTGATTGGTGTGCTCCATAAGAGCAGAAGCCCTCCTGAGCTGGATACTCTGTCCTTCACTCTTGGCTGTAGCAAACAAGCCCGTGGGATTTGTTACCTCCTTTCACCCCGCTGGAGCTGAGGGCAGTCAGTGCTGCACAGCACCTCTGTGGGTAAGACCTTTATTGCAGCTGTTCCCAGGAACAGCCCTCTCTCCATTTGGCAAAGTGCCTGCAGGATCAGAGTCCGACTGTGAGGGGTGAGAGGTGGTGAGTGGATGTACCTTGTTTTCCCCAGTCTCTCAAACTGGCCCTCTTCCAGCAGGCCGGCTGGTGGCACTGTTAATCAGCTGCAGCAGCTCACAGTGCTTCCCCAGCCTGGAAAAGCTCCGTCTTTCCCAGAATTAAAACACCAATTACGCTTTTTTCTTTGGCAGCTTGACTGAACACATAATTTCAGTCTGCAGACTCGAGGCTCTGTTCCTCCACCTCTTCTTTTTCCTGCATGTTTATTGCCCTTTGTTAAAAGATTTAGTTCCCAAGTATTCCAGTGCGGGCAGTCTTGTTCCTCAGCTTCACGCACACCTACAGGTTCTTTGGCCACCAGTTGCACATGAACAGAGGATTTGTCCTGTGGCTGGGTCCCCCAGAACAGACTGAAGTAGTGTGTCTGCCCCCACTATGGCCAGCCATTCCTTTCTGAGGCCTCATGCCTTCCCTTGTTTCAGCCTCTGTCCTGTGCCCCCCACCCTGCTATGATTGACTAGAGTTAAAAGGGAGAGCAGGGCAGACTGTTAATGTCCCTTACCCCTTAAGGTCTCCAGGGAGCTGAGAGGTACCCGTAACACAGAGGAAAAGGCATGGTATGTAACAGATTCTAGCCCTATAACCTCAGGGGCAAGTAAATAATCAGGTTCTTGTCCTCTCTTGTCCTTTTCAACTGTACAGATGAAATCTACCCTATTTTGTTCCCTTTAAATATACTTAGGAAATGCTTCTGGAGTGTGGGGACTTTGTTGTGGGTTTTTTGCTTTCTTTTTTTTTTTTAACAGTGTTCTTTAGTATTCTTTAAATCTGCTGAACCCAAAGAAAACCTCTACCTCTGTCTGCTTTGAAATGGAAGTGAGATTTCTACTGAATCCTGAAATGGGTTTTGCAGAATCTCAGCAAAGTGAAGTTTTTCTAGTGTTGTTGCCCGCCACCGTTACTCTTTATTTCGGCAGAAATCATGTATTTCAGATAATTAATTCCATAAACAGCTCAGCAGCTTTTATACAAGTTGCTATACAAAATAAATGTGTCATGCTGTTTCTTCAGCTGCGCAGTACTACGCATTTTCCCTTTCTAAATAACAACCACCCCAAAAGGGAAGGAAGGAGTTCTTTTGTAGTCATGTCCCTCTGGCCTCTCTCTCTCTCTTCTTCCAAACAAGATTTTTTGCAGCAGAAGAGCTGAAAAGTGGCACTTTGTGCATTTCTGCCATTGCACATTTACTTGAACTTTGGATGTAAGCTGCTGGAGTGAGGTCAGCAGCTGAGAGCACGGTCATGCACAGCTCAGACTGGCTGTAGGAGCAGTTTCATCAGATAGGACCTATGAAGTGACATCCAGTCTCAGGAGAAAACTTTGCAGCCCATGCTGGAGGCTCCAGCTGATGCTATATAAAAGCAGGCTGTAATTCAGAGTGACATTTATACTTGTGCTGGCTCAGCTCACACTTGTGTTTCTTGACAAAGCATTGCCTCTGATTCTCAAGGCATTATGCACACAAATTTTCTCTTTAGTGGCCTGTAACACTTTGTTGTGGGTTTTTTGCTTTCTTTTTTTTTTTTAACAGTGTTCTTTAGTATTCTTTAAATCTGCTGAACCCAAAGAAAAGCTCTACCTCTGTCTGCTTTGAATTTCTACTGAATCCTGAAATGGGTTTTGCAGAATCTCAGCAAAGTGAAGTTTTTCTAGTGTTGTTGCCCGCCACCGTTACTCTTTATTTCGGCAGAAATCATGTATTTCAGATAATTAATTCCATAAACAGCTCAGCAGCTTTTATACAAGTTGCTATACAAAATAAATGTGTCATGCTGTTTCTTCAGCTGCGCAGTACTACGCATTTTCCCTTTCTAAATAACAACCACCCCAAAAGGGAAGGAAGGAGTTCTTTTGTAGTCATGTCCCTCTGGCCTCTCTCTCTCTCTTCTTCCAAACAAGATTTTTTGCAGCAGAAGAGCTGAAAAGTGGCACTTTGTGCATTTGTGCCATTGCACGTTTACTTGAACTTTGGATGTAAGCTGCTGGAGTGAGGTCAGCAGCTGAGAGCACGGTCATGCACAGCTCAGACTGGCTGTAGGAGCAGTTTCATCAGATAGGACCTATGAAGTGACATCCAGTCTCAGGAGAAAACTTTGCACCCCATGCTGGAGGCTCCAGCTGATGCTATATAAAAGCAGGCTGTAATTCAGAGTGACATTTATACTTGTGCTGGCTCAGCTCACACTTGTGTTTCTTGACAAAGCATTGCCTCTGATTCTCAAGGCATTATGCACACAAATTTTCTCTTTAGTGGCCTGTAACTTGAGAATGATCTTTCCCTTCTATTCAGGAAGTAGTAAAAGCAATACCAAGCACAGAAATCAATCAGGTTTTATGGACATATGTAGACATGTGATTTTGTCACTGAATTTTTTCAGAGACAAAAATTATCTGGATATGTCACTGTGTGTTGGGAAAGGTGGAGCCTGGATTTTGAGGAAAGAAGAATGGTTTCCAAGGTGATGGAAAAAATCTACACTGAATTCAACCTCAGTATCTTAACAAAAATATTGTACGTGTGTATCTCCAAACATAGCAGAATCTGACCCACAAAAATGATCAATAGAAAAATATAAGGATAAGGAGATTGATTAATTTTGAAATAAGCAAAGCCAGGGTCCTGGAGGAAAAAGAAAAGCAAACTTTTGACCTGAGAGATGACTTTAAAGTGTAACATATATGTCAAATTGTGTGAAAACTCCCATCGCTTTACTGTATATGATCCTGGAAGAGAGAATGTAGACCTTTATTCAGATTATTTCAGTGAATAGCAGGTTGCTGATGCACTGTGATCAGCAAATCAAAGTGTAAGACAAATGATTCAAAATCCTAAAGGATTTGCCATAATAAAGGGTAATGTCCACATTTCAGAAAGTCCCTTATCTCTCTCTGGTTTTCTGTCCAACTCATGCTTTTCATGGTGCAAAGTCCAAGCCCGAGGAATGCAGGAGATGGATTAGTAGAATTACATATGAGTGTCTTCTCTAGAACACAGATGTCTATATGATTTGAATTTCCTGCAAGTGTGTGTATTTCACGTTGGACTACACCATCCACGCATCTTGGCCCTGGTCAGATACCTGATCAGGTGCTGCACTGGTGGGAAGGCACGTAGACCCTTCAGCAAATGTGAACTGAGGATCCAGGAACTGTCTGGATCCTCATGTTTCAGGCAGGAAGAGAATGTTCCTGCTTGCACTTGTAAAATTTTCCTGTGTGTTTCTTCAAAGCTAAGGATAGAAACAACCCCCTCAAGGAGCTGTATGAAATGAGAATGCTAATCATGTTGCTGTTGAAAAAAATCAAATCAACAGAGAGTTAGGGAAAGAGAGAAGTTGCTTTTTGCAAAATCTGATAAAGGCTTTGGTGGCTTAAGCAGAAAATAATTATTTAATTAACTTGCTGAAATAAGTGCAGGGCATCTACTATCCATTCCCTGCTGCCCCCAGTGAATTTGAGATTGCAGCATTGACATTCACATGATAAGGATTGCTTTTTTTTTTCCACAGAAGAGAGACAACTTTGGAGCAAATCAAAGGTATTTATGCTCACAAAATGATCTCAAGTCTGCTGCAGAAAGGGATGAAGAATCTGAAATCATATCCCTTTCTTGTGTGCCACTTCAGGAAACAGTTTGGGCCTGGCTTCATACGTGTGCACTAGCTCCTCACCTATCTGTGTGTGCATCTAAGATCATGCCATAGAGCAGGGCCAAACCATATACTTGACCATTTACAAATCCTTCCTAAAACATCTCCTGGCCACTGTTCCATAAGGAACAGGAAAAGATCAAAGCAGAGGAGAATGGAACAGTGTGTTTTGCATTACAAACACACTCTGGACCAGAAACCAACTTTTTTTTGACACGGACATACTGGAGTCCACTAACATGATTCAGGGATTGCCACATCTGACACACCAGGAGCTGGGATTTTTTAGCTTTGAGGAGAGGCTTCAGAGGGGAGTTGATGTGTGTAAATGTGTATCACTGTGTATAGATATCACTTGGAAGGGAGTAAAAAAGTGGAGCCACTCTTCTCAGTGGGACCTAGTGAAAGGAAAGGAGGGAACAGGTGCCAACTGAGATGCATGAAATTACATTTAAATGTGAGAAAAACCCCATTTTTACTATTCATTTGTTAAATACTGGAGCAGGTTGCCCAGGGAGCTTGTGGACTCTTTGTCTTCGGAGATGTTCAAAACCCTGCCTGGCACAGCCCTGAGCAACCTGCTTTAGTTGACCCTGTTCTGAGTGGAAAGACTGGACCTCCAGAGGTCCATTCCAACTGAAACAATTCTTCTATGAATCAGTAAAATCCATTCAGTACCTTAAAGAAAACTCTAATCAATTCTAATTTTAGAAATTCAGTAGTGTACAGGAGCAGAGCACTTCACAAATTTCTGAACTATGCCCCTACTACACAGGTAACTTGACTCATACGAAACATTTCCTCATGTCTTAAAGGTTTAAACAGATGAGGAGACATAAGCATGTGACAGTATCACAGAATCTGCCCCTGAGCCCATCTTCAGTGTATTCCCCCTTTGCCAGTCTTCTATGTAACGCCTTGACCTAGTTAGGTGTGAGGGGCTTCACTGCTGGGTCTAATGGGAATCTGCACCAGGTCTGGGCAGGGCACGGGTGCTGGTTCTCACTGAGGGTTGTGTGCATCCCTAGCAATCTCCTTTCTGTGTGGTACTGCAACAAATCCTGCTGCTCTAAACCATGAAACGAGTATTGAGAAATCCTCTAAATCTTCTTGAGCAGCTGGTGGAGCAACATGGAAAAGAAATAGATTTAGCAGAGTTTCTTTGGTGCTTTCAAAGAAGTCTAGCTACAGGCCTTGGGTAAAGGCCTCATTCCCATGTTGATGTTTTCCCCTGAGTTTCCATAGCCTTTCAGGCAAGGCAGTATCTCCCCCACATGGCACAGGTAAAACCTTGCTCCTTGGACCGAGTCTCTGCCCTGCTCCAGACGGGTGTCCCGCTTAAGCTCAAGCCTGTTGTCTTTTGTCACCTCTGAGCAGGGTGAAATGTGACAAAATGAGCAAGCCCATGAGCCATGGAGAGCCCTCAGCAGGCAGTGAGACTGAGGCAGGCTTTCAGCAGGGTGTCAGATGCTTTTCAGGGCAGAGACAGTCCCTGGAATGCTGCAGAGTACTCGGGCCTTGGGCAAGTTTAGACACATGTTGATGCATAATACAAGATGGAGCCTATCAGTTGATATCAGACTCTTCCAGTCAGTCACAGGGTTGGGTAAGCATGTATGCCATGCAAAATAGGAGGTAATGTAACTACCAAATCAGAGTGGTATGGAAAGGTTTCTTGTTATTCCTGGTTGACTGTTTCATTGTGAAGTCATTCCATGGTCTACAGGTGTTGAGTAGGGGCAAGTACCACAAATAAAACTGTGGCATTATTTTGGAAAAAGGGAGGGAATGCAAAGTGGAGGGGAAAAAATAAAAGATGACATATACAGAAGCCATAATAGTGCAAAACATACACTTATCAAATAGGAATACCTTCAGTTTCTTGTGCATTTGTTCCATTTGTGGCCTGGGCCATACCTGAGCAGTTCAAAGTGCAGGACTGGAATTTAGGAGGTCTAGATTTTTTTCATACATTCCCAGTTGCTAGCTCATTTTATGTCCTGAAAACTTAAATATTTTTAAAGGGTAAGACAAACCAAAGGTGGAATGAAATAGGAGCAACATTTACATGTGAAAAATATCACTTGTGCTAACATAGGAGTCTCCTGTTTCCTTTCCACCTGCCTAGAGCAAGTGGTGTCAGAATTTGGTGCCCAAGGCAGGCTTCAGGCAAACCAGGCCCTTCTCCCTGGGCGGCAGGAGGTCCTTCCTCATGGCAATCCTCTTGTGACCAGGGGCAAAGGGCGCTGCAGCTGCAGGCTTTGGGTGGAGGAACAGACCAAGCTGTGGTGAAAGCGGGGCATTAGAGTGCCTGGCAATACACTTAGCCTTGGAGGAAACCCAAGAACACCGTAGCCTGGGATGGGATAGCTCCAAGGGACTGATCTTTCTCTTGGAGGAAGGTGACGGCATAGGACAGGCGAGGATCACGGCTGGGTGGAGGAGAGCTGCAGAGCCTTGGAAGAGCTGCGGGGCTCATGGGCTGGGCACCGCGAGCACGGAGGGCGGCGATGGGGGAAGCAGTGGTAGAGATGAGAAGGAGCGTGTGCACGCCCCAGGTGCAGAGGAGGCTGAACCACGGGCAGAGGTTCGAGAGTCAAATCAGGCCTCGGGGGCTGAGCAGCGGCTCGGCCGCACAGCCCCACCAGGCGCGGCAGCAGCAGGGCTCGGCTCCAGCGGGATTTAGGTGCCGGAGTCCCAGCCACCGTGCGGGCGGCCGCTTCCCGGGCAGGCGAGCCTCGCCCGGGGGCGGTGGCTCCGGCGGGGGCGGGACGGAGTGCGGGGCGGTGCCGGGCACAGGAAGCGGAAAGCGGCAGCAGCGACGGCGGCCGCCGCCGGGGAAGGTGGCGGGGAGCGGCGCGGCGGCGGAGGGTCGGGTCGGTGCCGGCGGCAGCATGGGACGGCTGCGGGAGGGAGGTGAGTCCGTCCATCTGCCCGTCTGTCTGTGCGGGAGGGTGATGCCGCTGCCCCCGCCACGCCCTCCCGCCGCCGGGACCGGCGGTGTGGCAGCCTCCGGCTCCCGCGCCTGGCCGCGGCGTCCGTGCCCGGCCGGGCTGTGCGGCTGCGAGCCCCGGCGGTGCCCGCTGCGGGGCCAGCCCGCCGCGTCCCGCTGCCCTGCCCGGCGCTTTCCGGGCTGCCCGCTGGTTCCCGTGCCTGGGCGGAGGTGGGAGGCGGGCGGGGGCCTCCCTCCTGCCGGCCGGGGCTCAGCCTGCCCGCCGTGAGGCTGCTGGGGCGGCGGGTCCGCGATCTCGGCATCCCGGGAGAAGCCGCTCGGTGTCGGCGAGGGCCGTGGGCGCAGCGGCGCTGTGGCTGCCGAGCCTCGCCCTGCGAGGAGCCCGGGCGCTCTTGGTGCGGGAGGCTCCGCGCTGGTGTGAACGCGGATGGTGCCTTGCCTGCCCACGCCGTGTGAAACAAACTGCTCTGTGTTCGGGCTCATCCCGCTGGGCAGCGCGGGAGCGGGAGCAGAAGTGACGGGAAGGAGCTGCTGCGAAATAACACGGGGGGGTTGTTTTTTTATTCAGAAGGTTGTCAAGGTGGTGAACTAAACTCTTTGAATTGCAGAACCGGTGAAAGCATAAGTGACTTGATGGCAGGGTTTTCGGTCTGAGGAGGCAGGTGGGCGATTCTGTGACTGTTTGGAGCAGTGGGATTTTTCTGACCCCGGGTTTGTCAGTAGTGAACGGTCCATAGGATCTGTGCAGCTATAAAGAGTTAAGAAATGGAGTCACGCTGGCTGGAAGTGCAAATTAGGATGTTATGAAGTATGTTCTGTGATATCATTGCCTGTGAGCTCAGCCTGACTTCAAGGAGGAGAATTGTGGAGAAGGGAGCTTCGGCAGTGCTTTGCCACCTTTGAAAAGCTTCGTTTTGACCATGCTTGGCTCTTTTCCCCCACTGGGGTTTGGCTATTTAGCTGGCCACAGTTATGAGGCCAGTGTTGGCTCTGTGATCACTACAGTTGTTAATTTTGAAAAATAAATGTGAATGGAGTCTTGTAGAAAGCCTCCTTTAAAAATGTTCCTATAGCTGAAATTTTGGAATAATCCCAGGCTGTACTGGAACGAGCCAGGCAAATATCTAACTGCTCCCAGCCACCGACCAGCAGCTCCCAGCGGTTGCTTCTGGCCTTTGGTTTAGGTTGGTAGTGGCAGTTGTTCCTGGTGGCTGTTGTCTTATGGATACGTCCACCTGGAGAGGGCTTCCTGTCATTGTGAGACTGGGATACAGTACTAGGACAACAGTACCAAAGGACTGCAGTTGTACTAGCAGAACTGCATGTTGTGTTGTTGTAGCCTGCCTTCCTTACACCCCCACCTCTTGCAACCAAAGCAAAGGATGGTATCAGAAATGTGACTGTGCTGCTGCAAGGCTTGTGCTGCTGTGTGGGGACCTGAGAGGCAGACCTGAGTGGAGAACTGTGATGTCCAGTTCTGCTGGTGGGAAACAGTAAGCTCATGTTTCTCCATGTCTGGTACCACAGCTTGGAAGAATAAAATTAACCTGTGTAAAAATGATCTTTGTACTTCTTTTAATTCCTCATTAACCTGTATGTCAGAATTTTCTGACTTGGATCAAATTAAAAATCAATGGTTATTTCCTCAGGGGTCAACACCTTTGCCCTCTCTCCTTGCAAGGGCAGAATGGCACTGGGCTTGTACAGATTTGAGCATGAGGCAGATATAGAGAGACTCCATTCTGTGGAGTCCCACTGTGCTGTGTCCTGGGGATTTTCTCAGGGTCTGCAGACGTCTTTTTTGTTCTGAATTTAAATAGAAAATGCAGGCAGATATGAAGTGTGTTAAAGGAGGGAGTGCTCTTTCAGTAGAGAAACATTTTCCAGTTCATACCTTTTAATGCTAACTCAGTATCCAAGTGCTATTGCTAAAAGCAAATATTGAAAATGAGGTGTAGGTGCTGCCTGCTGGGCTAGGCAGTGTCAGCAGTGTCTTGTGAGAATCTTTTTCCCATTTGTTTTGTTTTAAATGTCAATATGGGAAACTGTATTCCTGTACACAATCCCAGGTGCTCTGGTGTCCTGAGGCTGAGGCCACAATACCTTGTGCCAGGTTGCATGGCTCTGGCGTTAAGAGGAGATCTGGCAGCATGGAACACACCCATGAGTGAGCAAGCACAAGCTTTCACCAGTCTGACAGGATGGCACTGAGGTGTAGTTTGCATGATAGTCTCAAATGCTCATTGTGCTTCAGAAACTTGGACAAGACAGATGTGGCTCTTGGAGTGGGCAGAGGAAATCCTCCAGGGAAGTGCTTTATAGATGGCCCCATGTAGAGAGCTTCCAGCTGTGTAAAGAGGGGCAAGAGACTGGGGATTACTGCTTGGAAACTCTGCTCACCTGAGTGGTGGTTTTGCCTGGGTTTTTCTCTTGTCAGTTGCTGTGTTTTCAGACCTGTGTTGCTGCATGTTCTGATTAAACAGTGGATTGCTTCAATAAACCAAATGGCCTTTCTTTCTGATATATCCATGTCATGGACTAATGGTTTTCAGCTTTGGTGCTGGAAATTCCAGGGGATCTGTGAAATCTTTCTGAGGAGCCTCTGAGAAGCAAAAGAAAAGAGAACCTATTGCTAGAGGGCTTGAATTTGCTGACTACTAAATGGGTTTTTTTGGAATGAGGGGCTTGCAAATCAAGAGCCTTTACCATAGAGTAAAAGCCATGGTTTATTTTTTTATATATATATAAGGCCAAAATTGATCTTATTTAATGACATGCAGAAATAAATACAAATACGTTAGAAAAACCTTGTTTCCCAAAGCTCGTTGCCTGTTAAAACTGGAAGTCTTGGCTCTGTGAGTAGATGAGCATGGATGAACTTATGTGCTTCCAGATCAAGTTGCTGGACTGGGGCCTGTTCAGGAAATTCAAAAGCAAGAGGTTCCTGTGGCATTGCTCATAGGTCTTACTATGTCTGCAGTTGAACTTACGCAACTTCTCGTTTTCCTGAAGTGAATAATGGGAATGTGCTGCAGCAGTACTGTGCAGCCAAGCCAATGCCAGAGTTGGAAAAGCTTCCTCACTGCCTAGCTGTCTTAATTGTTTTTACTTTTGAACCCTCAGCGCTTGAGGTTCAGTGTGTTTGATTTGCAAAGCTCTTCGTTTCACTAAATGAAGGGAAAAAAGATTTCTCAGTGCAATAGCTTGTGGGCACTCATTACCCCACAGACAGCTGGTGCTGTTTAACAAGTGAGGCTGAGAGCATTTGGAGCTGAATTCTGCGCACATCCTCACGGACACTTGTGGCTGCTTTGCACTCCAGATGGCACTTCCAAATACATACAACTTCATGAACTGACTGGTAAACCAACTCTAATTGATTGCAAGTTTTAAACAGAGCAAGATTGAAACTGTGCAAAGATTTCAAAGATGAGCCGCTCTGGAGTTATTTGCCTCAGCTTCACAGGGGAAATCCATTGGGAAAGCATAGGATGTAAAAGGGAGCTGTTGTTTGCGTTTGCCCTCTTTGATTTAAAGATGTAACTTGCTCTTTTAAATTTCTCTTGGGCTGGGAGCCAAACTGCTCTCGCTTGAAGACGATCACAAAGCAAGCTTCATTGGAAATAGGATTGGGCTTCCAGTGTGGAAAATAGCAATTCAAAAGACCTCTTCTTGAGATTTATGAGCGTATGAAAAGAGGGAGTTACAATGAGTTGTGTAGCTGTGTAGAAACTGTAATTACAGTGATCTCTGGGGTATTCAGGGGTAACTACATTTCTTCACTGTCATGCAGGGTGTGGCAGTCCTCCTTGCCAGCACAGGGACCCAAAATTTACTTTGGGGTGCCCTTACCATTGTTTTCCATCTAGTTCTTGGCTTCCTTCTGTCATCATTGAGTAAGGGAAAGGCATAGTGAGAGTGCTGGCCCTACTGGGAGAAAAGTTCTGGGTGTACAGTTTATACAACTGTCATGGTGGAGCAGAGGAGGCATTCCCATCTCCCCTCTAGCTGTTCGCTTGTGCTGCTATTCACCCTGATGTTGGTTTTGCTGTTTTGAGCTGTGCTGTGAACTAGGTCACGGAAAGGATCCAAGACAAAAACGTGGCAGGGGGGCGAAAAGGGATTTTTTGTTTTGTTTTCCAGCAGTGCTGTTTGCTTGCTGAGAATTGTGTTGACACAACTGAGAGTGGTGAACCGTGGTGCGGAGGTGGAAGCTACTTACACCAGCTTTCTTGTCAACGCTGAAATACAGTGCAACTGTACCCTCAGGCCAGCGGAGCTTTGTTTCATGCAGGGCCAGAAGCTCTGCAAACAGACCATGCCTTCAGCAGAGTCCTGCAAGATGTAATGATCTTTTGTGAAGCCATTTCTGTTGGCTGTGTTGTACTCTGAATTCACGCTCTTTTGTGAAGGGAAGAGGCCCCAAAATGATGGGGCTGCTGCTTTAAGCAGACCAGTTGTTCTTGCCCAGAGGGGTAGGGTAGGAATCATCATTAACAGTGGTTTAGTAGTGGAGGTGTATAAAGACTGTGCTTAGTTTGGATATGGTTGTGTTACGAAGGACACACGTACAGCTTGTCTTCTCTAGGTGTCCTCAGGCTCTAGTAGTGGGCACTCTTGGGATGATGGCTAATCCAGTGTTGACTTCTTCCAGTCTATGCCATTGGAAAAGCTCCAACCTAGAGATGTAGTTTAGCTTGTTAATTGTCTTTTGGTCCCTTCCTTACCTCTTCCACAGTAGTTTCAGAAGCTTTTGTGGTGTAAGGCTGCCTTGCCTTCCTGCTGTGAAGTAGAGCAGGAGGTGGGTAACTGGCTTGGCATGGCTGTAAGGAATGTGTGTTTGCACTGTGCATCTCCCTCCTTGGCTGGGAGTGGTGTCTGTCTAGCAATCCAGGCTACACTCTGTTGGACAAATCTTGGAAGCCTTCTTGACCATCAGTCTCAGTTGGGCACCAGGCAAAGCCTACTAGTGGTCTTCTGCTTTTTGCAGCTGAGGCTGGGCAGATGTCTTTTGTTCCTGACTGGCCTGTGAGTGCCTCAACAGGAAGATCTATTTAGGTACTGGTGTATCCTGCAGTTGGGGCAAGGAGGAGGTGCAGAGTCCCTGAGTTCATCATAGAATCATTTAGGTTGGAAAATACCTCTGAGATTACTGCTTTTGACAGTGATCCAGGAGACTTGAAGGTTTTTGGGGGCCGCCTTGTTGACTTTTCACAGAACTGTGTCAAAGCCGTTGCTCTTGCTTACACAGAAAAGGAAAGTTGGCATGATCCAGCCTGCCCTGATGTTCCTGTGTTGGACTTTTCTGCCTGGTGCCCAAGCACTGCCTTACTTCACTCACCATAAAGTGGGCAGTGCTTGTTCATGGTACCTGCCCGGACAGCCTGTGCATTTGCACAGCAGCCTCTACCTGCAGAAATGTTCCCAGAGAAGTATGATCCTGTGCTGATGGGGTGAGGGATAGAAAGAGGAGCTCTATTCCCAGTCCCTCTCTCAGCTCTGATTATTTTACCTGGGATTTGGGGGAAAATTCTTTTATGTGGTTAGAGGAAAAGGGTGGGAGTTTATACTTTCCTAGAGGGCTAGGAAAAATATGTAACCCTTACTGATGTGTGCCAACAGCTCTCCTTGCTTTTCCTTTTCCTTTTCCATTCCATACAGTGATATGTATCTGTAAAGGTAATGGCTATTCTCGAAGGGACTCCAGTAACATCACAAACAGTGGTTTAAGACTACAATAACTTGTCACCTTTTGTTCAGCTGAGGGTGTTTCTGGTCTGTGGTGCCTAATGACTGTAAAGTCCTGTGTAGCCATCTCCTCATAGTGCTTTTTGAACGTAGGGGGGTCGTGGCCTCAGCTCCATTTATCAGAGGAAGACAAACACAGAGAAAGGATTTTTCTGTGTTGCCTAGCAGGACAGTAGAGGTAAAAATCAGCTTTAATGAGCCTATTGCTGGAGCAGTAAGGTACAAGCTGTGTGCAAATCTAGGGAGTTAACGAGTGTTAACATCACATCCTAGGCTGGGGGATTTTTATTCTTGTTACAGTAATTATGCCATTTTCCAAACTGTGCTGTGCCTTGGCTTTGTTTTACTGTATTTAAATCCATCCTCGTTCCTTTCCTCCTGAAACCGGGCCTTATGGTCCCATCCTAGTTTGTCCTTTCCGTATTCTCTGAGGCACAATATGCCCTTAGAGCTTGGGAATCCTGAACACAAAAGATCCCGATGCCTTTCTGCTTTCCAAGAGCCCTGGAAAGCCCAAGTGTTGTGCAAATACCTGCAGCTCTGGATGCAGTGGGGGTGCTGCTTTGCTTTGTTTCAGATTGCCCCTCCAGCCAAGGAGCCCTGTAGGACAGAGGCTCTGTTATTTGGCACTGCTTGCATGTGGCAGAGCTCTGCTCTGCTGCGAGCATCTGTGGAGGTGTTAGTGGAGGAATCTTATGGCTGGCAAGAATAGTTGGCCAAAGCAGGATTTCTGTTGCTGTCCCTCTGTCTTTGGGGAGGAAGAGGGATGAAAGAAGTGGTTGCCTTTTTTTGTTGCTAAGAGCTTCAAAAACTGCTGTGAGCCAAAAATTACAGAGGGATCTAATTTAATTTTAAAGTGCTCTTTTGCCCACTCTGAAAGCCTGGCATAGTCCTGTGTTGGCTGGAGGCAGCAGTTGCCTAGGCAGAAGGCATGTGAGAGTGCTCCTGTGTGCCCCAGCCTGTGCCAGGGTACCTCTGTCCATAGCTGCAACCCTTCCCTCTTCCCTATTTGCATGTGTTTCCCCAAACCAGTGATTAACTCCTCTCCTTTCAATTTCTCTTCTCACCTAACACAGGATGTGGATTTGGAAAGTGGAATGATGTCTACCCTTCCTTCCCACCGGTCTCAGGGGTTTTGACATGTTACTGTTGGGAATTGTTCTAATGTTGCCCTGCTCCAAAAAGCATGACCCTCTTCTGCCCTTTACAGATGTGACTTCAGCTGCTGTTCCAAATGGAAGTGCATTGTAGGAAGCTTTGGCCCATATAAGCTAGATGTGATCTCTAATCGACTCTCCCCAGTGTTATTAGTATGTGTATATTTAGAGATGATTTTTAATAAAATTAAATTCTTCAAGGCCCGAATTAGCTTCTGGAGGCAAAGGTTACAAAGAGAGGGAGGTGTTCACAGTGCATCGATTGTATAGTAACTAATGCCTGTATAATGGGCACACCTTGCAGTTATGAAAACAAAGCAGGTTCAGACATGGTGGGCTGATTCTCTCCAGCATTTCTCCTAGGGAAGTTGCCCTCACCCCCACCCCTTCCCCTTGTAAGCAGGCTGTAATGCTGCTGTTCTGAAAGGGGGGTTATTTGGGCTGTGTCATGCAGGAGAAGAGATGTGGTGTCAAAGCCAAGCCTGGTCATTCTTCTGTGGGTGAATTTTGGTATGTAAGGCTGCTGTGCCCAGTCACTGTCCCTACCAGGTGTCCTAGACTGTCTCTTCCAGATTTTTGGATGAATGAGCTAAACTCTGCAAAACAGATGCACTGAATTAATTTGAAGTTCTTCAAATGCCTATATTTCACTAGATCAGAAAGAGAGGCTGAGCAGGACAGGCTTGATGAGTGTGATATGTGCCAGAGTGAGGGAATTCCTGCAACAGGGATGATGTCTTGCTTTGCTTAGAGTACACTTCCATGCCTGTTTCTTGTTTCTTAGGTCAATCGTGAGAAGCCAAGCACCCTCCCTCCCCTCCCCTCTGATCAGATTCCTTTTAAGTGAAGCTCGCTGAATCTCTGGGACCAGATCTCACCGATGACTGGGAAGCAAAGAGTACCCAGGAAAGCACTTTTACCACGGACTCCACCTCAGGAGCACCAGGAACTCATCTTCTAAATAAAACCTGTGCCCCTTCCGTGCGCACCCGATGTCTGCTGCAATGGATACAGAATCAACATATTCGGGATACTCCCACTACTCAGGTCACTCCAAAAAAGCTCACAGACAAGGGTAAGGAAATGTTTGTTTTTAATTACTTACTGCTCTAAGTTAGGATATGTCCAGTGGGAAAAAAAGCTGTAAGCCAGGATAAAATCAGTGGACCCGTGTCTCTGGAGGAGATAGACGTGGAAAGTCCTCATGGGAACAAAGTGAGGAGACTTGAAGCTGCTAATTCAGTGATATTCAACCTGTTGGATGCATGCTGGGGTTATGTGTGGCCAAAAAGATTGGGATAGTGCCAGTAGAAAGAAAAGATCACCTAACTCCCCTCTTAAAGGGTGAGGGATGAGTACAGTATCTGGGGAGAAGAGTTAGACTTCCTAAACTGATAATTACTAGTTGTCTTCTGATGCCATTTCTTTGTTCTGTAATAATAAGGTTTCCTGCCTCTCCCCACCCTCCTCCAGCCTACTTTGTTAATGGTGTGTTGAGGTTTTTTTAAATAGAATTTGAGTGGTACTTGAGTCGGCAACAAGTCCTTTATCAGCGTTGATTGGATTAGAAGTCAGGCTTTTTTGAACTTGAATAGCAAGTCCTTTCTGTTGTGGTAGTTCAACAGCCTGAAAACCCATCTGCTCTGAAACTTCTGATTATTTGGAACGTTTTCTTTTCTTTTTTTATCTACGTCATTTTTAGTTTTACATGTGAAATATGTGACACTTACTGTTTGCAACTTATTACTGAGCTGGTTCAAAATAATTTTGCATTCGGAAGCAATTACCCTTATGTGGTTGGAAAAAGAATTCTTCCATGAAGTCTCTTTGCTCACAGTCCAATTATCGAGTAAAACATGTCTTGTTTGCCTTTTTTCCCTTCTTTAGCATCCAACCCCTAATACAGCTTGTCCTTTTAAACTTAGAATGCTATGTGGAAAGATGCCCACAAAGTTCCAAAAACAACATAAAAATCCTAGAGCCCTTAAACTAGAAAAAGTGTCATCCCATGAAACCTTTTGGCTTTGGTAATTCCAAGAGAGAGGCAGAGCTGGGATACTCACGGGTGTTAAGTCAGTCCCTGAACACAGTGAGGGTTTCCAGTGCAAAGCCTGCTTTCCTGTCCATGTGGGAACGGGGAGGAAAGCATTGGTGAGCAGATTGGTGGGGCTTAATTCATCTTGAGACTTTCTCAGATGAGAAGCTGTGAGGTCTGCAAGGGTGCTCTGGAAATAAAGACTGGCCTTGTACCCTTGATGTTCTTGCTTTCTTTGTGAGAGGTTAACTTGAGGTTATTAACCAGCGAAAATAAACTTCACCAATTGTCCTACAGTGTTAAGGTCAGAGATGACAAGAATCTGCTTTGCAGGAACTAAAGCTCTATTGATTAATTCCTTGTGTTAACTGGGCATGTCTCTGCAAGACACTTTCTTGCAGGTGGAGAACTGTGTAGACCAGTAAATTCCAAATGGAATTGCCAGTTTGTGGCATGCAGGCTTTCCTTTTAAGCACAGCACTGATGGAAGGTGTTTTAAGAGAAGGTGAGGTGGTGGGCATGGATGCCTGTCCTCCCCTCTGCTACCACTGAGGGGGTGGTCTGTCCCAGCCTCCAGGCTGTCAGCTTGTCTGGGCAAGGTCCCTTTCTTCCTCCTCCAGACCTTGTTTTGTCACAGCCTGAGTCTGTTGATCAAGAGAAGGACAACTGGCTGAGCTAATGCTTGGGGCACCTGTTGCAGGTACAGGTGCAGCACCTTTCAGGCCCTGCTCCACAGAGTTACTGGTAACATTGTTCTCCTCCTCCTCTGTTTGAAAAAGGAGCCGGGACAGACACAAATCTCCCCGAAGCAAAGATGGCAGTCGGTCTGAGAAGTCCGTCACTATCCAGACACCTCCTGCAGAGCCGCTGCTCGGGAATGACGCCTCTCGGGCCGAGGAGGGCCAGGTAAGGAGAGCAAACCTGCAGTGTGTGTGTGGCACAGAGCGTGGGGCTCGCTGGCTCGCGGGTGGGAACAAAGAATTGCTTGCATGCTGTTTAGTAAGCAGAGTGGCTTATGGTGCCCTTTGCTCATGCACACAGCCAAGGTCTCCGTCACCTCTGTCTTGTTGTGAGGTGCTGTTTCTGTCAGCACCAGTGACAATTCCTTGGGCACTACTTTGACTCTCTCTCCAGAGTGTCATCTGTCAAGCTCTGTAGAAATACGTGTTTCCATTGTCTCACTGTGCATTATTCAGCCCTTTCAGCTGTATGTGTATTTCAGTTTTTAACCGGGATTTGCTCCAGGTAATCTCGTAAAGTGCATTAGAACCAGGATTCCAATAGGGAATGGAATCAAGAGATGTGAAACCAGTGTGAAATAGTTGTGAAAGAGGATGGACTCAGACAAAGCTAGTAAATTAACAGTGGGTTTGGTCAAAACTAGACTAATGCTGCATTTGGATTGTACCTAGGATGGATCCAGTGCTCTGCTCCAGCAGGTGATCTAGAGGTACATACTCATTTTCAAAGAATGGCTGGTGCTGCAAGACCTAGAATCCAGCCCCTCCTGGGCTGGATTTGGGGTTTGTTAATCTTTGGCTGTGGGGCTCCCCTTCTGCCTTTACAAAAAAAAAAAAAATCAAAATCAGCGTGTAGTTTCCAGCCAAACTGTGTGTGCTGGTACTTGTAACAGTGTTCCTGTACTCATTTCATGTCCTGTAATTTGGTATTTTGTAATCAGTTGCTTCTTTTCATGAGTCCCAGCTGTTTTTTCAAATAGTTCTGAAGGCACTGGTGAATTCCTAAGTCCTTGTTTTCATGCAGCCCTCCTCAATTAAAGCCAAAGCTAAATAACTTGATGTGTGAGCCAGACTTTTTTCCTAGGGAGCAGAGAGTCCTCAGTTAGGTCCAACAACTGTGTACCACCAGAGATTTAGCCTCATATTTCCTCTCCTGTGAGGAGAGGCTGAGACAGGTGGAGAAGAGAAGGCTTTGAGGTGACCTTATTTTGTGGCCTTTCAGTATCTGAAAGGAGCCGACAAGAGAGCCAGAGAGGGACTTTTTGTAAGGGCATGTAGTGATAGGACAAGGGGAAATGGCTTTAAACTGCTTGAGGTGACCTTCTTTTGTGGCCTTTCAGTATCTGAAAGGAGCCGACAAGAGAGCCAGAGAGGGACTTTTTGTAAGGGCATGTAGTGATAGGACAAGGGGAAATGGCTTTAAACTGAAAGGGGGTAGGTGTAGATTGGACATTAGGAAGAAATTATTTGCTGTGAGGGTGGTGAGTCACTGGAACAGATTGCACAGAGAGGTTGTGGATGCCCCATCCCTGGAAATGTTCCAAGGCTGGGTTAGATGGGGCTTTGAGCAACCTGGTCTAGTAGAAGATGACCCTGCCCATGGCAAGAGGGTTGGAACTGGATGATCTTTAAAGTCCCTTTCAACCCAAAGCATCCTCTGGTCTGTGGTTCCATATAAATGCACATTTTTTTGCATTAGGCTGTAGTCCACTTTTTCAAGTGGCAAGAGTTGTAAGGGCTAGACTGTGACTAGGGTTGCCTGTTGTCTTCTGGGATGTAGCCTTAAGCTGCCCTGGTGTTCCTGTCCCTTCTCTTTTCTGCACAATTTTGCAGTTCATCAAATGGAGGAAACTATGCAGAACTACTTTATGCATAAACATAAAATAGTTGAAATGCTTGAATTGCAGAGGTGCTGTTAAAGAGTACAATGTGGTAGGAATATGCTGCTTTTCAGGACATACTACAATGCAGATCTCTTCTGGGGCCTCTGCTTTGGTGAGAAGTGACTCAAAAACCCCTCATATTAATTCAAGATGCTGACTATTTGTGGTTGGTCTGTCTCAAAACCCTACTGCTCTAGGCATGGGAGGTATTCATGTCTTGGAGTGCTTTAGAAGTTAAATCCATGGAGTTGGGAGTTGTTCCAAGTAGTTGTGCTGCTTCAGTCTAGTCCTTTCCCAAAGACTCTTTCCTCTAGCTCTTAAAAAGAAGTGAATAAAGGTTTAAAATTATGCCTGTCTCTTTCAAATAAGTTGTTTGGTCAGCATGTGCAGTTGGAGAAGTTTGAGGGAAGTTGTAAATCCTATTAATGACACAGGCTGCAGGAAGATATTCTTGGGAAGAAAAGCAAAAATGTGGTTCTGAGTGAGCATTGCGGCTACAAAGGTGTGCCAGGTGCCAAGCAGCAGAGCCACATGCATTGCCACTCTTTGGCATGCATTTGTGGGAAGCATCAGGAGCCTCCATGTGCATGAGTCACTCCAGCAGCAGCTGTGAGTCAAATCCATACATGCCAGTGTAGCTCTTTGGCTGTGCCAGCACCTGGAAGGAGCAATTGGAGGCATTGTAGCTTGGGAGAACCAATGCAGACATTGTCTGATGTTAGCTAGGGAAGAAATGAGACTTTCAGAACACGTAATGTAATCTGAAACTTGCCAGCATGGTGACTGTATTTCAGGTAAGCCTCTTTGTGAGTAAGTGGCTTCTGACAATGGCCTGGATTGTAATACCAGAGCTACTTGGCAGTCTAGGATCCTCTAAACTTAAAAGCCCCATACCTGAAAATATCCTCTGTGATCACCTGTAATGTGTTGGTTTAACTAAACTTTTATTAGATTGTCAGCTACTGAAGGCAGCGCTACTGTAGAGGAAAATAAAAGACAGTGAAGTGGAGGAACTTGCTGGAGGTGTGGTTGCTTCTATTACAGATGGAAAAATAATGTGTGAACATGTTTTTGATTGTGTAACAAAAACAACTGGCTTGAAACGCTGAAATGAAAATTTCCCTTCCAGGTGCTTCTGTGGTGCAGTTGCACTGCAGAATTTGTGGGCTGGAAGAATACTAGTCCTTGCCCTGGACATGGGAACTGGTGATTACTACAGTTTCCAAGAATTATGTCATGTAATTCGTTAAATGTGCTGGAAGAGGAACCTCTGGGGATTCAGTGAGTGGCACAGCAAGCAGAGCTACCTGCTCTGCAGTTATGGGCTTTTATCACCTGTTTATAGTCACTGGTTTGGACAAGTTGCTGTTGTTTCCAAACCTTTACTAATTGTCAGGGTTGATTATTCACTATGTTTAAGGTGTTGCTTTTGCTGTATATTTTTTTCTGGAACTTAAGGCTGTCATAGCAGTCTTTCCAGGCAAGAAAAACAGAACATCTGGAAGGAACAGCCTGATTGTTTCAATGTTATTTCTATTTATCTCTTCCTCCTTCAGGATGACAACTGGGGTGAGACCACAACGGCAATCACAGGCACCTCTGAGCACAGTATTTCCCAGGAGGACATTGCCCGGATCAGTAAGGATCTGGAAGACAGCGTTGGGTTGGACTGCAAGCGTTACCTGGGCTTAACAGTGGCAGCTGTTCTCGGACTCCTAGTCTTCCTCACCCCCATTGCCTTCATTCTGTTACCCCAGATCCTGTGGCGAGATGATCTGGAGCCATGTGGTACTGTCTGTGAGGGACTGTTCATCTCTGTGGCGTTTAAACTCCTCATTCTCCTGATCGGGACCTGGGCTCTTTTTTTCCGCCAGCCCAAGGCAGACCTACCGAGGGTGTTTGTGTTTCGGGCCCTTCTGCTGGTCCTCATATTCCTCTTTGTGTTTTCCTACTGGCTCTTTTACGGCGTTCGCATCTTGGACTCGAAGGACACCAACTACCAAGGGATAGTGCAGTATGCCGTGTCTCTGGTGGATGCCCTGCTCTTCATCCACTACCTGGCCATCGTGCTGCTGGAGCTGCGGCAGCTGCAGCCCATGTTCACCGTCAAGGTGGTTCGCTCCACGGACGGAGAGTCGCGATACTACAGCCTGGGACCCCTCAGGTAGGTACGAGCCCTTGGAGTCTGCTGGTGTGGCTCTGCTGTGGCGTGAAGCATCAGCTGCATTTGGGTCTGTGTTGTTGCTGGTTCACCTCAGGTAGGTGCGAGCCCTTGGAGTCTGCTGGTGTAGATATGTGTGGCTCTGCTGTGGCGTGAAGCATCAGCTGCATTTGGGTCTGTGTTGTTGCTGGTTCATGAATCTTCCCCCAGAAGAATTCCAGAGTCCCTCCGAAGTTACCAAACTGAATCTCTCTGTCCTCTCTCTGAGTGTGGGAGAGGCTGTACCTGCCTCAGAGGAGTCCTGTGCATTTCAGTGAATGAAAAAAAGCTGATGCCATAACTTTGGGATGGTCAATATCCTGATGAGATCTTTAAAATCCTTGTCTGGACTTCTTTCCCTGTCTCTTTACTGGAGGAAAATGGAGACCTTTCCTTGTGTAGTTGGGGCTGCCTTGTGCATTTTGGTTGTAGGGGCCAGGCGCTGCTTTGGGAGCAGCCCTTCAGGCCATGAAGAGCCTAACTGCTCAGAGACTCCTGACAGCAGGCCAGGCCACATGGCAGGAGCTGATGGTTTTATGTCGTGATGCTCTTTTTGCCATTAGGTATGGATCAGTTTGCTGGGTTGGATGTATCTGGGAGCCATAGGTATGACACAAGGATGCTGCTTCCACCCTGCTGCTGGCATTAGTGCTTCCCTTAACGACGGTACAAAAAAGGACAGGTGTCTGAATTGCCTTAGTTCCTGTGTCCTGCAAAGCTCTTCTGAAATCCCTTAGTTCCTGTGTCCTGTGAAGCTAGCAGCTGAGCTCTGGAGATGATTCCCCAGGCTGAATGTGCACTTAAACATCTGTTCAGCTTATCCTGTCCAGACCCCAATGGCATGTGTATCTGTGGCAGATGAAGAGATTAGCATCTGCTGGTTTAAGTGGATGTAGGAGCAGCCTCCTGCAGCCGTTAGCTTAGCAGTGGAATTGCTTTGAAGCAGATTTAGTGGTTGAAGCTGAAGTCCGGGAGTTTTCTCCTGGGTAAAGAAGAACTTGAGGCCTCTTGGGTGAAGTAGGTCTGGACTCTGCTTTGTTTTCCTTCTCTGTAAAATGTGGAGAGCCCTTGGACGTGCACCAATTGACTTAATTAAATGTCTCTTTCAGGATTTCAAAAATCTGTTGGTTTTCTTGTGAAATAAATTTTTTTTGAGCTTAATTGCTCTGTGGTCATTGAGCCAGTATAACCTATATGATGAGAGAGATGGAAAGATGAGTACCAGAGTTTCCCTGTGCTACAATATTGTGCCTTGAGGCGTGATGAGGCAGTTCTGTCATAAGTGAATTCAGCAGAGAAACTTTGGTATGTGTCAGTATTTACCCATATATACACACACAGAGCAGATTTGGTATGAGGGAGTTTGCTTGGTTGTAGATTGTGGGTTTGTGTTCAGAGGAACTGAGATCCTACACCTGCCAAAGTGTGCATGTCTAACTTGTCATTGGAGGCAAAGAACTTGCTTGAGAATCAAGGCCTGAATGTTTAATAGTGCATGTGTTAGAAGCAGTGTTTTCTCCAATTCTTTTCTTTGCAGCAGGGTTTTGAAATGAGTTGTAAAACTTAGGATAAAATCTAAGATGTATGAAAACTTTTAACTTCTTGTTTGTTGGCAAGCTGATTTTGGTTTTGTTTGGTACATTGAATGTAAGCCACGCAGCACATGGATGCTCCAGTGTAACAGAAGAGGCTCATCAAGCATGTCTGATAATGCTAAACTAGTGTTGCTTTTTCCATAGTTTGACAGATGAGCATAATGTATATTGACATGTATTTTGAAACCTGCGTGTCTTTCCATATTTGCTGCTACAAAGGTAAAGCTGTAGATTTGATTAGGGCCCAGTGTCTCACAGCAAAGGAAGAGTTTCTCCTCTCTGTGTGTTACTTATGTGTAAGACCTTCAGATCTTGATAAAGGTTGTGGCTGCCATGTGACCAACTGCATAAAAAGTGAATGTAGTTAATGTCCTTCAGCATCTAAGGGGTTAGGATTGTGACATGTTTGTGAAACATGAAAAAAAAATCATGATCATATTCACAGCATAACTTTGCACAGTTTTCATTAAGGTCTTGTCATGCTAGTTGATGAAATGTAGGTTGGGGCTGCTTTCTGCCCCTGATTCTCTGGCCGAGGCATGGTGCTGGAGTGGGAGGTCTGTTGATGGGAGAATGTGAAGACACGCAAGGACAGTCTGGATTTCAGGAAGGCTGGAGAAAAGCAGCCTTGTAGGTGTGCTGGAGAGGTGATTCTAACTATGATGGAATAGCCATGTACCACATGCTGCTGCCTTTGGACTCTTTTTGCCACCATGTATACTTGCCTCATCCTAACACTTTTAAAGGGGTCTTGGGGAGGTTTTGAGCTGTCATCTGGAAGGAAACAGCTTTCTTTTACAGGTATAGTAATCTGACTGTCTCCTGAAATCAAAACCTTTTGTCTCTTTATGCTCTCAAATATCTTAAAAGTTTTGATGACAAACAGTCCATGGAGTCTATCTTCCTCAGCAGTCTAGTGTGCTCTGGAGAAACTAGTGGTGAGAAGGGATCTTGGATTGTTCCGTGTTGATTCTTGGAGTCATTCTGGATTTTTTTTCCTTCACAGCAAAATTGTTGATATCACCCTTTTTAATGCAAAGATGGAAGCTTTCCAATTCTAGGTCTTTTCTGGTGAGGTAGAGGGAGCTGCTTTGTAAGTATGAGAGCAACTTGTTTTCTGGGGGAGAAGGGAAGAAAACAATAGCTCAGCTGCCCTTCTGGCAAACCATGTTTTTGCGAGGCAGGGTACAGACAGGATTTTCCACCCTGCTTGGCTCCAGATGCGGTAAAGAAGTTGAAAGTGCTGAGTTAGGTATTCCACTCCACCCCTGAGAGCCCTAGGTCCAGGAGGGTAAGCATATTTGGGACTAGTTCCCCAAATTCATATTATAATCAGCCTATTAATAGGCTGTCTTGGTCCCACCCCCAGCACTTTGGCTATAACTTTTCTTCTGGGAGACTTGACTGCCAAAACGAACGTTCCCTTTGGCGTTGATTCAGGAGCTTGGAGGGGGGAGGTAAAAATTAAATAGGAGTCTCGATGAGTGTGGTGCCAAGTCTCAGCTCACTGACTGCTCCGCTGCTCCTTCTGGAGGAAGGGTTGCCACACGGGGCAAATGCTTTCTGGTGGTATGTGTGGGTAAAGAGCAGGGAGCAGCAGAGATGCAGGAAAGGTCAAGCCTGGGAAAATACAGGAGGTTGGGGGGGAATGGTGGCGAGACTTTGAAAGCAACAACAAAGGGAAGCAAAGGTGGAGGAGCACAACAAACAGTAGATAACTTCAGTCGAAAGGCCGATACTTTAGTGAGTGGAGGCTTGGATTTGCAGCTTCAGTTTTTCCCTGTAAATAGGGATGCTGATGACACTTGTCATCCAGAGTTCAGTACTGTCTTTATGGCTCAGAAACTGTGTAGGAAGGATCTTGCTGGAGAAACCCCTCCTTTTATGTAGTTAGGGTGCTAACCATATTGCCTTCCTATCCAGTGAGTACTCTCCCACCCTAGAGCTTTGCTAGTCTAGACAGCTCAAGAAAATGAATGTCTTGTAATACATGTGGTAATTACTGATCTTTCACGTAGACTGGATGTTGGGCTGCAGGACAGTTAGTCTTGGTTTTCTGAGGTTAGAAATGTTTGAGTGGGTCCTCCTCCTCCCTTTTGCTCATCCTTGCAGCAGGTGTGTGAGGAGCAGAGCTGTGATAGTTCATCTTGTGTTGGGCTGTTTAAAGGAGTTGGAGTTTCAGTCTTCTTTTCTGTCTGTCGTGGTTTACCCCAGCTGGCAGGTAAGTACCACACAGCCCCTCACTCACACCTCACTCTGTAGGATGGGGATGAGAATCAGTGAAAAGGTAAAATCTGTGGGTTGAGATAAGAACAGCTGAACATTTTAATTAATGTGAAGTATAATACTAATTATAATGACATTGATAATAGTACTTGTAATGAAGAGAGGAGAGGGAGGGAAATAAAACCCAAGGAAGGCAAGTGATGCTCAATACGGTTGCTCTCCACCCCCAGACTGATGCCCAGCCTGTTCCCAGGCAGTGATTGGTGGCTCCTGGCCAGCTGTCCTCAGTTGATACACGGAGCATGATGTTCTGTGGTATGGAATATCCCCTTGGCCACTTTGGGTCAGCTGTCCTGGCTGTGCTCCCTCCCAGCTTCTTGTGCAACTCGTCACTGAGTGGCAGAGCATGGGAAAATGAAAAGTCCTTGACTTAAAGTAAGCAGTGCTTAGCAACAACCCAAACATCAGTTTACTGGGAAGAAAAGGAATGCAATCCCAGAGAAAACCAGGACACTGTCCTTTCTGGTGTGGGTTTGCCTTTATGAACCGTGAGGCTAGGAAGCTGGTGAGGAAACCTATGTACACCTTTAGAATCAGGGTTCAAGTTTTGCAGATGGCTGTGTGCTGGTCAGTGTTCTCTTGTCAATCCAATCAAGAGAAGCTTGGTATTCAGAAGTAGCAGTGCTGTATGGTAAAAGTGTGCTTGAACATTCCCTGTACCCTTGTTGCCCATCTCCATTTGCATGGGTGTTTGCTGAACGGTGGTTTAAAAATTAAATTAAACTGTGGTTTAAAAATAAAGGGAACAGCTGTTTCCTCAAAACAAGTACCTGTCTCTGAAAACCCAGTACCTTCTCTGCAGAAATTATCAATGCCTTACTGAGGGACCTGGTGGCTTGCACACACTCACAAAAGAAAGGAGGGGCAGACATGTTCTGTGCAAGGGGATCACGTTCAGTCTGTCTCCAGCTGCTTTGGGTGTTTGTTGGACCTCTTGCTTATAAAGCTGATCTCTAGGTTGTCAGTATTTACTGATTAATCTGATGAGTGCTCTCTTGTCAGGCATTCCTTGGTGCTGCTGGTACTTTGTTCACTACTGAGGGAATGTGTGGAGACCTAGAGGAGTGGGAATAGGCGTCTCCATATTCCAGCCTGCATTTGTAAGCCTTGACATCTGATCTTGTTGCTCAAGTATACCTCCCCATGTCGAGGGTGCTGATGAAGAGCACGAGGTCAGCATTTGAACTGTACAGAATCCTCTTGTCTGGAGTTGTGTCAACTCTTAACGCTGTTTTAAAATCTTTTTTACTCCTCAAAAGCTTCTATGGAATATAGACACTTTGGTTTCTGTTTCTAGCATGGTTTGTAACCATGGGTTTACAGGCAGCTAGATCTCTTCCCTGAGCAAGAGCTGCTGCAATCTTGCTGGTTTCTGGTGGAGGACTGAGCCCACACATACACTTCTGGGGTATTTCTGTTTCCAGTAGGGCAGTCAGAAGGGACTGCAGGACAAACATTGGTGCACCATAGTGCAGTGCTCTACCTGCCGAGCTAAATCCTGCTGGAGACGCTCCAGTCTTTTCCTTCTCCCTGTGTGCAGTTTGTTTGCTCTGTGTTCCCAGGGACCTGAGGAATTACACTGACCCTCCTTTCTCCTTGGGGTTTCTTCAACCTCACAATCTTCTGTAGTGATGCACGCTGATGAGTTTTTACCTTGTCCTGTAGCAAAACGTATTATTAACTGTCCTGCTGCTCTGATTGCAGGAACTTGCTTGAACAGCGTTACACGGTTTTTGCAGACCAGCTCTCTTGCTGGAGCCTCCAGCCTGTGTGAAATTAGTCTTGTTCTTGAATACGTTTTCCCTGTCCTGAAATCTGTACAAGGTGTCCTGATGCCCATTTGTGTGATTTTTTTTTTTTCCCTGCCCATCACCAAACGCGACGAGCACAAGCATTGATCAGTCTCCCCTCCCCAGGAGTTCTGGGATAGCCGGCTAAATGGGTGTTAATTGCACCTGCAGGTGTGACGCTCTTGGGGAAACTGAGGGGTCTCCTCCAGAGCAGCTTCTTTAGCACTGAGAGGTGTCAGACTTGTGACACCACCCCCAATCCAGTGTCTCTCCAGCAGCACTTCACAAAACTGCGTTTACATCCACCTTTTTGCAGCTCATCATCTCTGCAACTTCTTGCAACTCATCTGGGCTGCTTTTCCGTGCTCCCAGTCCTGAAAGTGCTGAACTTTGTTCACAGCGGGCACTTGAGCATTAGCACCTTTCAAACACCCCGTGCCATGAAGTGGTCACGGAGTAGGGACGAAAGCTCTGACTTGTGGATGAGCTGATAATGACTTATATAGGAAGATATTTTCAGCCACATTCTTAACCATTTTTAGTCACAGGCCATACTTTCCCCCTCTGCCTGTGTCTGCTGCCTCTCCTCTGGAGGATGGTGCTACAGAGATATGATTGCTCTAGCCAGGAGGGTACCCTTGGAATTACAGAAGGGAATTTTCCAGTAGCCTCTGAAAAAAAAAAGTGCTGTTCCCTGCTGAGTAGGGAGCACTCTCCTTTGATGTTCCAGATGAGTTATGGGAATAGTGCCTTGTTCTGTTTTACAAGGGTCTGTTTGGTGGTGCAAGGAGTGTGTTGCCTGCAAAGTTCAGCTAGGACTTATGACATGGGTCAGAGCAGCACCTCATTAAGAGGCTGCTTGTTTGTGACAGAAGTGAACAGCAAGCTCCAGGAATGCCAGGTACTCCTCATTAGAGGTGAGGGGAAGCCTAGGATGGACCGTAAGTATTGACAACATGCACAACTCGACTGGGAGTTTCTGATGTGGTAAAGCCGTGGAGGGCGTGCTTTTCTGAAAGGAGCATGTTTTCCTAGCCTTTCTGCATACAGTTTCCAGATTTTACATATGGCTTTTCATGTGGAACTGCTTCTCCTTTTGATAAAGGGGAGAGAGCTGGCGGAACTGAAGTGCCTACATTTTTCTACCCTTCTCTCCTCCCTTCCTTGATCTCGATCCCTGATCCCCCCAGCATCCTCTGTGCCATTGAGCGTGAGCTGAGTGCCCCAGACACCAGGCCAGGTACCAGTCTTGTTTGTGCTCCTGCAGATGCACCAGGCAGCAAAGGCAAGTGGCCAGGCTGATTGTTATACCCTGGAGCAGTCCTGCATTTTTGGAATACTTAATACTTTAAAAGTTTACAAGCCTACTTGCAGGTGAAGTGCCCGCTGTCAATTATTAACCCCCATGGCCAGTACAGTGTTACTTGCTCCCTGGTGAGGAGCTGCTCGTCTTTCTGAAAGAGATGGTGTGGAGGAAATGCCACTGGGTTCATCTGCAGGGATTTCCTTTCTTGTTGGCTTGTCTTTCAAAACCAACACTGCCCAGAAGTCCAAGAACGGTATGCACTCCAGCCTACCCTGTACTTTGGGGGTTTGTTGTGGAATTTCTGTTCCACTGCTGTCCGTGCCCTCCGAAGTGCCTGTGTGTACCACCCACAGAGACAGATGGCCTCTCTAAGCTGCCGAACAAATTTTGTGGCCATGAAGGTACTTTTATCTTCAGATGCTGCAAAAAAAATCCACCCCCTCAACCTTTGACGTCTGTTTCTTGTGGTGAACGATTAAATACAAATATTCTGCAAAGAAGTGAGCTGTGTGCCCTTTGGGGGGAAAAGAGGAGGCTCGCGCCTTGCTAAGAGGACAAGGAGTTGTGAATTTATAGTTCTCATATAGCACAACAAGTAAAGTCTAATAAATATGGAAGCTAATTCCTGACTCTACCCTGAAGAAGTAAGGAAAAGTTAATAAGGAGCTGCGTGGTAGTAATAGAATCTTAAAAATAATTTATATATTAATGGCTATAAATTTGAGGGCAGTATTTTCACTTATAACTTGATTGCCCCTCCAGTACATGCTTAAATGAACTTCAGTGCTTAAATTTCTTTTGTTCAGTGTAGGTCAAGTGGGGACATCAGCTGACAATGTGGGGAGAGCTATTCCCTGGCTGACAGGAAAACAGATTCCTGGCACAGCAGTAAGGACCTTGGCTGTGGTTTGGAGCTTCAGGCTGCTGACTCTGGCTTGCGTTCCTCTAGTTAGTCCTGGTAGAAGGTTATCTACATCCTTGCTGGGGCTGGATTTTTTTCTTTCAGCTTGGAGCTGCAGGTCATGTCCCTGTGGCCCTAGTGTTGTTTGTAGTGTTGCTTTGTGCTGGTTATGAAATCAGGTGGCCCTCAGGTGGCCCTTGCTTGGGCAGAGCTTGCTGGGGTGGAGCTTTGCAGGGGATGCTGTGTGGTGGAGGGATGCTGTGCAAGACAGGCTGGGCTGTGCTCTCTGATACCTCTCTGAGTGCAAAGGTCTGCTACTGGCTGACGTGGATGCTGCCTCTTCAGGCCTCTCTGTGTGGCTTGCAGGAGAACAACATTCCCAGGTGTTTTGAGAGGAACCCTAGAACAAGTTAAAGCTTCTCTATTGACTCAAAAGACCTCATTCAAAGTCCTGCCACATTAATCCCATCCCCACCTGGGAATCAAAGAAGAGATGCTCCTCTTGAGAGAGCATCCGACCAGGCAGCTACAGGATCAAGAGCTGAATGCTAAAGTTTCATGGCTGCAGCATTTAAATGTGAAGTCCTATTACAGCACTGGAGTTTCACTGCCAGTAGAAGCTTGGAACACTTTGTTATTTTCTTGAAAGTAAAGCCGTACTTCTTAGCTTTGACTTAAAAGAAACACCCTAAATCAGCAACTAACCCGTTCTCCCATCCTCAAAAAAACTACCAACAAAAAGCCCCACCCTTAGTTACTTCATAACTATTCATGTAGCTTGGCTAAAGACTGGCCTTAATTTAAAGCCTGTTCATGCTTCAAATATCTTGTGTACATGCAGACTCTTAAAAACTTCTTGCCATACCTGCCAACTCCTGCATATACTTTTTTTTTTTCATTTGAGGCTTAGACTAATCAGAGGAATAGCATGTGTGTATGCTAGGAAGAGGAAATGCATCACTGTTGTGGATTATGCTGCTCCCAGGAACTGGAAATGGTAATCCAGGTCCCATATGTTCCTGACTTATGCAGGGTTCTTGGGTGCTGGAGCAGGACACAGGCTTGATCTGGAACCTGATGGGTGCCCTGTGACTCAGGGCTTGGGGGTGTCTGGTATTTCATCCCTTGTGTCTGCACTAAGTGCCTGTCTCAACTCACCCTTGCATGCAGGGTAAGCTCGTGATCTTGTTCCTAATTCCTGTGTTCAGAAGGTAAAGCACACCTTGGCATTGTTCTGTCCCCCTGACTTGTTTGAAATGCCCTAAATCCTAAATACAACCTGAAGTGTGTAGAAACTTTTGAAAGAGGTTACACCTCCCTCAGAAATACTCGGTACACCCCTCAATTAAATAAATGTTTGATCATAGTTCTGCATCACTTCTTAAGCTAATGCTGCTGCAGAAAAAAATCCTGTCAGCAGCCTGATCCTTCCTCACCCCTCCCAAAGAAATATTGTATAGTTGCACAGCAATGCAGTGGAGGAATTGGGGAACTGGTAATTTATATCTCTATTATCCATGTAGCTTTTTCAGTTTGTCTGTGTATTTTTCTACTTGGATTATTTTGCTCATCTTAATTTCTGCAGTCTTCTTAACTACCCTTGTGGTGTTTAATGCTTACAAAGGCTTGTGGTGGCAGAGGAAAGGTTTGGTGGAGCTGAGGGAAAGAAGCAGGATAGAATTCTCTCATGGCTACAGACTTGAATTCAACTTGTCATTGACCAGGAACCCCAGGTCCCTTTCTGTGGCACTGCTGTCCCGCATCTCATTCCTCAATCTGTCTGTACATCCAGAATTGCCCCATCCCACGTGCAGAACCTGTTCCTTTCCCTTGTTGAACTTCACATGGTTGGTAATTGCCCAGCCCTGTGATTTGCCTGGGTCTCTCTGCAGGGCCTCCCTGCCTTCAAGGGCATCAGCTGTTCCTCCACATTTTGTATCATCTGCAGAATTGCTTAATATCCCTCCCAGTCCTGTGTCCAAGGCACTTATGAAGATGTTGAAGAGCATGGGGCTGAGGATGGAGCCCTGTGGAACCCCACTAGTGACAGGTCTCCAGTCTGATGTCACACCATTGACTGTAACCCTTTGTGCCTGACCCAGCTGCTCACCCATCACGTGATGTGTTTATCCAGCTGAATATGGACATCTTGTCCAGTAGGATCCTGTGAGAGACAATATCAAAAGCTTTACTGAAATCCAAAAAGATGACACCAACTGGCTTCCCTTGATCAACTAGCTGGATTACCTTGTCATGAAAGGAAATGAGGTTTGATAAGCAGGACTTTCCTCCCATGAAGCTGTGCTGGCCATGAGTTATGGCTATGTTGTCATCACACTTTCAGGTGCTTTTCAATATCTCCCAGAATAATCTTCTCCATCACTTTACCAGGCACTGAAGTGACACTGACAGGCCTGCAGTATCTGGAATCCTCCTTCTTGCCCTTCTTGAAAATCAGGGCAGTGACTGCTCAAAAATCCTCAAGAGAAGCTTTGCAATGACATCAGACAGCTCTTTGAGGAGTATTGCATGAATCCTATCATGCCCCATAGATTCCTTCAGTCTGCAGGAGCCCTCCTTGGTGGGGCACAGCTCTGTCTGCAAACTCTGTTCCTCTGCTGAGCCTTGGGGAGAGGAGAGCCTCCAAGTCCTTGCTTCTCCTCCCCAGTCCATCTGACCTACAGGAGACCAGCCTTGGACCACACATGAGGGATTGGCCTGGAGCACCTCTGTCCTTGAAGATTCAGAGCTGGACGTGGCGCACAAATGGATGGCAGCTTACTTCTGTGGGTTTGGTTTATAGTCATATCTCAGCTGTGGGACTGGACTTTGTAAATTATTATCTTGAGTCATGCAGGTCTCTTTCCACAGGGCTCATTGGGCTCAATATTCTGCTCGGCTGTGCAAATGTTAACTGTAAGATTGACTTCAGCAGTGTCCCCGATTCTCTGAAATTGGTCATGGGTCTGTGTCAAGCTGGGTGTGGACAAGTGGATCCCTTTGGACTCCTGGCAGCTGGATGCAGCACCCACAGTGCCTGGGGAAGCCAACTTGTCCCTGCTTTGTGAAAACCAATGTGTTTCTGGTGTGCCTGTGTCTACTGTGCTGTGCAGGTTTGTGGGGAAGGCTCAGCAGCAGTTTCTTCCTTTTCACTTAAGCTGCCCCCTTTGTGTTCTTCTCTCACTGCTTTCCTTCCCAAACTCCCATTTGCTCAATTGATGAAGAAAGCCTTTCACAGTTTTGGCTTTACTTTAGTGTGAGCAGACAATAGCTGGTGGTTTGCTTGTGTTTTTTTTTCTCATGAATAAGCAAGATAGTAGTCTCATTAGCTCCCTGGAGGATACCCCCACCACCTGGCAAAACCATATAGTGGGGACAAATGTTTGGTGTGCTAGCAGCGCCCTTGGAAAACCCCTTTCTGAGCTCTAGCTCCTGGATCCAGTAGTTGCTACTCTCCAGGTCCAGTTCAACTGCTAGCGGCTCCTGAGGGTGCTGGGTAGGGCTTGAGGTGTGGACGTCTGGCCAGGTGTTGTTTTGGTTCACTGCAGGTGTCTGGGACATAGCAGATGCATGGCAGGGCACAGGCAGCTCCTTTGCCTCTCATGTTTCTTGTCAGTGTTGCAGCAGACCCTGGAGCAATGAGATGCTGGTGGCAAGTGTTCTCTTTCTGGTTGATGAGAAGGTAGTGCCTTCGCCTGTTTGAAGGCATCAAAGGGAAGTGGGTGTCTAGTTTGTGAGCTCTTGGGGCATCTGCATGTGGTTATTGGTGTCTGAGGAACTGGCTGAAATGCAGCCCGAGCTGTGAGTGCCTGAAAGCTGCTGTTGTGCCCTGGCTAATCCATGAGCTATACCATTTGGATGTAGTGGTTCTGCTAGGTACCTGCATGGTAAGTGCTTGACAACACCCACACACGCTGCTCCCCTTGGAGAAGGGGTCTTGGCTTAAGAGGATGTGGGCAGTTTGCTTTGGAGCCTGCTCTCCTGGCATCTGAGTTCCTCAGCTTTCTGAGGGAAAAGTTTGTTGCACCATGTGTTCAGGCTTTCACAAGCTGCTCTTTCAGATGCAGCTCCTGAAGCTGCTCTTGTTGTGCACTCACCCATCCCCATGGAGGCAACTGGGGCCACCTTGCTTTGCCACATGTTAAACTCCCTTTGCTGTTCTGTGAGGGGCTGGAAGGGAATCTTTCCAGTTACCTGGGCTGACCTGCTGCAATAAAGCCTCCTATAATTGTACACAGAGAGCCTGGCAAAAAGCTTAGTCTCAGCAGAGGATTAAATCTTGGGTTTTTTTTTTCTGAAGAGAGTCCTCTGCCTTGCATAGGAAGCTCTTCTGGTGCTCCAGAACCTCCATTGTTTCTAAAACTCAGGTTAGACTTTTACAGCATATTTAATTTTCTGTCTGTTGAATGTGGTGTTGGAGGTAACAAGTGTCTTTATGTTCTTTGTGTCCCTTGGCACTGCCTACTGTGAAACGAGATGTTCATGGTGTTAACTGAGGAAGAGAAGTGTGGTGCTGTCACAGCATCTGACCTCAACACAGTGATTGTTCTTTCCTGGCAAATCATATTATTGGACCTTTTGGACCACTCCTTGAGTGAGAGGACTGTGTTCTCCTCCTCTTCCTCCTACTCACTACATATTACCATATAGGGTTTTTTCCCTAGGCTTTTATACTAGCTGCCACCTTCAGCTGTTGGAAGTGGAAGGAAGGGCAGTGCAGCTGTTGGGAAAGCATTCATCAAGTTTTGAGGTTCTACCAATAAAGGTGACTGGGGAAAACATTCAGGCTGTGTGCTGGTACCCTAAAGACCAGTTAACTTCCTGAGGTAAAAGTCTTGGAAGTTTCTCAGAAGAAGAACTGCAGTGGGAGCATGCCATTGGGTTTACTTGGGTTTTATAGCTGCTGGCTAAAACTCTGTGCTCTGTACTTCTGTAACAGCATCTTTTTAGTGCTGGCCTGGGAGTGCCTTTATAGGATTCCTCAGGAAGGCTTAAGTAAGTAGTCTGGTTTGTATGAGGTAAAGGAGTTGATTTCCTCCCAGCCCCCAAGTATGGTCATACCCTCCTGTAAAATCTTGCTTTTTCAAAATACTCACAGCTTCCCTTCAAAACAAAAACATTCAAATGTAACAGCAAAGTTAGTAGTAGACTTGCAGAGATACTTTTCTTTTTCACCTGCACTGGAGGGTTTTGACTAGGCTGCCTTTGAGGTTTGGGGAAAACAAGCCAACCTGAAAATGAATTCTACTCCTCTCTCTGTCTCATTCAGAAAATTTCTGTATTGAAATCTCTTCTACATCAGCAGTGAACTATTGTATTGCTCAGCTGGTGTGTTGATTCTGATTTTTGTCTTGCAAAAGATGAGACTTATAATGTCTGTTGAAGAACGTGTCTTGGACTGCACAGGGCAGAAAAGGGGAGATCTGTAGTTAGAAACTCAGCTGGTGCTTTCCTTAAATTTCCAGCAGTCGTATGTTGTTCAGATGTCCAGTGTTGGATATAGATGGGGACGCCCTTTAAATTCCTGTCCTTTTCCTTCCATGTTGTCAAAAAGGCTGTGAGGGGAGGGACAAGATGGAGATGGGTCACTGCAAAACTGGGGCAAGCTTTGTGTGTGTTTGGGTTCCATATAAATTGTACCATTAATGGATGGATGTTCGCTTCCTTGGGGCCAGCAGCTGTGCTGCCATCAGGCTGACAGCCTGTTACTATGACAAGATTTTCTTCTCTTCCCTGATAAAGGTTTGACTTTGCAAATTCTTTTCCCTGCCTCACCAAATGCCAGAAGTCGGGTATCTAAAACAAACCTGCTGTGTCCTGGTTGCCCGGTGCCTGTTCCAGGGAAGGCGAGGATTGTGCTTGCCTGCCTTAGCCAAGTGGAGATCTCAGTTGTGGTTGTCTGACAAGAAAATGTGGTTTTCCTTTTCCTAGGAGCTGCAGTCCTGTTCTCTTGACTGTACCAAACTGAAATGCTCTTGTAGTTATGACAATCAAAAGGCATTTTTCTGCTCTGCTTGTTTGGCCACAGCTGCTGGAGCAGTTCCTTGTCTTGGCATCTCTGCTGGGATCTGACTCGGGCTCTGTTTACTGGAGGGGACAAAGCTGTAGCCAAGGCATTTGTGCTTCTGCCAGTGCTGCGAAATGCTTCTGCATGACCTTGGTCTTCTTGGGAGCCCTGCTCCAAGGTGTTGCTTGGGAAGTACAGAGAGTACCAAATCCCTTGCATCTTGCCAGCTCGTGCCCACTGTGGCAGTGCTGCCCATGGTCACCTATCTGGGCAGCCTGTGCTGGCCTCACCTGTAGCTATGACAGGCAGAGCAGGGAGCTAAGTCTGCATTGAGGATGGTGGCAATCCCTTCTGTAATCGTCTTCAGCAGGGATGTGGATGTCAGAAACATTTGACTTCAGTTGTCTATTTCCAGTTTTATTTCTCATTCTGTTGACTTTGCTCTGGGAAAACAGTCCAGCAGGGTGAAGGATCAGGAACTTGAGCCCTAGCTCTGTGCTCTGGCAAAAGTGTATGAGAAAGGAAAAAAAAAGGGAATTTTCTGGGAGGGAGAAGTGGTAGTACAACAAGGCAGAGCAGTCCTCTGAGCCTGTTGGGTGTGAGCTGACAGCACTGCTAGAGAGTACAAAGTGCTGTGGATGGGAGCTCAGTGCCCCAGGAGACCTCAGTACCTCTTGCAGTAGGCAAGCTCGATGCACTTGTAGGTTGGAGGCATCTGGTAAGGCAAAGCTTACTCTCCTTGGAAGACTGTGTTGTGGAATCTTTTCTTAGCTTTTCTTTGAGGTGCCAGACTTCCCAGTTGGCTGTGGCAAGTGTTTGATGTGCCCAAAGACCTTGGCTTGTTTTGATACTGTGCCTGTTTTGAGGAATGTTAGAAAACTGTTGTTTGGAGGAGAGGAGTCTGTGCTGGGAACCATATGATTAAATAACCAGGCTTCCTCAGCCCTCAATTAGTGGAGCAGTCATCAAACCTCTGACTGTCCCTGTGTATTTTAGGTGTGTGTGGCTCACTCTAAAGCCTGATGCTGCAAGATCTGCATCCATAGCAAGAATGCTCTGGTAGAACAGCTCATCTCTTTCTGGATGTGTACACAGATCTGTTGCAAAAGTGTGGGACACTCCTCTGCCCTCAGTGATTCTCAGTGTCTCCTGATGTTTGGTATAGTACCATGAAAGGCTACATTTCTAGCTTAGCAGGAAAGTACAAAACTCCTAAAACCATGTGAGTGACAGGTGCATAGAGGTGGGGCTTCATTTTTTTTCCTCTCCTTATTTTTTATTTTCACCAGCTCTTTCCCACCACTTCATAAAACTCAAACCCCTTTTCCTAGAAACCATCAGTGTCCAAAGCCAGTATTTTGATGATATAAACAGGCTTCTTTCCTTGTGCTTTGCTTCAGTACAGTACTGGACTGTTTTCCTAGAAATCCACTAAGAAAAGCCAATTTCACTGTTGGTGTAGTTGTGTCACAAAAGGCAAACACTAAGTGGCCTCTGAGACACAGAGTATGGCAAGGCTGCAAATATTCAAATGCTTTGTGAGCAGCAAGTACGGAGGCAAAACTGCTCTTGACTTACCCCTTTGAGAGAAAAAAATAGCTGCTACCTTTGTGTCACATAGTCCCCTCCTCCACTTCCTTGGATGCCCTGTAAAAGTTAATTCATTACTGTTAGTAAAGGGCTCTGCATTTGTCTGCTGCCAAATGCCGCTGGGGTACCCTGTGCTTCTGCTGGGTCTGCTTGTTTGCTTTCCCTCTTGGCAGCGTGCTGTGACATGGCCTTCTCCAGGGGAGTGAAACTAATCATTGGAAACAAGCAACCCTCCAACTGCACAAAACACAGAGCAGCAAAGCCTGGAGCCTCGCTGACACTGCCTGCAAGGAAAACTGTGTTCCCAGTCGGCTGCTGGGTCATGCAAGGCGTTTTCCTCTTGTGCCATAAGTTTTGAATCTGAATTGTTCCATGGAAATACTTTTTATGTCCTCATTTTTGTACTCTGCCCATGGCGGGGGTGGAGGGGAGTGGGGTTAGAACTAGATGATCTTTGAGGACTCTTTCAACCCAAGCCTTTCTAGGATGATTTCTGTGTTTCTGTGATACGCTTTTTTCTGCGTTCTGGTAGTTTGCTACAATGCCTGAAATATGCTGGGCTGCCAGATCGTCTCGATGGGACGTGAGAACAATCCTCACTCTGACCTCTTTCATACGGGCGATTAAATATTGAAACTTTGGTCGTGCAAGGCGTTTTCCTCTTGTGCCATAAGTTTTGAATCTGAATTGTTCCATGGAAATACTTTTTATGTCCTCATTTTTGTACTCTGCCCATGGCGGGGGTGGAGGGGAGTGGGGTTAGAACTAGATGATCTTTGAGGACTCTTTCAACCCAAGCCTTTCTAGGATGATTTCTGTGTTTCTGTGATACGCTTTTTTCTGCGTTCTGGTAGTTTGCTACAATGCCTGAAATATGCTGGGCTGCCAGATCGTCTCGATGGGACGTGAGAACAATCCTCACTCTGACCTCTTTCATACGGGCGATTAAATATTGAAACTTTCTGTTCGTTCTCTTCCTGCCCCTCCCCATTCTTTCAGAGCGCTGAACAAAAGGAGAGCCTGGGCCCGGCTCGCTGAGACGCGGGGTGAATGAATGCAGTGACCGACATGGTGCTGAACCCTTCCCGAGACAGCGCTGCAAGGAAGCCGCCTCTCCAGACTGGTGGCCTCCAGGAAGGCTGCCAGTTCCCATTCCCGCTGGAGCTGTGGGTGGAGAGGCGGCTTCCTGCAGCTGCTTCACCTTGCTGGCAGGGCAGCGGAGGGTCTGCCCTGCACGGGGAGCCCGAAGAGCCTGGATTGCTGTCGGGAGACAGCAGACTTGCTTGGTGTTTGCTGTGCTGCTCCAGGCACTGCCATGCCTTCCTGCTGGCGTGGTGCTGCACAGGAGCCTTGGGTGCCCCCTGTGCTGGCTGGGGACACAGGTTCACGGGTTCTTGTTGCTTTGCAGCATCTGCGTGGGGCAGGGCTGGCTGTCCTGGCCAGCCAGGGTGAGGCTTCCCCTTGATGTGGGTGAAGAGGTTGAGCAACTCAGCCCAGGAGGCTCTGATTCAGCCTTTTCCTTGCTCTTGCAAATCATTGTGACCCTTTTAATTTACTTGTCTGCAGCTTCTAATTTATTTTTTTCCCTGCAACAGAATTGGAAGAGTTGTAGTTGTAGCTGTCTTCCTAACCTGCCATGCTTAGGGTGGACTACATGGGAGACAGAAATGGGCTGGCAGAAATTCAGGAAACTGATGTTCATTACATTTTTCTTCTAGAAAGCAGACTCCTCTGTGTGACTGAGGTCTCTTGTGTGGAATTGAACCTGTACTGGATTTGCATCAGCAAGAAATACCTGGGCTTTAATTTCAGGACAATAATCGTTGCTTGCTGCAATGTAAAAGCTTTGTTATATTTGGATTTTGAGTGCACGTGCCAGTGAATTGGTGGGGAAGGTTATTTAATGAGGGGATGGAAGGGATGATAGGCGGGAAAGCTGGCACCCTGATGATAATGCTGTTGGTGGGATCCAGGGAAAATGTGTATGTATAAAAGTAAATTATTGTCTGCTGTGATGCACTGTGTTTTGTCCTAATAGAGAAAGTTGGTCAGTGGAGCTCCCAAACATTTCCCACTGCTGGGATGGAAGTTCCAGTGCTGTTTGAAATGAGTACAGTGTATTAACAGAGAATAACTCTGTTCATTTTTATCTTCCTGTTTTGATTTGGTCCTCATTTTCCAAACACTGTGTTTTGTGATGAAACTCTATGGAGTTTTATCTTCCTGGGCAGCAGAGATGGAAAAACTTGATCATGTTTGAATGCAGTCAGAAGGGGGAATATTTGCTGCTGCCACATGATTACTTTTATGAAATTTTTTTTATAGGCTGCATCAAATTCACAGTAGAAATGAAAACTTTGCAGGGAGAAATAAAATGACTTTCACCTGTTCTGTGTCAACATCTACGTTTTTCTGGCAGTAGGTCAGTCTGTACTACTTTATCAAAGGAAAATTGTTTCCTTAGTTAACTAGTGGCTCTTCATCACAAATCAGTAGCTGAGTGCATAAGTGCTTTTACCAAATGTAAGCTGAGGAAATATGAAGGAGTGGCACCTGAAAGGTAAAGCTTCTTTAAAACACTCTACTGGATCCCTCCAAACAATCCTAATGATGGAGTTTGCTTCAAAAGCTAAATTCATCATCTCAAAGGTACACAGCAAGTGAAAGGTGATGTGCCATGATACTGACTGAAGAAGCTACTCAGTGAACAAGTGTGAGTTTGTTATTCTTGCTCAGATTCTCTTGAATGGGCTGGCATCTGTGCTTAATTCACTGATCAGTGGGAGTGTGGCAGCTGTAGAGTGAGGATGGTGGGATGAGTGTGTGTGTTTAAATTACTTGGGTGTGATACAGAAGTTTAATATTAGCACAAAGCACAGGAAAATTTAAATTGCTCCTCCGGGAACACACACGGAATCTGTGGCAGCGCTGAGCACTGAATTTAGGGCTTAATTTGTTAATGTCTTATTTTCCCGCGTTACCGTCCTCGTAATGTTTTCTTCTTGTGTTGTAATATGTGTGAGAATACTTTCTTGTTTTCCTTCCGCGAGGCCTTGTTGGTAAGTGTGACCTTTCCAATTAATTGCCAACAAATGTTTTGGCAGTTACATTTCAACTTCGAACGCACAAAAATTACTTTCAGTGTGGCTCCTTGGCAAACTCCCGTTGGCAGAATGGGTGATCCCGGTGATTTGCTGGGACTGCCAGAGCAGCATGGAGAGAGCTGTGTCCTGTTCCCACATCTTTAAGCAGAGCTCGGGCTTGTTTTGAAGTGCTGCCCTGTTTGTTGATAGCGGTGCCTACAGACATCTCTCTCTCTCTCTCTCCGTCGTCAGAATGATGGCAAAGCAAGATACCTCCGGACTGAGCCTTTCCTGCTGCTGGCGCGTGTGTTTGTTTTGCTCCCATGTGTCGTCATTTTATGCGGAGGCATCCCTTCAAAGGGATGGAGGGAGTGTCACTGCTCCTCATTCTGTCCCTAGCCAGGGATTTAACAAGCAGTACTGAGGTAATCCCGTCTCTGGCGGCCGTGCTCCTCAGGCAGCGATCTTATCTTGCTGTGAAAGCTCCAGAGATCCCTCTTGTCGGTGCTGGGATGGAGGTGCGGCTGGAAGTGACTCAGAGGGAAAAGCATCCATCCGGAGCTGGTCCCTCCATCCAGGCTGGCCAGCTACAGCAACACCCGTGTGGTGCTGTGGTCTTCAGCCTCAGCAAGGTCTCTGCAGCACAGGGATTGCACTGCCGAGGTGTGCTGAGCTCTGCTTCTGTCATTTCCTGGGCTGCAGGCAGCCTAGTGTTTCACTTCATGCGCTGCCCTTGTTTAGGGATTTCCTGGCATCCTCCTATTGAGGGCAGAGATACTTATCTTGCATCTCAAATGAAATTTCAGGTCCTAGAGAGAGTAATTAATATTCTGGGTATTGCACGGTCCTGTTGGTGTGACAGCTCTGTTCCCAGTAATATCACTATTCTTCCTTCCTTTTTTTTTTTTTTTAAACATTTTATGGAAACAAGAGAGCTTATTTCAGTCTGAAGGTATTTATCATATTTTGTTTTTTCTTCTTTACCCAGCATCCAACGAGCTGCACTGGTGGTTCTGGAAAATTACTACCGAGATTTCACAGTCTACAACCCAGCCTTGTTAACAGCCTCCAAATCCCGAGCAGCCAAGCACATGGCTGGCCTGAAAGTCTACAATGTTGATGGTAGGTGAGGTGAAATGTAGTCTCTCAGACTGAGTGGGACGGGGAAGGGCTGGATTTGCTTTATGCTTTGTTGTGCACGCATTCTCACCTTTTTGCTTTGCCAAGTCCTTGTCTCTTGCTGGAAATCTTCCTAGCAGCGCTGTGTTTGCCAGTTCCAGATGACTTTACAGATGTGTTTAGCCCACAATAAGGCTTTTGTCTTTGCCAGGTGAAATGGCCAGGTTTTGGGTCGGGCTTAATTGTCATGTGGCTTGACACTTTTCAGCACCTCTGCTTGTCTCAAGCAGCCTCTGCTTTTTGCCACCCTTGGGTCATCTCTTTAGTTGTGATAGTACAATAAACACAACTTTTAACTTAAATGAGTTCCCCAGTCGTTTATTGTGCTGCTTTCACATGCAGCCTTCAGGAAGGTGAAGGAGCCACGGTGTGAGCAGCAGTTGCTGATGAAAGTGATGCTCATCAGCCTGCAGTCTCAGCACTAAATGAGCCTGGCTCACCCGTGGCCATGGAAATTCAAACACCGATAACGATCCCCATTGAGATTTGCCGTTCTACAAACGTTCTCAGGCTTTGGGGCTTTGAAAAGCGGATGGGTGTGTGGATGCTCAAAGCAGTGAAAACTGGACTTAATCATTTGACACTCTTAAACCCTATCGGTGAAAGCCATGCTTGTTAAGCAAGGTGTGCCCAGCAGCCTTAGTAGAGGCGCACATTCCTTTGGAGGAGTCAGAGCTGAGTAGCAAAGCTTTTATGGTGAAGGATGGCTGAAGTTGTGTGACAAAACGTGGTAAAGGCACGTCCTGCCCATGAATTTGTTAGCATTGAAAGGCTTTGAGAGCTGGGAAGAGGGGACTAAAGGGACTTAGCTGGGCAAGGTGGCTCTGTGTGCATATTGTGGAGACTGAAATATGAAGAGTATCTGTCATATTGAAAAACATGAGACATGATTGTTTTACTTTCAGCAAAGTTTCAGTGCCTTATAGGTGTGGAATATTTTGTTTTCGTTTTCCTTTTTGGTTTGTTTGGTTTTTTCTTTTTTGCTGAGTTTTAAAAACCTTATCCTAAAGACTTCTCCAACCTCATGCAGCACTCGTGGGTCCATAACATTGATTGGAGGTTTAGATCCTTACAGTGAGATATTCCCATCCTGACAGAGGAAGAGGAAGGACAGGTTGACCATCATGTATCCTTTGCTGCCTGGAGTGCTGCTCTTGGTTGAGTTTGCTGGAGAGGGGAAGGAAGCAGACATGCAAACAGAAGTGCTGTGTTTTTCTAGAGGTGCAATCATTCATTCCAGCTGCCTGCTCTCAGTGAGGCCAGGTGCAGGGAAGGTGAGGGCCTCCTGATGCCACAGAGGTGTCTGCAGGCTATTCAGACCCCACAGCCTGCCAGGCTGGCTGCAGGGTGTGCCATCCTGATTGCTGGCTGGTCTTCTCAGGAGCTGGCATGCTCTCTTTTCCTGCAGCACCTGCTGGGACAGTGGGACTCCCCAGCTCAGAGAAGGCCTGTCAGTCTGGTAGTGTGAGTGGCTCAGAAGCTGCTAGCTCATGAGGCTTTGTTAGAGGAGAAGGAACCAGAAGCAAGCTGCAGATGTGGCTGGCAACCTTTCCAAGTGTCAAGCTTGTGGGCCTGCCAGGGCCTGGAAACTCCTGCCTTCCCTTCTGGGGCAGTACCACTTGCTTGGACTGCTCTGTGTGCAGTGCTGCTGCCTTTGTGGACATGGAAATCCCAGGCTTAGAAGCATGTCATTAAGAAGATTCTATCCATCTTACAAAGCAAAGTGTAGTTCTGGCTGCAGCTTACCCTGGCAGGCTGACAGTCTGTTATACCCTTCTTGTAAAGAGACAGTAATGCTATTAAGGCAGACTAATTTGTTGACAGCTTTTGTATTTGGTACTGCAGCAGCCAGGAAAGAAAAACGTATTGCTGTAATCTCTCTTATGCAGAATGGGAAGGTTCACCTTCAAAACCAGGATTTTCATTGCCAGGTGTAGTCAATGAGGCAAATTACAGATGTAACCCAAATTTGGGAGCTAGTGTCTCCCTTGAGTCATATCCTCCATTTCAGGGCTGTCAAACAAAGTCTGAAATGTTTAGACTCTTAAGAAGCTATTTGTGTTTGTTCTTCCCACTGCTGAGTTTCAGGCTTCTGTCTTGGAATCTGGTTTGGGCTTTTTAGGAAAAAAATTAAAAAGAGTTGCCCTTGCTTGAGCAGAATAATTTTGAGCATGTCTGTGCAATTGATTTGCCCTAACCACTTCCAGCTGAGGGTGTGGGCAAGAGGAGTTTGGCACAAATCAGCTCTTGGTGGCTTGGAGTTAGTCCTAGACTACCACTTAGCTGTGGGTAGACCCACCTCTGCCCCCTGTTTGGATGGAAGTGTTTGTAAGCTCTTCTGGGGCAACACCAACACTTTTTCCTCTTCCTACCTGAAAAGCCAGAGCTGAGGGCTTCATGGGAGACTTGAAGAACCTAGTACTGTATTTTAAGGTCACAGTTAAGGTCTTGTAGTAGGCAGCTCTGTGGGCTGACTGAGTGTTACAAAGCAGATTGCAGCTTCCCTGTTCCTGTGGCTCTCTAGGAGCTGTTAAGAGCAGCAGAAGTTCTAATAGCTGGTGCTGCTCAGAGTGCCATGAGAAGCTGCTACACATACAGACCCCATCTTACCCTGCTGTGGGACTGCTGCTCTGACAGCATCTGCCCTCCTGGGAAACTCTATGCTTTGCCTAAAGGTGACCCTGCTGTCCCCTGCATCCTGTTTCTCGTTCCTGTGAATGACTGTGTGGAGTTTGGCTTTCATTTATTCATCTCCATGTCTCATTATGTTCTTGTGTTTGTCTCTCTCCTCTTTCCAACTTCTCACTTTTTGTGCTCTCACTCTGTCTTGATGCTGAAATGTGATATGCTCCAGCTGCCCTTGCCTTCAAACTGAAAGCATATATAATGGGGGGTAAGTTGCATCCTTGGCATGTTCACCTCACTCTGCCTTTGTGTATATTGTGAGACCCTCCATCCCAACTAACTTCCCTTGTCCACGTGCCAGAACGCCCTCTCCAAGCTTGTGCTGCCTTGCAGGGTTTCTGCCGGAGCTCCTGAGGACCGGGGAAGGGTTTATAGCGTTGGCTGGGAAGGCTGCAGCCCCAGAGCGCAGTGACAGCTGCCGTGGGGTGCTGCTCTGCCCCAGCCCTGTGGCACTGACCCAGCCTTTATCTCCTGTGTGCCCGTCCTTGTCCCCCAGGCCCAGGTAACAACGCGTCGGGGCAGTCCCGGGCCATGATCGCGGCCGCCGCCCGGCGCAGGGACTCCAGCCACAACGAGCTCTACTACGAGGAGGCCGACCACGAGCGCCGCGTGAGGAAACGCCGCGCCAGGTAAAGCCACCCTGTCCCGGGTGCCGCTGTGGGGCTTGCTGAGCCTGGAGGGTGCCCCCAGCCCACCATGGAGGGCTGGCAGTAAATCTGTCACAGGGAGGGAGCTTAGGAAACACAGATGCCTAAGGGACGGTGGCAGCTCGCAACTGGAATTGTCGGAAGAACATATGTGCAGCTGAGCTCATGTATGTGAGGCAGATGAGCTAATGCAGTGTCGTGGATTAGGGAACAGTCCCGTGCTTGACAAGTCTGTAGTTACTTGCTGTAGGAAATCCCATTATTTTTGCTCATGCCCAGGTTTGTCAGCTGAGGTAATCTAGGGACAGGATCGGTGGAGTGCTTGATGTTGCCTGTTCATAGGTGAGGAGAATATTTGTGTTTGCAGGCTAGTCAGAGGGGCAGTTTGACTGGCTTTCAATGAGTTGAGGAGGAAAGACTTGACCACAAGCAGTTACATTTTATTTTGAAACATAGATGTCCTCTGCCAGTCATGCTTAGGCTGCAGAGTTGATGCTTTGTTGGGGTGACCCAAGACAGTGAGTGCCCTGTTTACTCAGGAGCCAATTGCAGTCTGTAGTTAGCATACCTAACAGTTTGAGGCAAGTTACTTATGGGCAGGCTCCCCTGGACTGAGCCTGTGTTTGGAAGGAATGTGTCATAACTGGAAGGAGCTGACTTGTTTTGAATTTTCTTTTGGCAGTTTGTTTCACTGGAAAAGTGCTGGCACTACGTCCCCTCCTTGCCTGCTTCAGTCTGACCTGTGCTCTATATATAGCCTCTGTCTTTTAGGCCCTCTTCCAGCCTCAGAGCGATAGGAACTTAAACTTGCCATTCTATGAAGTGTAGGATCCTAACCTGGGCACATCTCCTGTGCTTGCTGAGTTTGGTTAGAACAACTGCTTAGTCAGAGGGGAAACTGTCAGTCACTAGGTAAGTCCAGATGTTTCAGGCCAGGAGCTTAAAACTGATTTCCACCCCTACTTCCCCCATGTCAAATTAAACAAAATGGGCAAAGGTCGGGGAACTTAAGGAACTTAAACTTGCCATTCTATGAAGTGTAGGATCCTAACCTGGGCACATCTCCTGTGCTTGCTGAGTTTGGTTAGAACAACTGCTTAGTCAGAGGGGAAACTGTCAGTCACTAGGTAAGTCCAGTAGTTTCAGGCCAGGAGTTTAAAACTGATTTCCACCCCTACCTCCCCCATGTCAAATTAAACAAAATGGGCAAAGGTCGGGACTTCTCATGCTGTTCCTCATGTACAGCCTGAATGCAGTGTGCTGTATTTCTGCTTGTGGTGAGGCAGTGCCCCTGGCTTTAAGATGCATTGGATATTGAGATCGTTGTGGACAGTCATTGGTGACTTGAGAGAAAATTAGGTATAAAACAAGTCCTGTCTGAAGGGGCCGAAGAGTCCTGTTGGGTGGCTCTTCCGTTATTGTATTTTCCTCAGCCCCTCACTTGGAAGTTAGCCCAGTACAAAGGAATGAGTGTCATGACACCCTTCTACGGTGTGGGCTTTGTGTTTGCTCACCTGTGCCAACACAGGAGAGGTTTGCAGACAATGATGCCTTAAGCTACAGTGTTAGGAGTGAAGATGGAGGAATGTTTTCACCCTTGCTGCTCAGTGAGGGGTGCAGGGCAGTCATTGGGCAGCAGGAGCTCTGTGCCCAGCTGGTGGGAATGGGAGCAGACTGCAGCTTGTGAGCACGGTGTCTCGGAGCAGGCTGTGTCCTTGGTGACACTGGGGTGTGCTCAGCCTCCCCCGAGTGCTAGCCTGTCCTCTGTGCTGGGACCGCTGTACTCAGGCACGCGTTAAACGCAGGGGCAGCTGGGTCTTGTTTGAGTCACGTAGCTGATGTTTGTGCTGTGCTGGCAGAACCAATGCAGTGCTCAGGGCTCTACAGTCTTAATCTTGGTTTATGGTCCTCAGTTGGTGGATGGCTTGGGCAAGGAAGGAAAAGCTGCTGTCTACCCCTCAGACTGTCAGTAGAGAAGATTTTGTGTAAACTGGTAGCAGGCAGTGACTTGATGGCAGGTGGGAATAGGAGGCTTGTAAATCCTGACTCCCAGGCTCTGCCTTAACCACAGACCTGTCCTACTTCTTGTTATGACTCTTGCTGTCCTGATTTTTTTGCTGCAGGCTCGTGGTTGCAGTAGAAGAGGCTTTCACTCACATCAAACGCCTCCAGGCAGAAGAACAGCAGAAAGCTCCAGGAGAGATGATGGACCCCCGAGAAGCAGCCCAGGCCATCTTCCCCTCCATGGCGAGAGCTCTGCAGAAGTACCTTCGCACCACGCGCCAGCAGCAGTACCACAGCATGGAGAGCATCTTGCAACACTTGTCCTTCTGCATCACCAACAACATGACACCAAAGGTAATGAATGCATTCTCTAGTGCTGCTGCAGGAGGGAGGGAGAAGGGGATGGCACATCTGTGTGTGCAGGCAGAACAGAAAGTTGTCAAGGGAGGTGAATGAAGGCTTTCGTAGCTGCTCCCTGTGAATTGGCCAGCGTGGTGTAGGTCTTGAGGGGAAGTAATATTTCCTCTGCAGCGTCTTCTGTCTCTTTTTTTCTGAAAGTGCCTATGAGATATTTGTTCTTGAATCCAATTCAGCAAAGGGAATGCTTAATAAATGTTTAAAAGGGTGGCTTTGAGTCACAGGAGTTTTCCCAGCTGGCTTGTAGTACCAGAATGATGCAGGTGGCAACCTGCAAAGGATCTTTTTGGTTTTCTGCCCCCTCTGCCTTGCTGCATTTTGGACTGCTAATGATTTTCTAAATCTCAGTCTCTCTGACAGTGTTTCCCATTCATGAGCTGCTTCATGCCTAGGCTGTGACTATTGACTTGCAGACACAGGGAAGGACTGAGTGATAAGGGAAACAGGTTACACAATTCCCCTCCCACGCTCTACCTTCCTTTCTAAGAACACCCCACAGTCCTAGGAAAGAGCTATTCCTGGACATTCACCCAGGACTTACTGCAGTAAGAGCAGAAATGCTGTCAAGAGATGGGGCTTAGCACCCTCTCACTGTGAGCGACCTGAGACCTTGCCCAGGTATGCCAGGGGATTTCTGCTGCCATTGGGATTGCAGAGGGACTTGAAAATACAAGCAAGGTCAAATGGCATTTTGCATTCTGTTTTCAGTTTTGCACCTTCAGGCTGAAAACATGGAGACATCTGTTTACCACCTTAGCTTGGTCTGAAGGAGAGCCGCTATCCTGTCTGACTGGGACTGCAGTTTTGGGATCGGTTATGGGGCTGGTAGGGGAGAAATGACCTCTGCTCTACTGAACTGCTGCCAGATGGCTGTGCTGATGGCAGAAGTCAGGGATATAACTTTGCAAACTTGCTGGGATGGACTGAAAGAGGATCTCCTGATGTTTGTGTCTACTCCTGGGTCTGCAAAGCTGAGAGGGACTGGGGAGAAGATGTCTTCTGAAGTGTTAAAGCTGAAACAATTTGCAGCATGGCAAGCCCGTGCTCGTGGCGCTGTATTTGGGGATGGGAAGAGAGCAGGGCGAGTTGTGGGGCTGGTGCTAACGTGTGTCCCGCTCTTGGCAGGCATTCCTGGAGCGTTACCTCAACCCAGGCCCAACCCTCCAGTATGACAGGGATCGCTGGTTCTCCAAGCAGTGGACGCTGGTCAGCGAAGAAGCGGTCACGAGCGGCTTACAAGACGGCGTCGTGTTTGTCCTCAAGTGCTTGGACTTCAGCCTTGTTGTTAATGTGAAAAAAATCCCCTTCATCAAACTCTCAGAAGAGTTCATAGACCCTAAATCTCATAAATTTGTCCTCCGCTTACAGTCTGAGACTTCAGTCTAAGGGATTTTGAGGGTGGGTTGTTGGGAGATTTTTATTTTTGTTTTTTTCAATATCGTGCTTTTTGGGTTTAATTTCCCCAATGCTGACTGAAACTGGCAGATGATGGACCAGTAATATTTGACCATCTGCACTTTATTTGGAAAGGGGAGGGGGGAGTTGGGATATCTTATCTAGGAAGAAGTATCTTAAGAGGCAGCAGGGCGGTTTGGCTCAGTTAGCTCAGCCTTGGAGACAGAACAGATTTTTTTCTTTGCCCCTCTTTCCAGGCATCCTGTAAATCTCACGCTCTCTTTCTCTGCACGGCTGCAGTGTCAGAGTTGTTGCTGGAGCGCTGCCTTACACCGTGCATGCCTGCACTCTTGTGTCTCTGCCTTTGCCACCTGTGGCTGCTCCTGAGGGCTCATTGCTCACCTGTTCCCCACAGGAATCTCCTGGCACAGGGTGCCACAGTCCCTGCTCACTTGGGGAGGAGGGGATATCAAAGGTTGGGGGTGTGAGGGGACTTCTACTCTTTATTCTTCTTCTCCTCCTTGCCATGTGCCTCTTCTGTCAGTGCCAGACCTCTATGGGCATAATGGGATGGTTTCACCCTCTGTGAAAGTGCTTGTCTTGAACTGGATCAGCCCATTTGCAGCTCTTCAATTTTGTTTTTTCCTTAATCAGTGCTTGTTAGTGTAGTTGTTCTTCATGTCACAGCTCCCTGTTACCGCTCCCCAGCTTCTCTCTGTCCTGCTTGTCAGCATCTTTCTCAGGCAGGCCCAGGGTTTCCTTTTTCTGTGTCTCCTCTGTCTGGCTTTCTGAATGTTTCTCCAGGCACTGCTGCTTCCTTTTGCACCTGCAAGGGCTGTGTGTTTGCACTGGGACAGGGTCAGTAGTAGCTGGCTCCTCCTGAGATAAATCACAGACCCTCCCTACGTCTGACAGCCTCTTTGAGGGGAAGGGGGTGCAGGCAGGAATGTGCCCCTCCCTCTCTAGCCAGCTTCAAGTGTGTCTGGAGAAAAGAGGTGCAAAAACACTTCCCTCCTTCAGGAGAGGAGCCAGGGAAAGGCTGACCTGTGCCCCGTTCACTTGCTTTGGAGAACTGTTGTGCTCTGGAAACACTGCAGTCCTTCCCCCACCGTACGCCTTCAGCTGTAGCTCAGAAATACCAAACAATGCCTGAATGTTGAAAATCTGCCTGCCTTTCTTGGCCTTGCTGTACTGTGGGAGTTTCTGCTCTGCGTTGGGATCTGCTTCTGAGAGATGCAGTTTTGTTTGTGAGGCTGCCTTTGCCCACCAGTGCAGCTTTCGTGTGTGAATTTAGTCACCTGAATTTGGAAGGTTTGTTTTTAATGGTGAGCCTAAATTGGTGTCTGAAGTCTGATTGCCAGCACAGAGCATGGAGTGTCTGGAGCCAGCTGCAAGGCTGGCAGTGACCTGAAGGTCCCTTGAGAATCACGTGAATGTAAATTATCAATTTATTCTGCTCAGTCTTTTGCCATGCAAATATTCGTTATCGGGCAGGATCTGGCCTGCCCTCCGTATGGATGTGTTAACCAAGAAGGCCCTAATTCCAGCAGTGTGTAAGTCAGTGCCTTTCATTGCCAGCCTGCACGGTCTTCTGAGGAGAGCTGTGACAGCCCCTCATGTTCCTTTTGGCCTTTCCCAGCCCTTCTCACAGCAGGCATGGGCTGGGAAAGGCCATGTGGCTGATGTCCACAGGGAGCAGCCACTTTAAACAGGGGTGCTGGGAACAGGGCAGGAGGGTCCATCCTCTTCCAGCTTCAGCAGCAGTGGAGAGGCATGTCCAACAGTTCTCTTGGGATCAAGGGAGCACCCTTGTGAGTGAGGGTCCAAAGTGATGATTCCCCATCCAAGTGACACCTGCAGTTTCCTGCGTTTTTCTTACAAGCACGTGGTAATCTTCTGGATCCTTTTTAGTCTGTGTAAAATGTGCCCGATGTGGTTGTAAAGAAACTGGATGGCATGGCACTTGATGGGATTATGCCCTTTGCCCTTAAAGGATGGGAAGTAACCTTTCTTACAAGCACGTGGTAATCTCCTGGCTCCTTTTTAGTCTGTAAAATGTGCCAGATGTGGTTGTAAAGAAACTGGATGGCATGGCACTTGATGGGATTATGCCCTTTGCCCTTAAAGGATGGGAAGTAGATAGTGTTTTCCCCTCTCTAAGCTCAATGTTTGGATTTTTTGGCAGATCAGGCTTTCTGGTAGTCTGTATGAGGACTCCTTTATTGACTGTGGCCTTTGCAGTGTTTTACTTTGAAAAAAATAGGTTGGTTTATTACTTTAAAAGAAAAAAAAAAAGGGAAGGTGAACATAGAGTATCTTACACTTGGCTCTCCTGAAGATGCCTACACCTGGCTTTTATGATGTGCATAACCAGCAGGGTGGGAGAGACTGGGAGTAGCTTGGGAGACTGTGGAACGCTTAATACCTGTGTGGAGGCTACTGCCTGTGGCTGAGTTGGCTCATTTCTGTGAAGGCAGAACAAGAACCACCTTGCCGAGGGCTTGGGTGTGCCATGTATGTGAGAGCACCTTGTCACAGGCACATCTGCAAAACTTTTCTACTTTCCCAGGATTTCCTTCCCCTTTCCTTTTCCCTCTCCCATGAGGAGGGGTTGTCTGACAGTATCTGCTCAGGAAATTCATGTCTTAATTTTGTTAAATCCTTTAACACATGGAGAACCAGACGGAAGCAGCGTGTGCTCAGTCTGGGTCTGCTTCTTCATCTTTGTGCTGTGGTTCAGCACTGCCTTTTCTGCCTGCTGCCAAAAAGGACACTATCAACAGGGGCCAACTCCTACATTAAATGCTCTTCCCTCTGCCTGATGAAATCTGAAGGAGAGGTTTCTCTCAGATGGTCTCTTTAGAGGTGCAGCCTGCTTAGAGGTGAGGACAGACTGAAAGGGGAATCATGATTCCTGAATATTCCCTGTTCTGGTATTTCTGGTGAAATTTTTTGGGGTCTCTCTTGCTTCCCTTCTCCATGCAGAATCAGGGGACCACTGTCATACCTACCTCACTGGAGTGTTGTGAGGCTAAACTCAACTTGCTTTCAAGTGCTTTGAGATCCACAGTTGGATCTGTGGTATCTGTAGGAATTTTACTCTGTAAAAAATACTGAGCCGTGAGTGCAGACTGGTTTGTTTAACTCTGTTTATAGCCAGCTAATGAGTAAGAATGGAGTCATAGGGAATGAAGCTCTCATCCAATTCCTGCAGCCCTTACTTCTGCCGAGCTTGCCAAGAGCTGAGCATAAATACAACTTGGAGGGTTTGCCAGCCAAGTGCAGGTTGTTCCTTCAAATGCCTCTCCTATCCTGCACTGTCTCCTTGCACATATTTTTATTCCTCTCTCCCAGTTTGGATGTTTGTACCTGGTTGGGAATTGTGGGGGGGTTATTAGAATTCAAGTGGTTTTTTAAGACAGCCCTGTTGGTGATGGAGTGGTCAGTGTCCCTCTTGGAGATGATCCTTGCACTGGACATCCTTCACTGGAAGCTGAACCATTTGATAGGGTGCTGTGCTGTGCTGCCCAGCCAGGAGTGATGGTGCCCCACTCCTCTCTTCCATGTTGGCATGTTTCCTGTAACTCAAGTATGTTGCTCAGATACTTTAAAGGCTTTGGGTTTTTTTCCTCTCAGATTTGTTACAGCCTAAATCCAAAGCCATGCTGAGATCTTGCAAAACCAGATGCAGCTGAGACTTTCAAGTGTTACAGAGGAGATGGAAATGGCTGTGGGTTTCCATTAAGGCTGGCTTTCTCTTTCCTGGCTGTAAAGTGAAATATTTTAATTTCTTGCAGTAGTATCTGCCCCTGCAGGAGTGTAGGGGCAGATTTTACTCTTAATACTTTGCCAGTCCCGTAGCTGGGCATGGGCAGGTGCTGTTGTCACACCTGTTGGCCTCTCACTGCCATGTGACTTCAGCTGTGGGTGCAGACTCTGTGAGGCTGCCCTGGGTCTCAGTGTCCTTTACAACACCTGGAAGCTGAGCAGGCAGCACTCTTGGAAGTGTAAGCATTGCAGTACTCCCCTCCATCGCAGTCTGGGGGCTGGGAGGGGCTGAGGCTGCACTTGGAAGCTTGGAGGCAGTGCACAGGAAGGCTCAAGTTTGGAGACCTGAACAAATATCAACCCTTATGAAGCCTCCAAACCTTTTCCTTTGGGATGGGGCTCCCTGTGCAACACCTTCGGAATCTGCTGTTGCTGAGTTCAGCCAAAATCTGTAGGGAAGGAATATCTGGAGCTGGTCCTGCCCCACATAAGTAGCTTTGGGAGGTCTTGTTTGAGATGTGCTCACTTCCAGCTCTTGCTGTTGAAGAAACTGAAAAGATCCATAGCTTGCTAAACATGGAAACCTATTCAAGCCAATTTCATCTTGCTCACCAAAACTTGTAATTCTGCCCTTTTCAAAGGATAAGGAAAAGTCTTGCAGTCTTCTGCAACAGTGCTGTGGTCTGGTCCCAAGCTGGCTCCTCACATGGGCTCAGTGCTGCCCATCCATGTGAGAGCTGCTCACGAGGTGTGTGTGCAGGTGTTTTCTCATTCAGCTTGTGTGTGTCTGTGTGCTTTTCCCCCTCTGGTGTGCACATTATATGTGTTTAAAGCCTCAAGCCAGACTTGGTGGCTCAGTGTTTCAGCTGTCCTTAAGAAGGAAGTGCTCTTGGAATTGAGCTGGTTTTAGAAAACAAAAAAAAAAGGAAACTCCCCAAATTTCTGTTCTGAAAGATGGCTTTGGGCCATGATGTCTCTTACAGGAGCGTGCATCCTCCTGCCTTCAGGCTGCTGCCTCCCATGGATGCTGACCAAAAGTTGCAGTTTCCGACAGCTTGAGCGGTGCCGATGGCCGTGCGCCGGTCCCCAGCGGGGTCCCCGCCGTGCCAGCAGTACAGCTGGCATTACCCCCCTCTGTGCCCCTCCAGCAGACTGCATTGTTCTATCCCTGCTGCTCACGGCAGGCAGGCAGGCAGCCCTGCCCTGGGTGTGCTCTGCCCAGGGAAGGAGGGAGGGGATCCTTCCTTCCCTCTGGCTGCTTCCCGGGCACCTCTCACCAGCACTTGGGGTCTTCTCCTGTGTGCACGGTGGGGAGATGCTGTGGCCACTACCTGAACAGGCATAACTGTGAAGGAATCTTACACTCTCCTGTGCCTGTTTCTTTGATTCAGCATTATTGTGTCTTGGGGAAGGGGGTGGGAGCAAAATGCCCTTCCCTCACCCTCCTTTATCACTGTGTAATACTTTTTCTACACACACTGTGTATAGTAAGAAGGGTTTTGCCAAGGTTTTCTAATTAATAGACACTAACCAGCATTTCTTTCTTTCTTCTCTTCTTTGCACATGTGACTTAACTGCAGTGGTACATGGTCTTTCTGTTCTTTTCTAATCGTGAACTTAAGTAAGCAAATTCCTGGTGTCTGTGACATTAATGCACTGTGGGTTTAGCCTTGTAAATTGTTCTGTTCCAAGCTGGGTTCTCTTAAGTTATAGCTGGATGGGATTTTGTTGTTTTTTAAACTGAAACATAAAACCGTTTTACACTTTGCATATTTTGTACAGTAAAATTCTGGAAATAAACTGAAACCAGATTTGATTGTCCCACTCCTTTCTCTTACCCTTTCAGATGAAAAAGCCCTTCTGGTCTTCAAGCATTCCTTTGCTGTGGGCAGGAGGGGCCCTCCAAACATGTGGTTTAGCTTTTTTGAGGCTTTTTGTCACCCTCATTTCTAGGCATTTCTGGTCTGCCCTGCCCCAGTAAAATGCAAACTCATTTATCACTCCTGAAGGAAGACTGGTAAGTGACTGCTTTGAACACCTGAAATCTCAAATGATGGGGAGCAAATGCAGCTGGGGAAGTGGGGTGGTGGGGGGGCATGACTGGAGTGGGAACAGGTTTTTCTGCCTCCTGTGTTCTCATAGTTTGCACACAAATTATGAAGTGCAGGATTCACTGCCGAGTTCCTTATTTGGCCCTGGTGGGGAGGAGGAGTGGCGAGAGGCAGAAAAGCCAGTGCTCCTTGTTTGTGTGGATGCCAGCCTGTGCTCTGCTAAAAAAAGGTGCAGCGAGTCTCACCTCAACAGCATCTCTGGGTGGGGCTGTTCCCACCATCAGTTTCCACCTCCAGCACACCAAGAGCTCAGAAAAATCAAGCAGCTGTGCCCAAGGAAATGTGGGAGCAGCTTTTTTGTCTAGATGTTCTTTGGTGCCCCCTCTTCAGGCCAGCCCAGCCCAGCCGATCTCCTTGGTGGCTCCAGCTGCTGGAAAAATCCACAGGATGCTGCTCTTCAGTGAAAAAGAGTGTAGCACTTGTGAAGATAAGCACAGACATAAATGCTTGTGGAGAGAAACAGCCACGTGGTTAAATCTCTGCTTGTATTTGGGCTGGAGAGAGCTGAACTAAGGCCTGGGAGGAAGCAGGAAGGGTGGGATGGGAGGTGCAGCACTTGTGAAGATAATCACAGACATAAATGCTTGTGGAGAGGAACAGCTACGTGGTTAAATCTCTGTATTTGGGCTGGAGAGAGCTGAACTAAGGCCTGGGAGGAAGCAGGAAGGGTGGGATGGGAGGTGTGCTCTGTTCTGCCTCCTGCCCTCCCTTGATCTTTGCTTTTGATCTGTCCCTCTCATCCCACTGGTGCTTTGGCAGTGCCCAGCCCTGCACTGTTTGCAGGTCAGCTCCCAGAGATGTCCAGGGAAAGGGAAGAGCACTGCTGCTGCCGTGCAGAGGCTGAAATGGGGCTGCAGCCATTGTGGTGCCCTCCTGCCCATCAGAGGAAGGCCTGACTTGTTGGACAGGAGCCGTGGAGGAAAGGCTCTGTGGGAGTCGGCCGCAGGTGTGTCAGGGGAAGGTCTGAGCAGCAGGAATTTGGCATAAACAAGATACTGGGCTTGTCAGCCTCGTTCCAGGCTCTTAGATTTGAGAGCTGTGTCTTTACATGTGAGTTCAGCATGCTCTGTTTCATTTCTGGGATAGTGCTGATACCAAATCAACACCTGAGTGCTGCCAGTCGTGGAGCTTTCTGTCCTCCTGTGGGCTGTGGAAGCTGATGGAAGGAACAGGCTTTGCTAGAGGGACTAGTTCCCTTGGCCTTCACCCAGAGCTCACATACCTGAATCATAAAGGGCTGTGGTATGAAGCTCAGCAGAAATTAGAGCTGAGGGAGCTGATCTGGTTTGGTCAAGTCTTTTCACTGAAGTTGCACAGACCTTTGAGGTGTGGTGGAGCCTCAGGTGCAATGTCGGGTTACATATTACAGACCCAAACCTCTGATAGAAAGGGGATGGAGGTTTTTACTGGGAAAAACTGACCACTTGAAGGGACCTGGCATCCTGAACCAGAGGTAGGCACCTTTTGCCTGAGGGACATACTGGACTTGAGGAGGAGATGCCTCTCCTTCAGCGCCCTTGGCCACATGGACATAGGACACTGAGTGCCCGGAGACAGCACAGCACAGCCACTGCTGTGGGTGTTTGGTGGCTGAGCTGTGGCTTAATTCACACGATTGGCTCTGGTAGGTGATGGGACCAGCCTCACAGCTTTGGACGCCGAGGAAACATCAGCAGTGGGGAGTGAAGTAGGAATCTGTGGGGCCAAGGGGCCACGTGCATTCTGGACATAACAAATGGGGTAAGAAAGAGATTTGTCATCTTCAGCAACTGGCTCCGGAGCCTTGCTTGAAGCACTAGCAGCACCTTACCATGTGATATTGTTAGCTGAATTAATAGTTCAGTGAGACATCTGGCTGTGGAGATCGGCAGGGCTTCAAACCCCTAAACACCTCATGGTGCAACTGGTGCAATGAGCTGGCTCTGCCCCAGGTGTGACCCCTGGAAGTACAGGAGGGGTTGAACTCAAGGGCTTCCAAGGGGTCCTGGAGCTCAGAACAGGTGGGGTGGGTGCAAGGGAAGGGGATCTCTCAGCAGGACATGGTGTCTCACAACAGCATCCAGGAAGGGGAGGTATACTGGGAGTTGGCTAAGCAGAGTGCTTTGATTTGGCTTTCAACAGCACTCCTGAGTTTATGTTGGATTGGCAAGGGGATGGGTTTAGGTTACAGTCCTTTCCGCTACTGACAGATAATCCGCTGGGCAAGGACATCCATTCCCTTTTCACGTGTGCATCCATGGACTGCTGGGTCAGGAGGTGCTGAGGGAAAAGAGCACAGCACAACGTGTCTGCAGAAGCAGGGGTGGTGTAGTGGGGTGATGGCATATGCATAAATCTTTAGCTGTGATCAAGGTTACCCGAGTTGCTTTGAAAAGCTGTAACAAGTTTTACAGCCCTGCTGTGAGCCGGTGTGCTAGTTTATGCTGACATGGTGCTAGGAAAGTGGGGAGTACCTAAAACGGGAAGAAAGCCACTTTCCTGTTTGTCCCCATCTCCCTGTCCCTCTCCATAATGAACTTGTAAAAGGTTGTGGGTGTTTGGGTTCCCCCCAACCCCTGACTACTGCTCACATTGTAGTGTGTGTTCAGGATGGGCTGTGCCGCAAAACTGCCAGCCTGCTCCAAAGCCCCGAGCTGATTTTTCCTTCCTTAGAATCTGGGGACCTGAATGAAGACACTGGACAGGACAGGGGCTTGCTCTGGTTCCAGCTCAGTCAATGTGAACAGCTTGGGGCCCCCAGGAGTCCTCCAAAGTGGCACTGCTGCTTGTTGGCCTCCTGAAGCATGAGGATGTTTCCTGCTTGCTGCAGAGACCACAGCCAGGACAGAGGGAACCATCACTCTCTGTGAGGGTTCTGTGTGGGCAGCCTTAAATACAGCTTAAAGAGGAAGGAGGAAGAAAATTTTTACCTTGTGGATGTGCATTTGAGGTAGCTCAATGCATCCACCTTGCTTATGTATCAAAATATGGAGCAAGAAGCAAAGCCTCAAGAGAGACAGTAACACAAAACAGTGTCAAGTCAGTGGAAGAGACTTTAGAGATTAGGGTGTGGGTTTTCCCTCCAGCATCCTTAGAACATGAAGGCATAAAGATTTAAAAATAAAAAAAAACCCTGAGACACCATAAATTGCTCTAGGCATGAAGCTACTCTGTAAATTGAAACATTTTAAGTCTCTTTCAAAGGTAAGAATCAGGTTTACAAATGCTTAAACATCTAGTCTTGCTTGTCTTTTTTTCCTTTTTCTTTTCATTTGTGCTACCTTTTTAAATAATAAGTGGATGCATGGGGAGAAGGGAGATTTGTTTGACAAAACACACTTGATTCAGCCTCTTTGAAAGTTTTAAGAGACATTCCGAATGGTATGGCCCTTTGGACCTCTCTTCAGCACAAGTCAGATGCTGTGGGCATGCTTTAGAAGAGGGAACAAGAAGGAGCTGATTATATCTGGGGCACAGATGTGAAACAGACCTGCAAACCTTTTAGCTTCTATTTTGTAAAAACTCATTCTTGAGTACTCATAATACCAGATCCTACAGTTGATTATAATTTTGCTTTGTAAGTGGTTGTGAGAAACTGGTTTAGTAATTCAGTAACTAGACTGTGGGAAGCTGTGCAAATTCCTTCAGCAACTTCATCTTGTGGGGACTAAAATGTTCCTCAAACATTTTGCTACTTTTGTTGTTCAATAACCTCTCTTTTTGTCACTGGCAAGAGCAGTGAATTTGAACATTCTTCAAATGTTGAATTGAATCTTAAAGCAAAAATCAAAATCCAACACCAGGCACATTTCAGGGCTGCTCTCTGGTCAAACATCACTTTATTTTCCTACCGTGATACTGAGGGAGGGACCTGATTCAAACTGGGCTTTCTCCAAATTCAAAAGCACATGAGGTTGCCCATGGCTGTTTAGGTGATTTACCACCCACGACCAAGGGAGGGTTCAGTCAGGACAGCCACTGGTGGTCTCTGGCAGGGAGGTGGCTCTCTGGCTGCTGCTGATGTGGGATACCCCCTCCAGCAAACTCAGCTCGTTTAACCTTTAAGGTTTATTTATTGTATGTGAAGCCATGACACTTGTCCTTTGCTCAGATGGCATGGTGGTGTTATTGCTGGTGGCACTGGGTGTTACTGGTCTCTTCCCACAGTGACAGCAATCAGGGCTCAGGGTTCTGGTTCCTCTTCTAGATTTTGGGGCAGTGGGAAAAGAGGTCCACCGAAAGATTCTGCTACTTCTGCCCCAGCTGGTGAAATGGCTTTTCCCTGAGCATGTCCCGCTCAGAATAAAAGCCAGTGACAGCCTTGTCTGGACATTTTTCTTCTCAGAAAGGAAATGTTGTCCCTCTGCATGTTCACAGCTGTGGGGATCCAGCACAGGCTCGTGGCGAAGGAAGGAAGGAAGGAAGGAAGGACGGACTGACTACACAGAAATGGAGAGAGAAAATAAATTCGAGGAGCCAGTGAGGGTCAGAAGAGTAGTATGTCAAGAGACGTGAAAAAGGTGTTTTTTTGTTTTCCATAGCATTAGGGACAATGCCCTTTGAGTGCTTTGCTGATCCCCTTTATCACAGGGGCTTGGCAAGAGAAAGCAGGGAGCGAGGCACCAGAAGGATCTTTGCTTCCATCCCAAAGGCAGTTTGTAATCTGATTCCTGAAATGGGTCTTCAAGCTGCAAGGCAGCTCTGTAGCTTTTTTTTTTTTCTTTTTTTTTCTTTTTTTTTTTTTTTTTTCCCCATTAAACAGCTTAGCACCTTTTAAACCTGGCAGAGTGTTCTGGGAGCTGGGCCAAGACTCTGCCCTGGGCCTGCCCCATGGTCCCCCTTGTCATTAGATGTCATTTTCTACCAAAGAGGAGTGAGAGTCATCCCACAGCTGTCCCCCAGGAGTACTGACAGCCAAGGGCTGCTTTGCTAGAGGTCAGTGGTACAAGGGAGTGGGGAGAAGGCAGGGGATGCTGCAGTGCAGTGGGTTGACCCAGTCTTGGGTCCCAGGTAGGACACAGTCCTGCTGGCCCAGCCTCATTACCGAGGTCAGTTATCCTGACCTGTGTCCTGCTGTGCTCTGCTGTTTCCAGTTTCTAGCAGCTGCTCTTGCACTGCCTGGCATGGATGTACCTGGTGTGTGAAGGCAGCCAGGAGGCAGTGAGCTTTGCCTCAGAGGCCTGGGGTGCTTCTTGCCCGTTTTCCATCCTCCTCTTCAGCCCCCCAAGTCCAGGATCAGTGTGTAAATGGCTGCGTGTGGGACTTCCTCAAAGCCAAAGCTTGGCTGCAGTGGAGAGGAATCCAGATGCAAGCTTGGCCTCTCTTCACGAGACTCTAAGTCAGTGGCAGCTGGGAAGTGATATGTTCCTGTCTAATTAATTATTTTCTAGGGAATAAAAGGCAATGTTTTCTGTTTGGTCTCTGTGATGGATCCATCATTCCTTTAGGTATGATGTGCAGACAGACATGGAGAAGCAGCCGGTGTCCTCGGCTCCGTGTTCACGTTGGTGTCTGGCTGAGCAGCTTCGTTCTGGGATGGGAAGCAGCTGAGATCTCTGGTTTCACTATGGGGCCGTTCCTTTCCCGAGGGAGACAGGAGACTCATCACTCCTCAGAAACATCACAAAAACTGCTGACCCTGAAAACATGGAGTAATCTGCAGTTTCCAGAGTGCCTCCCTTGTCCTTTCCTCCTGCAGCTGTTTCCCAAATGGTTGACATAAACTCGGAGCACTTTTAGGTTCACAGAGCCTCTACATCAGCGACTGCTGCGAAGGCAGAAACTTTCTCCTCCATGCTGCAGCATGAGAGCTGCAGTGTGCTGCTCCTGGGGGGTTTCCTTCTCCCTTGACTGTTGCCCATGAGCAGCACAGGGTGTGCTGTGGTACAACACCTCAAACAAACCCCTCCAGCCCTGTGTCTGGGGACTGGGAGGAGGTGCTGCATAACTTGGTGTTCTTGCTACATATAACGTGTTAAGAGGGTCCTCATTGTCACTGGGGACTGATAAGACCATGTGTTGGAATACTCTGGGTAATAACTTGATAGTGGTGGGTTAATGGTCAGACTCAATGATCTAAGGGTTTTTCTAACCAAAATGATTGAATAATTCTGTGAAGAAACTGATGAGCTTGAAGCACTCGTGATTGGATGAAAGGCAAAATACAATTCCTTTCTTTATCTATATAAAGACCTGTTTAATATGTCTAGTTACCATGCGGGAGCAAAAGAACTATTTGTGAAGAGAGATGTGCTTGTTAAACACTCAGTGCTGCCCGCATACACAAATTTGTATTTTTTAATAAAGGGATTTTTTGCAGGTTCCTCATCCAAATGTGCTGACTGTTTCTTCTCCGTATATAGTGGGCAGGTTTAGGCTGGCTTTGCTCCTCAGGGCCACCAGTGCCTTTCAAATGCAAGGTGTTCCTACTTGTGAAAGAGGAGCCCAGGAGCACCTGGGCCTGCAGTCCTGTGTGTCATCCCCCTACCACTGCCCTACCTGTCCCTGCAAGCAAAACACATTCAAGCTGCTCTCTCCTTCACAAGGGGCACTGTGTCCTTCAGCTGTTTGGTCATGAGGATCTTGGGGTAGACAAGGTCTTACAGTTAAATGGGAAAAGCTTTGCTGCCCACCCATCCTCCTTGCTGCAATCCTTCCTCTGTGGCAATGCTTTCCTGGCTCTTTATGTGATTGTCCCAAAAGCTGACGATAAACAGTTCCAGTTTGTGGGCAAAGACAATGCCCAATGAGAACTGTAGTGGCAGACTGAGGGAAGAGAGAAAGGGCAGCCCCATCCTTGGCACCATGAAGGAGTGGCAGCTGTAGGATTAGCTCTTTCCTGCATAACTCAAGGGAAGCTTTCTATAAACCACTGGCACCACTCCCTAGTATGAGTTCAGCCTCCACACTTCTACATTATTTATTTATTTTCCCCCTAGAGGTCTCTTGCTTTGACATGTTCAAGTACCTGTGAAACACCTGTGCACTTGAACATGTCCCTAGTGCTGTCTGCAGGGTCTACCTGCTCTGCCTGGATAATCTGGGTAAATTCCTCTCAGAGTATCCAGAGTGGGGTACTTCAGAACAGAGGAGCATCCACAGTGGGAGAGGAGCACACAGAAAGTACTCAGGCACTTGGCATGTCTGGAGATTGTGCCAGTTAGGAAAGGCAGTAGAGGAACTTTTCATTATTCTTTGTGTTTGGAGTGACTGAGAGGGAGGCACATGGCCAGTGCAGGCTGCTACCTCATGCATGGTGAAACTGTACGTTTTGCTCCTGGGAATAGCCCAAAAGTAAAGACAAGCTAGTTATTTTCTCAGGTTGTCCCTTAATCACAGGCCAGGAGACTACCAGAGGGCTACTTCTGCCTCTTCTTGCTCCTTACCAGTCTGGGTGAATGAGACTTTGAATCCTGCTCGCTCCCTCTCTGAGCTGGGGTCCTCCAGCAAACCTTGAGGAAAAAGCAGAAGGAGAATGCTGGGCACCCTGTCAGCCAGCAGAGAGTAGGGTGTGAGTGGAAGACAGGAGGAGACCTCCATGCTGAGACCACACTGAATTTCAAGACTTTTGAAAATTGTTCATCACCCCAGAGCAAGCAGTTGATTGTTCTCCCTGAACAAACTTGGTCATCTTCTAGGCAACGATAAGGAAGCATGGAAGAGTAAATGGTTGACCTGGGGGCTTTGCTGCCTTGTCTATACTTCTAACAAGCTGTGTCTGAAAAGCACATGTTGAGGGTTTGATACTCAACAAGGAGCTAGCTTGGCCTACAGTCATCTGCCATGTTAGCACAGTGCATGGAGACAGAGAGAAATCCACCTATGTGTTGTTCATACTGGTATTTTCCACCAAGGGGAAATGGCACACATGGGAACATATCAATACTTCAGCTTGTTCATATCAGTAGTTTCAAGTTTCTATTTCAGCTAATGTAGAGAGAGGGGGTCAAAGAAACTGATCAACAGGCAGGAAAAAAAATCTATAAAATCTTGCTTTGCAGTTCATCTGATAAAGGAAATATATAGTGTGTAGACCTTGTTTCTCATCAAGATTCGCATTTGTGTAACTGATTCTTCTGTCCCTCACACTTTTATTTCCCCTCACATCACGTACCTCTGTCCGAAGCCAGTATAAGGATGGTCAGAACAATGTTTTTTGTTTGTAGCAAGAGAAATGTGTACACCACCTATGCTAGCAACTCTGAACAACTGCAGAACATCTTTATAAATGTATTTATAAAGATAACACCATCTCTGAACTCTCCATTCATTGCACTATTGCCAAACTAATAAGAAGCTAAGACAATTGAAATCTGCCAGCATGGGAAAGCAGGGAGACCTAATGCTGCCACAGTGACCTGCACATGGATGCTGCTGCACTCGCCAGGACCCAGGAACGGACCCTGGGCTTTGTGAGTGACGCCCTTGACTGCAAACTGGTGCCCTGAACTCCTTCTCAGCCTGCAGCCAAAAGGGGCTTCTCACATGGGATATCTGAGTCTCTAAGCAGGGAGTAACTGCAACTAAATACTCAAAAGCCAAACAGCTTGAATCCCTCAGCTGCTCACACCCCAATGCAGCTCATCCACTATCTAATATGTTTGGATGGATGTGTTCCCTCCTGACATCTTGATCATGGGAAAAGATGCTACATTGGCTTTGGGTGAAGAGTCAGCAAAAGGTCATGGGGAATAGGAGTGCTTCAGGGTGGGCTCCTGTGGATGTTTCCATTGGCTTGGCTCAGTGCCATGATCTTCAGACTCAGTGGTTTGTACTCACATTGGGCTCCGAGCTGGACCAGCCTGTCCGGCAGTTCAGGAACTCAAGAGCTTTGTGTCTCATATCAAGGCCCCTACACTGACTCCAGCTGTGGCCTCAGCCTTCAAGAAGAAAGAGATTCAGACAGGGGACCTGGTGTTTGGTTTTGCATTGCACTGCCAGTCAAGAATATCCTGTCATTATGTGGAATCACTGAAAACTTTAATAGCATCCCTAAAACCTCCCTCCCCTCCCAAAGCATTTTTCTGGCTCTTAGCATGTTAGGGAGTAGCTACAGACTCCCGCAGCAGAACTTGCAGGATTGAGTGGTCTTGGCAGAGTAGCTGCAAAGGGCATTGTGTTTAATAAAAGGGCTAAACTTTACAGTTAGGGTTTTCCCTATGTCTTGAAGTGAGATTTGGTCTTTGGATGTTAAGTGCTGGGCTGATGAACACAGAAAATACAAACTGGCTCCCTGCGTCCCTCTGGCAGCAAGCAGGCAGGCACTTTTCTCCTGCCCTGGGACACTCGGGGCAGATTCCCTGCAGATTCCTACTGTCCTTACTAAGGAGGCATGATTTGCAGCGGTGCTGGGTGCCTGCAGGTGCTGCCTCCGCAGGGCAGGGGCAGTCCCGCTGGCTCAGCACCGCTGGGAATCAGGCAAGGGGCTCCCGGCAAGGGCGAGGGCAGGGGGAGCGGGGCCGGGGGATAAAGAGGAGCAGCGGTGCTCGCTGATGCTCAAACATAGGTCTTCAAATGGAGGGACCTGCCGCAGGGCCAGGGCTCTCGGGCCCCACAAGTCAAACTGCACAGAGTCACAGTTAGTCGTCATCATCGTCATCATCGTCATCGTCGTCGTCATCATCGTCGTCGTCATCATCATCGTCGTCATCATCATGATGATCACTGCTATCATCATCATCATCTTCGGTATTTATCTTCCCGGAAAGCACGTCCTCTATCCAGTCCTCCAGCTCCTCGGCTGTGGGCAGGTCATCATCATCTCTGATGTCCATCCAGACGCTGTCAGCCTGTGGGGAAGGTGAGGAGGGTTAGCTGCCCTCAGGGACACAGGGAAGAGGCGGGACACGGCTCTTGGGGGATGGGGGCTGGAGCACTGCTGCGATGCAGGGCATTGGCTCCCTCTTTCCACAGCCTGTGAGCGTCTCTCTGCCCATGCATTGGGATCCCCACCTTCCCCTGGAGTGCTGCTGTGTCTGACCAGGGGCAGTGGGACTGGTCAGCAGATTTTCAGGAGTGTGTGGTGCTGTGTGCCCTGATGAGATGTGTGCCTGCTGCTTATAGCCGTGAGCAGGAGCTTTGCCCACCTGATGCGTTCCTCACTCTGTCTGGACAGCTCTGTAGACTCCAAGTCTACGTAAAGAGGTATCAAAGAGGCCTCTGCCAGCACCCACTGCATCACCCCAGTCTGCAGGGCATCACAGTGGTTCCCTCCTTCTATCCACCACCCTTCTGGGACCTCTTCCTGGGAGCCCTCACAACCCCCTGCCAGCAGCACCCTTTCTCCCCAACCTCTTTTACAACCACCTTTGCCTCAGGACCTTGCTCTGGACTCTCCATGTGTGATAATGGTTCCTGCTCTTGGAAGACCCTTCCCTTAGTTCATCTCAGCCATGCTCCCATGCACATCACAGGTCTCAGCTGAAGAGTGGTGAGAAACACCAATGCCCTGGACTGCAGGTGCCCCTGCTCTTTCCTTCTGGCTGTCTGCATTACTTCCATAAACCAAAAGGGATGGGAGAATTCAGTAAGAAGACAACAACAAATTTGTGACTGTTACCCAGGGACAGCAAGATTATTTGGTCTTTGAGGTCTAGAAATGAAAGTTTTCTCTCTGCTTTGCTACAGGTTCCTTGGGTAAATGCCTGGATAAGCCCCTTTCCATTCACTGTCTCCCCTCCATCAAACAGGATCAGCCTCCTATTTTGCAGAGGTGCTGTGAGATTATCTCATTCAGCACTTGATGTTGCAGAAACAACTTCACATATCAGAAGACAACTACCAGCTTTTGCAAATGCATCCAACTTTTTTCCCTGTCTGTAGTATTTAATTCTCTTTAATTTATGGCTTGCTAAAAAGCCAGACTAATTTCTGCTCAAGGAAAGCTGTGTCTCCCATACAGTATTTTCTTCCTAAGTCACCAAAAGTGAAAAAAAGAACCCTGGAGAGGCATGCAGTCCTTGCTTCACTCAAATGTTAATGTCCCTAACCTCAGGACTGTCTGTGCAGAAAAAAGTGACACTTTTAAATAATGGGAAGAGGAGTGGCTCCATTTCACCTCAAGAAGGTGCTGTGCAAATAAAGCAGTGATATTTTGCAGGGCATCATGGCCCTAGTCCTGAGCCACAGTCACCACAATGTGATGAGCCAGTTGGGACTGCTGGGAGCTCTGGTGTTTGCATTGGCAGGTTTTTACAGAAGTGATGGGGTCACGAGGGTTATGTCCACTGAAGCCAACAGCAGTGTTTATTTTCACTCTGTTGTGTAAGTCCCACTTTGTACCTGTGTAACTTGGCTGAATGCAGTGATGTAGCACTGAAATAACAAAATGAGCTCAATGTTTGTTTTAGATATCACCTGACAACCTAGAACTTTCTTAAATCTCTCTTGAGAAATAAAGAAAGGACTTAAGAGCAATGAAATAAAACCTGCAAATACTGTAATCAACAGCCTGAAACATTTACTATATCAAAGCCAGATAATGCATGAATTTTTACAGGTCTCTGAGTGACTGCTGAATAATAAGGCACATGTTCTTACCTAATTCTGCTTTCTCATATGATTCTCATGCCACTGATAATCCCACTTCCATGAACTTTCACTGAGTGCAGTTTAATGTAGCTTTGACGTGACTTAAACATGACCGGTCACAGTAAATATAATGAAGGGAGATACTGTAAGAAGGGCGAGTATTAAGGGCATAAGTCTGGAAGACATGGGTTCTCTTTCTAGCTTATCCATTCATTTCTCTCATGGTCTTAGGTGACAGGTGCTATTTTGGCCCTTTTCCCTTTTGTCTCTCCCTTAACAATTCTGCTAAGAAGCATTAACTCACTGGGTCTTCACTCTCTAGGTGTCTCTCCCGTGGTCTGGTGGAGTACTGCTCTATTACAGGCAAAAAGCTCACATGCAGCCAGGGCTGAATCTACTCCCTGACTCCCAAGTCAGCCTCTCAGCTGCCTCAGTGGGATGAGCAAGATCCAAGGGCTCTGCTTTCTTCATGACACCATTGCTTTGCTTTCCCCACCACATCTCCCATGTTACAGCCTTGCAGCATCTGTTGTAACATGGGGTAGAACCATCCAGTGCACCCTTGCTGTCCCTCTTTTTCTGGGGCAATACAGGAGAGAGGATATGGAGGCTGGAAGCGAGGTCAGTGTGGAGCCAAACCAGCACCCAGCCCCACACATTTGTCCCAATTTTAAGTCCCTCTCTGTTCTCTTCTGATGAAACATCAAGCTCACTTATGACTCAAATTTCAAACATGAAGTCAAGCACCAATTTACAAACACTTCTGCGGTGGAGAGATTTCTGCTTCCAGAGACACTTACATACCCACACAGGTTAAAGAGATTAAAACAAACACCCAGCACTTAAATGTTAAAAATAAACTAAGGTAACAGTTTAGGCAGCAGCGTGCTGCATTATGGGCTCTCTGATCATCTGGACTGCTATTGTCAGAAAGAGGAAAGAATGGTTTCTGTCTGTGTCAGGGATGTTACATTGCACTCAGCAGCTCTCCTGAGATCTCTACTGGTGAGGGTCACCTGGGTCCCTCTCCCACCTGCCTGAAAAGCTCACAGTGTATGGGCAACCTGAGATCAGTCCCACAGCTTTCTGGCTTGAAGGCAACCACAGTGAAAACAGTAGCTGCTAGAAATTTGTCCCAGTAGCACAGCTGTGGGTGCTGTGGGTACTGCTGCTCCCTCAGCTGTGCCAAAGCAGCACCTGCCTCTGCAGGTCTCCCTCTGCAGCTGCTCCAATGGGACGGTGTGGAAACCTTCACTGCCATCAGGTGTGGGGCAGGCAGGGCTCCTCTTCCCACCCAAATCCCTCCAGCACTACCTGCACAGCAGTGGCCAAAGGGGAAGAGGGCCTGGATGAACCCCAGTGTACCCTCCAGGTACCAAGGCAGCAGGATCCCTTGATTATCAGTTTATGCTGCACTTCTCTTAAAGCTGTGTATTTATTTAGCTTTTTTTCAAGCTGTGCAGTTTCTCCCTATCATCTGCTGGAGACAATCTTTCCCTCCTACACTCAAGCTGTGCCCTTTTGCTTCTGTAGAAAAAAGAAAAAACCTCCTTTTACTCCTCTTCTCCTCCCCTAAGCATGGCTTTTTTTCCCCCTACACACAGTTTTTCTCCAGAAAGCCACACAAGCTGTTGGAGCAGGGAAGGGACAAAGGTGCCTGCTGTGAGTCGGGGTGGAAATGCAAGACTTTGAAACCAAAACTGGGCAAAGCCCTGAATCCCAGGCCACAGAGGCTGGAGCTGTCCCCAGCAGATGTGGTCTGTGTGTGATTTGGCAGTAGAAACACACTCAGACTAAAGCCCTCAAGCCTGACATCAGAGGTGTTACGAACCCTGTGGCATATAGGAAGGGTGAGGCCTTCATATTTTTACCCTGTTCTACCTGCACTTTACAGTGGAAATCCCACTGATTCCAGTGTCGCTCAGGACCCCCTCAGGACCCAACCCTAATTTTGGGATCACTGGATTTTCTGGGCACGCGCTACTCACGTCCGTGACGTTCACCACCCCGATCTGTGGTCTGAACAGGTCGATCTTGAAGGTCTTCTCCCAGTAAGTGATGAGCTGCAGGAGTGAGACACAAGGCTCAGTCAGGGCTGTTTGCAAGGCCCCGTTACATCAGTTCAGCCAGCTGGGCTGGGGAGTGAGGAATGTGCATCCATGTGTGCACGGGACAGAGCAGAGGCCAAACACAAGCTTGGGCTGCCACACGTGGCAAAGGAAAGTGCCAACTCCAGGGGTGTTCCCAAGACAAAACCCTCTTGGGAGGCAGACCCAAGCAAGCAGCTTTCAAGGGCCTGTGGTCCACTTTCCCATCATTCCTGCTGTCCTGTGTGCATGTGCATACCCCGCCACACGCCCTCATGCCCATCCCATCCATGAATTAAACCAAGAAAGGCAAAGAGCCTCTGCCACTCACCAAAGGAAAGTCGTCAGGGTCAATCCAGACAATGCTCAGGTCGGGATTATCAGTGTTGTCCCTGGCAACCTGCTTCAGGATTTCCAGGAACTCAAAACCATCTGAAATGATATATGAACCACTGCAACTCTCCTGCGAATGCACAGGCACTTTTTGCTGGTGGGGTTTCCAGCTTCCCTGGCTCCCCTGTGCACACAGGAGTTGTTTATAGTTCTCATTAAAATGCTGTCTCCCAGCGCTTTCTTTTGATAATAAGGCTTTTAATTTCAAGCGTCCTCCTCGGGTATTGAAATTAGTTACACATGAATTAAGCCCCATAATCCTTCCGTGGAGTGAAACAATGTCACTATTTTCTTGTGGTGAGGAGGAACTGAGCCCCCAAGAGGCCAAAGCTTTCCGATTTGCTGCTGGCTCTGTGAAGCACCGAAGCCACGGCTTTTCAGGAGTTGGTGGCTTTGTGTTTCCCACATGCCTATCCCACACCCAGCCCTCAGCACTCTCCCAGAGCTGCACAGGAAGATGGGTGCAGAGTTAGGGAGTGAATCCTGGTACTGGGGTGGAGGGAATGACTTTTCCCCACCCCCCAGGATGATAGAAATCATCCATTTCTATCCAAAATTGGAGTCCTGGCTAGGGCACCTGCTAGCATAAACACCCAGTAGGTGTTTACAATGCAAACAAAGCATATGAATATACACTTTCTTGAAGGATGGAGAGTCACACAAGGAAGAAAATGGGCTCCTACCTGGGTCATCTTCTTCAGCAAAGGCTACGATGTGAATACCCTCCATGTCATCCTCCTGGAAACAACACAACTATTACTGGTGGGCCAGGGAGGGAGGACAGAGTCTGGGTAGTTGCTGGAGATAGGAGCAGTGGGATGCCTTCAAAAAGGACAACTACAAAGGAAGGCTTGACTAGAGCCCCACTGAGAAACCAGAAATGGGAGCTGAGGTGAGGTTGACTCATGAAGGTATTTAGTGCTGAAGGGGTAGTTGCTGAAACTCTTCAGATAAAAATTAGGCAGGCACAATGATGGCAATGGCAAGGGAGCTTCTGAAGATATGAGGCAAAAGCTTCTCTGCAGAAAAGGCCAAGGCCTCTCGAGCAGTAGAATAGAGGCTCCCCCTTCATGCCTGAGGCCACCTACCCTCATTAATTTTCAGCTCCCAGGGGATGGTTTGCAAGGAAACAAATATCTGCCACGGTGCTCAGCTCCAAAACAATGCTCCTTTGGGGCTAGCAAGGAGGTTTTCTCACAATATGAGAGGCAAGGTGGCTCATTTGGGCCCCTGTTTGGAGGTGAAGGGTCTAGGTGAGGGTCTTGTGAGCAGTGAGGGAAATGGAGTGGGGGGCTCATTTCAGAGCTCCTGTGAGTGGAGGACAGAAATTATGGCCTGCTGGATTACTTTTCTCCATGAAACACGTGAGTAATGATATTGGCAAAGGCCAATGGATCTGCTGGCCAGTTCATCATCTGCCTGCTATGAATGTCATCTCTGAATTATCCCATGGATCGGTTTCGCCTTCCTCACCCGCTGTCGGTCCCAGTTTCCATTTCAATTGGTTTTAATGCAAGAAAAAATTCCCATCTAAATGCTAATTTCTTTTCCCTTCCGAGCCCAGAGGTGACAAAGCCACCATCAAATACTGAAAGGGAAAAAAACCCTGAAAGATTAAGTGGAAAACATTATCTTTAAAAACAATAGCGGATGCTCAGCCTTTGTGGATGTCTTCAGGGAATACGTTTTCACCGGGACATTCCAGGCAGATTTACTTGGGATTCAGACCACTTAGAGCTGGCAAAATTTACACTGTTGCTTTTTCTTCATATTCACCAGCAGCATTGTCAGACAGCAAAAAAAAAGAGTATATATCTATATGCCATATATAATTACATGTATGCACTGAGAGAATGCAGCTCTATTCTGGCCGACAAGGCAGCAAACAAAACTGGACTAACTCCAGTGAAGGCAGTGAGGATATTGTGACCTGGCACTGAGATCAGAATCCAGCCCTCTGCCTTCTGTAGTTATGAGCCCACTGCTCGTAGCAGAGGCAAGCTCTGTATTCCCAGCTGCTGGTTGAGCAAGCATCCCACCACTGGGAATTCACACTTTTCATGAGGCTGTTTTAGAATATGGTCAGTATGAAAGTGAAACCACTGCACGTGTGATTTGGGTCTCACTGAAGCTCCATTAAAAACCTTGGAGGGGCTTTGGTGGATCTTGGAAGCTGTGTTCTATACAGAATCTGTATTTCAAAACAAAATGAAAAGCTATTGTGCCTAAGTGACTCATAACTCATGTTTCAGTTTTATTACCTCTTGCCTTGCTGTATTAAAGACTCCCAAGGTTTTTGCCACTTTGGAGTCCCACAGCGTTTCATGTTACATAGCCAAGAAGGGGATATCTAAATGCTGTTATAAATGTGTCGAGTCTTTTGGAAAAATTACTGCATCTTCCTTAGTGTCTGTAAAGCACCTGTTCAGCTTTGTTTTTCAGCATTCATCTGGCACTTGAGAGCCCCTGACTAGCTTTTAACACTATATTCACTCACAGTGAAGGGATAATTTTGTTATACACAATTTTCCTTTCATTTTCACCCTTCTCCACCCCTGCAGACCCCAAGACTCCTCTGTGTGTGATAGAGACCAAAATTCGTGTCAGTTCTTCACAATTGCTGATTTGCATCTTGCTTGCACTGTGAGAAGTGCAGCCAATGCATGACCTGCTTTGAAATCTGTATTATTAACTGTACTACCTGCCTTCACATAATTTTGAATTGAGCAAGTGCTCTGGTACTTTTACAAGGACACGTTGTGACAGGATGGGGGAGAATGGATTTAAACTGAAAGAGGGTAGATTTAGACTGGATGTTAGGAAGCAATTCCTTACTGTGAGGGTAATGAGGCACTAGAACTGGTTGTCAGAGAATGCCCCAGTCCCTGGAAGTGTGCAGAGTCAGGTTGGATGGGGCTTTGAGCAACCTGGTCTAGTGGAAGGTGTCCCTGCCACATCAGCAAGTGCTCTGGTACTTTTACAAGGACACGTTGTGACAGGATGGGGGAGAATGGATTTAAACTGAAAGAGGGTAGATTTAGACTGGATGTTAGGAAGCAATTCCTTACTGTGAGGGTAATGAGGCACTAGAACTGGTTGTCCAGAGAATGCCCCAGTCCCTGGAAGTGTGCAGAGTCAGGTTGGATGGGGCTTTGAGCAACCTGGTCTAGTGGAAGGTGTCCCTGCCACATCAGGGGAATTGAACCAGATGATCTTTAAGGTCCCTTTGAACCCAAAGCAGTGTATGATTCTGTGAGTTTCCACGAGACATCTGCACAATCTCCATAGCTCACCCAGTGAGTAGGCCACAGAAATCACCCCACCAGCAGCTCTGGTGTCCTCAGCACTTAGCTGAGATGGGCAGGATCACTACACAGGCCCACACCTGCCTGGCTCACTGCTTAGCTTTCCCTCTTCCTTCAGTGAAGCAAGCAGGAGCCAGCCCAGCTCTCCATCGCTCCATCTCCATTTGCACAAAGCCTTTGAGCACCCTGTTTGCACTGAGGCACGAGGCTGCACAGACAAGGCTTTCCCTTTTTCCCAGAAGAGAGAGAGTGGCTTTGCAAGGAAGGAAAGGTAATGTTTTGCCCAGGCAGAGGCTGCAGCTCTTGAGCAGCAGTTTCTTGTTGGAAGCTGGCAGGGGACACGATGGTTCCCACCACATGTGCTTACCCATGTCTCAAACATGTCCTCTGGGCGCAGCTTCCTCAAGGTGGCCCTGAAAGGAAGACACAAATGTTCTTTGAGGATATATCTAGCACTACCACACATGACACTGTCAGCATCATGGGAAAGGTCATCATGGGCAAGTTTGGCTGGTGGCTGGAGTCAGCCACCACATTTTGAATGCAAGAATGGGGGCACTGTTGGTCAATTTCTGCCTTTATTTATGGTGATAAAACCCTGCCCATGGCCCCATTGGAGTCACTGTATACACTACTCCTGCTTGGGAAGATGAGACACCTCTCTGTGCTGGGATGTGCTATGAATTAGTTCCACACATGGCAGACTGTTCTGTCTGTGCTGAGAGCATGAGGCAAAAATCACTTTTGTTTTGGAGTTTTTGCCCAGGCAGAGGCTGCAGCTCTTGAGCAGCAGTTTCTTGTTGGAAGCTGGCAGGGGACACGATGGTTCCCACCACATGTGCTTACCCATGTCTCAAACATGTCCTCTGGGCGCAGCTTCCTCAAGGTGGCCCTGAAAGGAAGACACAAATGTTCTTTGAGGATATATCTAGCACTACCACACATGACACTGTCAGCATCAGGAAAGGTCATCATGGGCAGGTTTGGCTGGTGGCTGGAGTCAACCACCACATCCTGAATGCAAGAATGGGGGCACTGTTAGTCAACTTCTGCCTTTATTTATGGCGATAAAACCCTGCCCATGGCCCCATTGGAGTCACTGCAGCCACTACTCCTGCTTGGGAAGATGAGACACCTCTCTGTGCTGGGATGTGCTATGAATTAGTTCCACACATGGCAGACTGTTCTGTCTGTGCTGAGAGCATGAAGCAAAAATCACTTTTGTTTTGGAGTCCCTGGGACATTCCTAATGGGCTGTGTCCCCTCTTTCTCCTGGTTTCACCTCAGCATAATTTCAGAACAGAAATCTTTCCCACCTCTGCTAAAGCAAAGAAGACAGAATTAACTCTGGGAAGAAAATTTGGATCCTAACAACAACTGACAAGAAAATGTAAATCCTAAGACTGGTCAAATAATTTTTTTTTTTGAGAAGTAGTTAATAAAGGAAAAAATATTCATTTTCAGACACATCTGTAGCAGGAAGCCTGGCAGGCTGAGTTGACTGTGGTGTTAGAGGGGCATCCAAGGAACACAAAGCCACAGAAGACAAGCACAAATCATCCTTTGCACATCTGCTTGCTGTGGTATCAGCTGTTTGGGGAGGATCCCCCAGCAGAGCAGGTCTTCCTGGCTGACCTGCCCCAGGACCCGCTGCAAAGAGAAGTGTCAGTCTGTGAGGTTTTAGAGCAGATTGGTAGGAGTGGCAGCATGTTGCCAAAACCAGGTGGAATAAGTGAGATGTGTAACCTGTCACTTCCGTTTGCCTTACAAACAGAGCACTCCAAACAAGGGAACATTTTTTTAGAGGTTCATAAAAGACCTGAGGAGCCACAGAACTGAGTTCCAGTTAGATCAGAGAAGGAGAATCTCCCGTGGATTAATAACATTGAAAGGTGGAAATGAATGGTCAATTTTCATGACAGAAGGAATTTACCAATTAAGATTCATAGCGTATCCTTTGGCATGACCATATGCATAACATATCCTCACATAATCTGAAAAAGATGGGAAATAGGAATATGGCAGAATTTGCTTATCATATCCAATTCTTTGGCAACTAACAAAGGCCTGACTATGAGTTGATACAGAAGATCTCCTGAGACTTGAGTGTCTGCATGATAGACAGACGTATAGCAAGTAACACACTTGCAGAAAACCAGCCCTGATTGTACAGGTGCAGCAATTGGTTCTAAATTAGTTGTAATTAATTTTTGCCTCTCAGGAAAGGGGCCCAGGTGTCACAAACTGAGAAAGAATCAGCTCCAAAGGAAAAAGGCCAAAAGAAGGTCGCAAACAGTTGGGAAATGGCCAAGGAATAAACAGACCATTATGGCAGTCAACAGCTACACTGTGAGCTGCAGTTCTGGTCATGCCATCCCAGAAATTATATGGACAACTGAAAAAGGCACTTGGAAACGTGGGTGTGGTGAGTGAAAGTATGGAAGGACCTCTATTTGATGATGATTAAATAGATAAGAATTCTTTATCTTGTCAAAGAGGTGACTGAAGGTAGGGTTTTGGCAGGCATTCTAAAAAATGGGAACGGTAAAGAAAACGGGAATAGCTTAGAACATGGCCAAGGCTGTAATAATGTCAAGGCTGCAGATTTGATCCCTGCATGGGCCATTCACTTAAGAGTGGGACTTGATGATCCTTGGGGATCCCTTCTAAATCAGAATATTCTGTGATTCTCTCCCTACCTTAAGTATGAATCATTTTTTTCCTCTTAAGAAAGAGTTAGTAGGTGCCCAGAGAAATTATGAGATAGCAGGTATAAAGAAAACAAATAAGAATGGTCTTTTGATACAATGCATATTTCAACTGCTGAACTCATTACAATTTGGTACATTCAGCATCAAAACAGAAATAAGGTAAAAACAGCTATAGAAATTGAAGAAACAGCCACTAAACATAAAATCAAGGATACAGTTTTTGAACCAGCAAGTCCTTTCATTGTTGATGGTCTAAAACTAGAGATTAAATCAGGTGAATGCATATTATATATTTAGGTGTACTGGTACTTGGCTTTTAAGACACTTTCCCTAGCTGTTCTCTGGGGAAGCTCTTGGAGAAAGGAAACTCAGTGGAAAGGATCTGGACACACCCACGTGTACTGATTGCTGTGTTGACTCTGGATACTTCTCTGTGTTGGAGGAGTGAGGCAACTGGGGTTTGGGTAAGTAAGAGAGAGCAGAATTCAGCCCCCATGTTGCTACACCACAACTGCAGACAGGTGGGGGTCCAACCCCAGTGTGTTGCATGTGAAAGAGGCATCAAGGCAGAGGGTTGCACCATGTAATTTGTATTTGTGGAACTGAGAGTGAAATCTGGGCTGAGACATTGGAGTGGCAGTGACCACCGTGCTCAGATGGACACCAATTTCTGCTGCCTTGGACAAGTCACCCCACGGTGCTGACCACCAGCTTCCTGACCTTTTGTGGAGAGGATGGACTTTCCCACCACAGCCTGCAGCTGCCCAGCTGAGCTGTCTACAGGGAGCTGGCACATGGCACCTGCTGAAGTTGCTTCATTTTAATCTACAGATCATCTCCATGTCTGACTAATTCCAGCCTGTGGCTTTAGGTCTTTTACTGGTGGCAAGGCAGGATGAAGCACTTCTGCTCTGAGAAGTTCAGCATGGGCTACTGGGAGCATATTGCTGTTACTCCAGGCTTCTTCCCCTGCCATGGCAGCACCTTGTCAGGTTTGGGATTTCAGACATATTGTTTTATGGACTTATTTTAATTATTTTCTGAGCTTTGGCACTTGCAAAATACATGCCTCCCCACTTGCTTCTACCAAGCACCTCAAAACATCCTGAAATATCTAAGACTTGGAGAAATTCCACTGGAATTTTGTGCTGGTGAAGAGTTTGCCTTATTAGGATAGAATTTAGATGGCTGTGTTTAATCAGCCTTCTGATGCTGCTGCTTGACAGAAACAGCTTGGGGAAAAGAAAAGGGGAAGGACTAAGGCCAAGAAACCTAGAAGGTCAGCAAAGCAAATTGTGGGTACATGGAAGATAGAGAAGCCCTTCATATTTTAGAAAAAGCAGAGAACTGTTTCTGGTGAGTCTCAGACGGCGATGATCTCCTGTCTGTGTGAACACAGACCTCCAGCTGAGCCTGATTTGACATCCCCCTCTATACAGACGGCACTGCTTTCCTCAAATTCATCTGGCCCTTTGATTGTCTGCTAAGTGCAGTCGTAGGAGCAGCAGGTAGCCTGTGTCACTCTCCTGAGGCATGTTTCTAAGGGTATAAAAATACAGCACCTCTGGGTAGCTGTGCCCTATACTTAACCCTGTACTTTTACACAGGATCATCCTCTCCAGTGACTTCCAGACTATTTTTGTAGCTGAGTCCCTAAGCAACTGTGCAATAAACCTGATTGCAAAAAGCACAAGCATCCACAGCTCCTGCTGAGTTGATCAAACACTGTAGGTGCTCAGCATCGTTCCCACACAAGGCTCAACACAGCCATAACAGCTGTGGCTTCTTCTCTGTGGCCAGCAGGAGCCTCTTGGGCCATTGTGGTTCCTCTGAGCTTGGTCTGAGTTCAGAGACTGCCTCCAGACATATCTGACATCACGAGAGGGCTACACCCATTAGTAAAGCTGCTTTTGGGAAGGAGGAGGTTGGACAGGATTTGGATTTGGCTTGAAAGGCCTTGGAGAGGGTCATCTGTACAGACCTAAATTAAAAGCATGGGCAATTAGGGCAAGGATTTCACTCTCCACTGCCTTCCAGCCTCACTGCTTTTTGAGTGAGGACTAACCAGGGAGGAGGAAGGGCAGGAGGAGGGAAGCTCTGTTATCAGAGCTCCCTTGTGGTGAACTATGACTGCTGCACAGATACTTGCATCTCTGGGAGTAGGAAAAAAACAGCAATTTCACAATTTCAAACCTGGGTCAGAAAATCATCAAAAGTGGTCATCATCCTAATGTTTTTTTGAGAACGATGCCCTAGAGAGGTAGGGTCACAATGACAGACACCTTAACCCACTTCCCTTGTCCAGGAGCATCCTGCATGCTACATACCTTCTGTGCTCTCTCACAAAATCAACCAGCTCCTCTTCTGAGTAAGGCTTATCAGGGATGTGAACAGGCTCATCCATAAAGGGTTCGTAGAAGTCCACCTCGTTCATCTTTAGGCCTAGCTTCTTGGCAACCTGTTGCAGTGCAGAAGTCACAGGTGTGAGAGCCTGATGTGCCTCTTTGCCTACCCAGAGTCTTTGCTGCTGGCAGAGCTGAGATCAAGGTGCTTCCCTCAAAGCATGCACTCCTAGGGGTGCCCCACAAAATGGAATGGATCTCTCCTTGTTTAAAAACCCACTGATGCCCCCTACACTACTGGTGTCAAGTAGTGGGGCAGACCAAAACCACTACGGCTGACCTAGAGGGGGGGTTCCAAACCCACATCAGGACCTGCCTCCATGCTGCAGAAATTGCCTTTTGTCCCTTCCCCTAAACCACTGGTGTCAAGCAGTGGGGCAAAGCAAAGCCACAGCCCAGGGGCTGCTGACCTAGATGCGGGGGGTTCCAAACCCACATCAGGACCTGCCTCCATGCTGCAGAAATTGCCTTTTGTCCTGCAACAGGGCCAAAATACCAATGCAGACACCAGCACCACAAAATCCAGGAGTGCTGAGAATGAGAAGCTGAAACCAGACAATAGATCTGGGAACATCCTGAGCTCTCAGCTAACAGGTGGTGGCATATGTGAGCTACCATGTGGATGCTTACCCCTTTATCAAAGGTGGCAAAGAACTTGACATAGGGCTGGAAATGTTCAGCAGCTTCTTCAAATGCCTTGAAATCTGAAAGGAGAAAAGGGGAATGAAGAAGATATTCCACAGACAGCTGGCCACACTCTGATCAGCCCAGAAGATATTGGGGGAAGAGCAAATACAAATTACTGTAAATTCCATTAGAATGCCCAATGTTTCTTCCACCCTTCCAGGGTTTACAAAGAAGGATGGTTTCATGTGCAGCAACATGCTGTGCAGTCCCACAGTTCAGGAAAGCTGCAGAGCCCAGCTCTGTGAAGCAGGTCCAGGGGTAGTTCAGCCTGGGAAATACATGGAGTTGCTCCAGCATTAAGGATTGCTGTCATTCCCTAAACAGTCACCAAGTGGGATCAGGTGTGCTTCCCCCGCTGCAGGAGGATGGGGCAGGAATGAGGTAAGTTTTTATTGTGACTGCTACCAGGTCCCCCTGAGCCTCAGGGTTCAGGAAAGATGCTGCCAGCCTGCCAGGGGATTTTACAAGAGGCATTTCCCACCTTTATTCCAAGCAGTTATTACTGAAGAGTGTAAAGGTCACTGCCCTGCCCAAGCTGCCCTGCAGCCCAGTTTGAGAAAGATGAAGGGAGAGGTGGGTGGGCATTGCACACCTGGTGATATGTGGTTTGTTCACTTAGGAATACCTGTCTTTCTGCTGAAGGCAGGACATGCCAGCGTGGGGTGCACACTGCCAGCACTGCCCAGATGGCAGGGAGAGCAGCTGGGGCTGGCAGATGAGACTGCAGGGCTTGACAAGGACATTCTCACATGAGGATTTTTCTAGGTTTGTGAAAGTTGGGTTTGCCCAGAATGGTCCCTGAGTTGCACATCCCTCAGGGCATGGGACCAGCCTCTACCCAGTCTTGGGAGTCAGCAAGGAGGAACATGTCAGTGCCCCTGCCAGGCAGTCCCCCAGGGCCCTGCTCACTGCTGTTGTTTGCCATGGTAGTATTTCATGTGTGTCCCCCTTTCCCTTCCCTTCTTCCTTCCTTCTTTGATCCTTTGGGCTCACTGCTCACAAGAAGGGGCACTTTGCTTCTCTTAGTTGTTCTCTCAGTGTAACTGTAACCTCACTTTTACTGCAGGAGCCCCTGGATCATGGCCCTCTTCTCTTGCCAGCAGACACCTTGCAGAAGGGTCACCGATGTTGGTGTAGCACTGGGCTCATGCATTACACCAGCAGAAACTTGCCTGCAAATGCACTCATCCTCCAGCAATTTTCTCTGCCAGGCTGCCCCCAAGGGCCCTGCTCACTGCTGCTGTGTGTTTGCCACGGTAGTATTTCATGTGTGTCCCCCTTTCCCTTCCCTTCTTCCTTCCTTCTTTGATCCTTTGGGCTCACTGCTCACAAGAAGGGGCACTTTGCTTCTCTTAGTTGTTCTCTCAGTGTAACTGTAACCTCAGCTGATTTTGGGTGAAGTAAACTCACTTTTACTGCAGGAGCCCCTGGATCATGGCCCTCTTCTCTTGCCAGCAGACACCTTGCAGAAGGGTCACTCATGGTGGTGTAGCACTGGGCTCATGCATTACACCAGCAGAAACTTGCCTGCAAATGCACTCATCCTCCAGCAATTTTCACTCTGTCACAGGCTGCCATATACCACACTACCCTTCATGTTCATGCAGAACAACCAGTGCTGAGCCTCTAGAGCTCCCAGGCAGGCTCCAAAGCCCATGAGGAACACGTTTATCTTACGTTCTGAGTCTTCTCCCTTGAAGTAGCCGATGAGTTTGATTTCGTCGTCGATCTGGTCAAAGGCCTGAAGCTCCAGCTTGCTGTTGATGACCTCCACGGGGTCTTCCAGCAACTGCCATGACAAATGCATGTGGTAACGCAGTGATTTGCAGCACCAACCTATGCCTGGCAGGGTGTGCCACAAGCAGCCTAAGCAGGGAGAAAGAGGTCACCCAATTTCTCTGCTGTTGGAAACCCTGCTTAGTGCTCTCTGCCTTAACGTGAGGAGCTGAGAGAAGCAGGTCACCTTCAAAGGGAGATGTTAGTAGGTTCACTGCAGAGGTGGAAGCCTTGAGAGGGAGGCTGAGAGATGACTGGATAACCCAAATGAATGCTAAGGGACCTATTTTGATGAGGGATAAGGAGTAGCAATTGCAGCTGGCTTTAAGGAGGCCAAGTTGAAAGGAGCTGGTATGATCATTGTGAACATCTGTGAATGATACATGTCTATCTAAATCTATTATTTTTTTTAAGTGTCATTTGCTGGAAGAAGTAATTGCAAAGGTCTTGCTTTTGAAAAACATTAAAACCAGCATATTAGAGGGTGACCAAACAGTGGTTTGGAGCAGTAGAAAATCTGGATGTGAATTTTCCTGGGTGATCCTCATCCTATGCAAAATAGTTTAAACCTATTCTTTCGTCCTACACACTTCACAATGTTAATGGTGAAGTTGCAAGACCTGTCTGGCACTTTAGACTGTCATTGATACAAACTTTGTTTCTCTTTTCTTAACTAGTCACTGCTGGTGGAAATGTTCAGTCTGATTCTTTTGCCCAGCTACACTGGTATAAATCAAGTGTGTTTTCACTAGAAGAAAAAAAAAAGCAGGCAAGCCACTGCCTACAGAGGAGTAGAGAACCTCTGGGTTTCTTTTACTCTTCAGATGAGGCTGCCAAGGCACCACAGCCATGTCTGGTTTTATTTTCTAGCTTTGCCAGGTATTTTCCTTCCTGAATGGAAATCACAAAAACACAAATCCTTGCTCTCTTTCTTTTTTCACAGAACATGATTTTTCAGTGACACACCGCATGGCATAGCAAGCAAAACCTCATTAAGTGCCTTGCAGCATCCTTGAGAGTGATGCTCTGGTGTGAGGCTGTGCCTTTGCTGTGCCCACAGCAGCATGTGTGATTTCCTGCTGCCATAGTGTCCTGAGCCATGGGAACCTGGGATCCCACTGCTGCAGGGTCATGGCAAAGCTCTGCCCTGTCTGTGGCCCTTATGGGTGGGGCAGATGCCTATTTCTGTCCCTGAAGCCACTTGCATGTGTTTTGGTCACAACATCCAATGCAGCCACAGACATTGTCATGGGAGAGCTGAGGTCCTAGGGATCTGTTTTAATTCCCTGGCCATGCCTTTCCTCACCAGCAGTTCTGAATCACAGGTGACCATGTAGGCAACCTGCCACCCTGGGAAATAAACCCTGCCAGCTCTGCTGCTCACCTTACCTCCCTTATCTGCATTACTGCATGGCCACTTACAAAGAAAGCCTCACTTCAAAGGAAAGCCAAACCACTGCAAAATCTTCTCATTTATAAAGCAAAGACCATGGGTTTTGTTGCCTCTCCTAGGAATAAAATGTAAATAAAGAGAAGTGCAACATGTAGATGTGGGATTCAGCATAGCTTTTGCATTTAGGCACAAAGGTGAGTGCATCATTGTGCCCATGCACAAAATGACCCAAGACCATTTAGTTCTAGGACCCTGATCTCCTCTCACTTGTGGCAGTGTAACTGGCAAGTTCACTGAAGAGATGCTGTGTTGCTTGTGTATAGAAATGGGCAAATAGTTTGCAACATAAGCCTTTTTCAATGCACTGAGCTCTTTTTAGTTGCTCTATGAGAACCCTACTTCTTGGATATTCTTTTTTGAAAATAGCTCTTTTTTTAAAAAAAAAAAAAAGAAAGAAAAAGCATGAAAGATTTTGCAAATGGCAAAGTGTTTATACACAAGCTTGCTAACTGGGATGGGTGAACAGCAGTCAGTTATAAGGATTGTAGCTGACTTCCATTCAAATACTCTGTATATAGGAAAGAGGGGAGGTTTTCTCTAAGATATGTGTTTAGTGGCATGTAAGGATACCACCTTTCCTGAGATCTCATGGTCAGATAGGTATTGGAGAAGATGTCCAATGCCATCTCTACCAGTGAATAGCAAGCAAGGATGAAATTTCAAACAAAGGTACACTTGTTTTTTTAGCAAACTAAGTATTTGCAAGGTCTTCTCTGAGAGGTTTTATCTAGCTCTGAGCTTATCTGTGCTTACATCCAAGAGGAATTCCACCAAGACATCTGCAGACAGTTCTCCATCAAATTCAACCAACCGCTCATCCTTAAAAACATAGAGACTTCCCTCTTCAAGCAAGCCTGAAAGAAGAAGAGAGGAAACAATAAGTGGTTAACATGTTGTTAAAAGCATGTTTAGTGCAGAGTGCCTTGCTTGTTATCCCAGCAATTCCTCCTAGGAAAATGCAATTGCCAGTTTGCTGTGTTGGTCTTGTTAGAAACAACCTGAGTAATCTCCTGAGTGATGTTTCATGACACAGGGGACAGACTTCAGACAGAACTGGTGCTAACTTCTTTCCAATGCTGAACTTTTCATTCAGGTCACAATTTGGTCTCAGCTGGAAAAATTCTGCACCAGAAACTTGTTTTAGCTTGGCTATCTTACAGTAAACACTGGGCTCTAACTGGCAGCTCAGATTTTAACAACCTGTCACTATATGGAAATAGGATTTTGATTCGGGTTGTGCTCACTGTCCAGAGAAGGCTGAACTATGTGAGCGTCACCAGTGACCTGAAAGTGAGCTTCAGACTGTCTGAGGCTTAGCTGGCTTGGCAAAAGGGTTAGAAACCAATGATAGAGATACCACAGATGACAGGGTGACAGATTTCAATGCTATATCCCTGGACTGAGGTCTGTCTGCCACAGAAACTTGTTGGAGGTTCCAAAATCAACACACTGGTCTCCTGCAATGCAGGATGGCAGGGTACCACTGGCCAAGGAGGTTGGTAGTTTGTTTCTTCTTGGAGAGGCAGAAGCTCTTGTCTTTAGTTTAGCTCCCATTAGCACTCACAGCCTCTAATTTAGGAAAGAAAATTACAGTCCAGTATGTTTAAACATTAGGTTTATCAGTATATTTGTGTGCTGTTGTATTAATGTAACACAGTATTCCTGTATTGGTTTGTGGGCTAAAATATGAAGGGACTGCCAGGCCCTGGAAGGCAGCTGTGTCCAGGGGTGGGCAATGCAGCAGCCTTCTACCTCTAGAGCAGATTTCCTCTTTCACTCTGGGGAACAAGCCAGAGTGATTGGCATCTGACTGCCAAGCCGCTGCAAGGCTGTGGCTGCTCCACTGGTTGACAGGGGTCACTGGGTTGTGGGACTGATGACATTTGGGGGACTAAGTGTTTTCCCCATATCTTCTGGCTCTGCACTGCTGTGTTGGTCCTGTCTCTGTGTAGGAAGAACAGGAAGTTACTCCATGGCACCTATTTACTATTCCTGCACGGAAAGCTATGAACTTACACCCTGTCATCATTACAGCATGAATTGACTTTCTTTTTCACTTGCTTCGGTTTGGTTTGATTTTTCTGGAAGGGTCTTGGCTTGTCTCTCTCATCCTCACCCCCACCCCTGGTCCTGCCCCTGTTGGGGTGGGCTGGTGGTCAGTGTGCAAGTGCCACCATCATCCTCCCCACCCTGGTAATGAGGATTTGGCTGTCCTCTAAGGGACTCCCATAGGCACATCACTCCCACAGTCTCTCCAAGCTATTCCAGAGATGTCAGACCTGGGACTCACCTAATTTTTTGGCAAGCTTGGCATCCTTCTTGGAGTCCACCATCCCAAAGCCAATGCTCCTGGGCTCCAGGACCTGAGCTGCCAGCTGTGTGAAGAAGCAGAGAGCCCAACATTAGTAGCGTTAACACCACAGGGTAGCAAAAGGGCACCATGCCCTGCTAGCATGACATGACAGACACAAGTGACCCATATTCTGCTGTTGAGCTTCACCAATGGGTGGGCAGTGTCACATGCTGCCTCTCTGCTGAGATAACCCAGAGGTCACAAGGGTTGGGATGGTTCCCATTGTGTTGCAGCAGGGAGTCTTGCTGGCACTACCGTGTGCTGTTTGACAGTGGCCTCAGGAGAGGGCTCCTGAGTGAGCTGGGGACACCAGAGCAGGGGGGATGGCTGGAATGAAATCCTGTGCGACCAACACAAAGCAAAACCTGTTTTCTCTGTGGTGCCTTGGTGGCCTCCTGCAGGGGAGTGTGACATGGGCACCATGGTCATTTTAACTCTGGAAGTGCGTGGTGCCAGGCAGCAGTGCATGCAGGACTCTGCAGCATGATGTATTCCTCATGCATGTGATGGGGTGGCCAAAGCAGGCTCCTTTTCCTATGAAGTGCTTGAAGTCATGCCTCCTATCTAGGCTTCAGTAAGCCCCCGGATCCTGGTCCCCTGTTTTTACTAAAGAAACACATCTAAGCCCAGCCATGCTCATGTTCACCTTCTCACAGCTTTGCAAAACCACTGCACCCTGTTCCCACCATCTTTGACGAAGGGGCCTCTTGAAGATATCGAGTTCCTGCCTGTTTTGTGAAAATAGATATGTGAGGAAAGGAGAGACGCTCTGCAAGGGCCTGGTGGTGAGAGCGACCCCGGGTGAGACCCTGTGAATTCCAAATTGGCTCCTAGAGATGCACTGACCCTGGTAAATGGATCCACTTATGCACTGGATGACTGACAGCCCCACCACAAGCATACTAGAGACCCTACAAGGTAGTAATGATGCTCTGAGAACCACCAAGCAGCTGTAAGAGCCTTCTCCTCCTCCCTCTCCCTTCCTGCTGCACAAATGCCTCTGATGCTGATGGTCTTCTTGCTGTTCCTCCTCCCAGCCCTGCCGGATGGCGGGGGATGATGAAGATGAGGGGTCAGGAGCCTCTGGGGCAGGAATGTCCCTATTAGGGCACAGCTGTCAGTGCTTGGCAGCAGGAGGCGGGAGGGGGGCAGAAGAAAGCCATGGCCAGAGAGATGGTGGGTTGATTTATGAGGAAGCTCCCCCCCTGCCCCGGCTCATTTTGGCTCCCTCCCCCAGACTCAAAGCCAGTTTGAATGTCACCCAGCGGCGCTGCCACCATGGACACGTGGGCCCTTGGCTCCCCTGCTATAAATAGTTTCTGCCTGTGCCAGGCCTCTGTGAGAGTGAGCAGTGATTAGAGGCATTGGGGAGCAAAAGTGGCCGGGCAGCCACCTTGTCTGTGCAACGGGGTGTCATGGGGCCAGGCAGCTCCCTGTGCTGTCAGCCTGTCCCTGAAATTCTGGGGGCTGTGGCAGGCACCCTGGTGATCAGGGCTCAGAGACCTTGCTGGAGCAAAAGGGAGAGATGGAGAATGTAGTTATTTTCTCCTTTCCACCAATTACATGTGCTCAGGGCTGTCCCAAAGCCCTCCGGGAGGAAAAAGACTCCACCAAACACCACAGCATTGCTGCAACTTTGATCCCCCTGCAGCCACCTGCCTTGTTGTCTTTAGGGGCAAATGTCACCATGGGAGGCAAAAGGGGTTCCTGTGTTGCACAGGAAACAGGGGTGTCAGAGTTCTTTCCCTGCTCTTTGCCAGTGGTTTGAAATTAAGGTAAGGCTGCAGATTCAGGGCTTGTGCTTACAGTGGACACTGCCTGAAAGGGGCAGAGCACTAATTTGTGTTTGCATATCCATTGATTAGGCTGATAAGGCACCGGTCTGGTTTGGCATCCCATCTGGTGGCTCAGTCCACTTAGAGCACCCAAGAGCAGCTGGAGCCCCATATTTGCAGTGAGAGATGGATGCCTCTTGTGAGCTCTCTAGACATCGGGCTGATAAGGCACCGGTGTGGTTTGGCATCCCATCTGGTGGCTCAGACCACTTAGAGCACCCGAGACAGCTGGAGCCCCATATTTGCAGTGAGAGATGGATGCCTCTTGTGAGCTCTCTAGACATCTGCAAGTGAGTGGTGGTAAGAGAAGAGATTTTCCATTTCCTGTTATGGGGATTTGTCCTCACTGGACAAAAGGATGGAGCCTGTAGGATCATCAGCTTTCTGGGACATTGTCAGCACGTCCCTGTTGGTGGTTGTGTATACCAGCAAGAGGTTTCTGAGAACCACCACTTGAGACTCTGGCTGCTCTGTGACCATAGAACACAGAATGGCCAAGGGAAGAAGATTTGTTCAGTCATGTCCAGTCCATCCATACTTGATTTAGTTACTTACAGTTATGTCAGCCACGTGCCAGACAGAGTCAGGGAGAACACAGAATGGCCAAGGGAAGAAGACTTGTTCAGTCATGTCCAGTCCATCCGTACTTGATTTAGTTACTTACAGTTATGTCAGCCACGTGCCAGACAGTCAGGGCAGTTTAAGCCCAGTAGTTCTTGACTCCTGCACACAGGAGATGGTTAGGGTTTCTTGTGAGTGTTTGAAGGTCAGAAATATGCAGAAAAGCTGCAACACCTGCTTCAGACAAGTGGTTGGATGTGAGCAGGGATGTGCGCAAAGAAGGAGGCATTGATCAGAATTCATGTATGTCAGCATGCAGCACACACAAGGTTGCTCTTTGGAGGGATGTGGGTGCAGTTCTGTAGCTGTGAGCACGGAAGCTTGCTGGAAAAGAGTAAAAGTGTCAAGAAAACATGGGTGATGTGATGAAAGCCTCTTTGTGTGAGACTGTGGGAGTGCTCAGTAGCCAAAAAAGGTCTCAGTAATGCTGGAGGTGTGCCTGCTTATGTGGCAGGGTTTGTTGTGACTGTGTCTAGCAAGACTGTCTCCTGGAGGTGTGTGTATGGTGGGTGTGAGTGTTTGGAGGTGTTCCTCTGCACAGGCTCATCCCCAGAGATGTGCAACAGTTTGGGCATGCAGGAGAGTGCTTGGGTATGGTGTGTGAGTGTGCCTGAGGGGGCAGAGCTGGGAGCTCAGTGGGCAGCCTGCCTCCTCTGCAGGGACCTTCATGCCAGTGAGACAATGAGAACAGTACAGCCTGAGCTTCTCTCCAGAGCAGGGTCTCACAACAGGGAGGTCTTTGTGCAACATGAAACTTTCAGGAGCCCTTCCCACTATGGCAGAGCCTGGAGGCAGGAGACTTTGCAGGGTGTTTTTGGTGGCATTTGCAAGTGCGAGCTATGCAGGGGCTGGGCACTGCTCCTGGCCTTGCTTTCTCTGCTTTCCACTGCAGCAGGAGAGTCTAACCCGTGCATAGGTGACGATACATTCCCACACCTATATTTGAACCAGAAAAGGCAGCAAGATATGGAGCATGCCAGAGGCACAGTAGTTTGGCTAATTTCCCCCTACTCATTACAGTATCAAGCATTTATATATCCCCTTACAGTATGTTCTGATTCCATAATGCTAGTGGGATTTGAATGCAGATAATGTTTCTAATCTTGACAATCCTCTTGGCTCAGGGCCTTGGGACCAAGGCATCTGTAATCTAAGAGCACAGCCCCTCCTCCTCCTGCCTTTAAATTCATATTGCTCGAAGTCTTGGCCAGCCAGAGCCCTTGCCTTTGTGTCAGCCTCTATCTCCATAGCATATAATTTAGCTTCAACAGCTGCATGGAGACATGGAGGGTAGAAACATGCCCTGGAAGAACTGGTCATAACAGATCATGCAGTCTCTGAGGTAGAGCAAGAGCTTTGGGCTGGCAGAGTTGGCTGAGAGCATGAGCAAAGAGCCAAGTAAGTTGCAAGTTCATGTCCCATGCACATGTTACAGCCTTATTCTCATGTTCATGAAGTCTTTGCAATGCATACTCTCTACCCATAGGATCCCAAGCTGTGTCCTGTGCAGCACTGGGAAAAAGAGGTGTGAGTTGGGCAGCACTGCTCCTTTCTCCCATATCCCTCAGGTAAGAACCATACTTGAATTTGGGTGAGTGTGAGGGGGTGAATGGCCCTCTGGGATGTGTGGGAGGTCCAGCCCAAAGTGAAGCTTGAGTACTAGCAAGTATGCAAGAACCCCCTCATCCTGCATGGTGTCAGCAGCTACAGGCACCCAGAATAATGGATATGGAAAGGCACAGCTCCCTGCCCAACCTCTCAGCTCCACACCCATGGTACCTATCTGAGCCTAGGTGTGATGCTGGGAAGTTTTGGGAGATTTAAACAGTCCCATAGGGTCATTCTGAAATCCTAGGTTATACAGCAGCAGAAATGTCACTGTCTGCCTGACCATGCTCCTATTCCAGATGCAGGCAGCACTGATTGTGCCAAACCTTGCACTTGTCAGTTTTGCTGCTAAATGGCAGACAAAAATCCCTCAGAGAGGGTTAAAAATGGGAGTGGGAGGAGTGACTGCCTCAGCATGGTCAGTTTTCATTGTGAAGTGACATTATGGCATTCAGGGCTGGATTTTCTTCCCACTTCTGTAGCACCTGCCCAGAGCTCCCACGGACAATAAGGCTCATCTTCCCCAGCTGCTTAGGCTTGGGAGGAAGGGCTGGGGGGCATTTGGGTGTCTCTGAAAGCCATCATGAGTACACTTCTCTTAACCACAGTGAGCTTTCTGTTTTGCTATTTAGCAATGGAGGAAGAACAAAACTCCAGTAATGCAGGGAGAAGTTCAACAGGAGATGATGAAGAGACATCCCTCAAGCAATCTATGCTCCTGTGCTGCTTCTTTCCTACTCTCTTTAATGCTGCAGTTGATGCTGATGCTCAGAATATGGTTGATGAAATGTTGATGATTTTATATCCCAGAATGTTAGGTTTTTATTTTCAGAAACAGCAGGAGGAGATGACAAGTTTTTAGTGTATTCCCCCAGAAGTTTTGAATCCTTACGCAGGACTCCCACCTACACGCTATAGTTGGCTACTCTGTTTGAGACATCGGGCAGTTTCTTGGAGAACAGAGGCCATTATTTCTCTTTGCTAATGCTGTGCTGTCCCCACTAGCACCCCCTTGCATACCACACTAGTAATATCTTAGGCTTTTCCATAGTTCAGGCTGATCACTGTGGTGATCAAAGAGCAGGGCCAGAAGCCTGCTGAGCAGCTGCCACTACAAAAGTCACTTTGCTGGCAGTGGGGACTGAAGGAGAGTATGTTGGTCCCACCTGACAACACTTTTCCACCACCTGGGCTGCTTGGAGAGGCTGAACCTCCCGTCCTAGGGATCACTACTCCTTGGACTAAAAGGCAAGTCCCCAAATATGGAACATGCAAAGGTCACTCCCTCAGAGCTGGCTTTCACAGGTAATGCTTCAAAAATGCTGCCCTGGAGCTTTAATTGTTGCACAGCCACTCAGAGGGGTCAGACATACGGCAGCGTGCTCTCTGGCTGCCTCTCTAAAGGTTTCACATAGCTAGGGCTGTATTTTTATCTGCTCCTGCCATCCCTAATTTTAGCCAGCTGCAAGCCAAAGCACAGCCTCCCCAGCCACAAGCTCACTGAGGCTGGTGCCCGTGCCACCGAGCACCCATGGGTGCAGGGGCCACCTGCCACTGCTCCCAGCCGGTCCCTGCTGGCACGGCATCGCAGATGTTTTGGCAACTCAGCTGTGCAACTTGCATGTCAAGGGCAGACAGGGACATGAGTGTGTCTCTGTGTGTGTGTGCTGCCCCAGGCGCCTGGGACTGGGCAGGGGCCACATGGCTAAGCTGCCCTTTCCAAAACAGAGACTGACAGTGTAGTTTGGGGGCTGTCCTTGTCCTTGACAAAAGTGAGGCTGTTGCTCCATGGTTCTCTTTCTGGCCTCAGAAAATCTACTTTGAAATTGAAGGCTGGATGTTGCTGTGAAGCTGATGCAGGGCAGAAAGCTGGGTGCTTTAAGTGGGTGCTGGAGGAGGGAGGCATGCTTGGTATTAAGCCCGTTCACCTACACATGTCCATGTCATTCCTATGCCTCTGGCTCTCAGGAACAAGCCAGATTTCTCCAGTTTCTGACCCAAGTGAGTGTAAGCCAGCACCTCTGGAATCCCTGAGAGTTCAGGATGCTGCAGGCAAGAGCTGGGAGCTCCCATCCTGCATCCACAGGCAGGATCGGTGAGTCAGGGCCCTGGGGGAACAGAGTGGTCCTAGAGATAAGAAAGACCTTTTCCAGAAGGAGTGAGCAGAGAGAAATAAGAACTGAGAAAGTTTTAAATATACACAGCCCTCCTTGCACTGGGTTCGAGGTGTCAGAGGTCTGCTAGTTGATGGCAGTGTCTCCTGCCAGGGCCCAACAGGGTTCCCAGAAAAAGAACATATCATGTACAGCAGCTGGCCTTCACCGGAGCTGTGTCAGAGAGCACGCAGGAATGAGCACCATCAGCACTGCTCAGGAGGGAGCGCTGACCCTCCAGGGGGCTGGGGAGGGGAGGAGCGACTGCCTGGGAACTGAGTTCTTGGTTGCTGCTCGCTCCATTTCCTTGGGCAAGTTTTTGGGGTTTTTTTTCTCATGTATGTAGGTAAATCCCAATGTGCAAAGGGAAAAAATAAAAAGAAAGGAGAACTTGGACCTTGCTAAGTCACTTATTTCCTAGGCTTTGGATTTCGTGTCTGGTTGCCTGTTATTTAGGGACAGAGGCTGCAAAAAGACCTCTTTGGTCATCAGACTCAGAATCATGTCATTCAGTCTCTGTCACAAAGCAGTCAGTGTCCATTTAAGACTCATTGGACTGTTCTCCCCTTCCTCCTCTGGTGATTGGGGACTTTGTAGTTCCAGACTTGTTTTATTCATAGCCCATTTGTCCTTAGGCTTTGCACTTAAATAGATCTTCTCCCTCCCGGGTGTTTAAAAGGAATTATCATATCCCCTTTCCATTCTTCCCACAAATGAAGTTCAGGCACAAAGAAAGGGCAGTCATGGTCTTTGATTAGTTTGGTTTTAGATGAAGGGCACTGGCAGACCAGGCTCTGGAGTAAGGTCAGGGTGGGCGAGCACGGCATGGCCACCCTTACCCAGTCTGCCTCACAGAGCAACAGCTGCCCCAGCCTGTGGTCAGCTCCTGCAAAATGTCAGGTCCAGGGCAGGGAACTTGAAATGGTAACTACAAACACCACACATGTCCTGTGAGTAGGTGAGAGTGAGCTCAAGCTAGCCCTTGTTGGGCCTTTCACTCAGGATAAGGATAAGGCAAAGAAAAAAATTTCCATAGTGAGCCTGGTGAGACAATGGAACAGGTTACTAGAGAAAACATGGATGGCCCATCCCTGGAAGTGTCCAAGGCCAGGCTGGAGGGGCCTTTGAGCAACATGGTGTGATGGTCCACCCTGAAGAGGAAGTCACACCTCATTTAGTGAAAGGTGTCTCTGCCCATGGCAGGAGGGTTGGACTAGGTAGTCTCTAAAGTCCCTTCAAATCCAAATCATTTTGCATTTGTATGAAAGGCATTTCATTATACAAAAGTGAGACCCTGCCTCCTGAGAACCAGCCCAGCAGAAAGACACTGGGAACCCTTGCTGGCACTTTTAGGGGAACCTGACTACCATGGCAGGATGGCAAGACCAAAGAGGATGGACTTTTCGAAGTTTTTCCTCAACTGCATTTCTGAAGGGAGGGGTGGCTCAGAAATTTCTGAGTCTCCTTGCAGCTCAAGGTCTTGCATAGAAATGGGTGCAAATTGCACTAGGGGAAGTTTAGGTTGGATATCAGGGAAAATTCCTTCATTGAAAGGGTGGTCAAGCCCTGCTATGGCTGCTCTGGATAGCAGTGGAGTCGCCATGCCTGGAATTATTTAAAAGATATGTAGATGTGGCACTCGGATATGATTTAGTGGTGGGCTGTGCTGGGTTAATGGTTGGACTTGATGATCTTAGCAGTGTTTTCCAATCTAAATAATTCCATGATTCTATCACATCTACAAAGATTATTTGCAACAGCTTGCCTGTGATAAGAGCTCCACACTTCAGGGCCTAGAAAGGCCACAAAACCTGAGCAGACTTGGCCTTGTACTCTGCCAGCAAAGCAAGCCCAAGCTCACAGGGGTCTTCCATGTCTCTAGGAGACATTTGCATTCTTTAGATCCCCTCCCCAATCATAATTTAGCAGATGAGAAAGGTGCCTTTCAAAGCACATTTATGGCTGTGAAAGTGTGGTGTTAGGAGAGATGCTGCTCATGCAGCCTGTCCAAAGTCACTTCTTAGAACTGACAGAGGGACTTCAAAGGAAGAAACATGTCAATAATAGGTAATTCAGCCTTGGAAATTATTTTGGCTACAATTACACAGAAAAATCAAGGCACACAGTTGTCCCTAGATGTCAATGTGCCCATCTGTGAAACAGGGAGCTTTCTGTAACCTGTTTTTGTGACTGGCATGTCAGTGAGTGAAACCCCCTGGGTGCTACTGCTAAAAATCAGTACTCTGCTGGCTGTTGCTGAGTTGAGACCTACTTACATGGCCTCAAATGGGAAGTAATCAATGCACAGCTTTCCTTTTTCTTTTCCTTCCTCCCTTCCTTATTTTCTACATTAATTTATCTGTAGTGGAAGCATTTCTTTTGTAGACATAGAAGCCAAAACACCTCTTTTATTACAGGCTCTTGCACACATACTTATCCAGACAGATGTCCCTCATCTCTCAATTTGAGGAATTGTTCTGTAAGGACCCAGAGAACTGCAAATTTCTGTGACAGTCATTGAACATGTCTTGTATATCCATATTTATACTCATACCTCTTCACTAAATTGCGTTGAGGCACTGTCCCATAAACATGGCCATTTTCAAAGAAAAGGTCTGAAATCTGAGTTTGTGAAACCAACAGAAAAGGGTGCTTAAAGAAAGGGCTTGGGTTTATATTTCTATTTTTACTGATATTTTGTATATTTTAAAGACTTTATATTTTTATACCTAGAGATGGGGACAAAGTAGAATCTCATCTCCTGGTTCCTATGGATTTTGGGGCTAAAGTATACAGACCTAAACTGATAAAACTTTATTCTTAGTTGCATCAGAAGCAGAAAGAGACATTTTGCTATGCATTACATGGCTCTGAGCTCTTATGGGAATGTCTGCTCTCTAGAGAGTTCAAGACAATATGAGTGAAACTACCCCCAAACCAGCTGCTGACCTTGTACTACTTTTTCCATCCTGAGCTGGAAGCTGCATTAGTTTCAGCACTTGGAGATAAATTAATTAGAAGGTAGAGCTTACACACAGTTTAATCCTTGCCTTTCACTGGACTCAAAATCCTTCTTTCCCTTTCACACCACAGGTAGATACTGACTGTGTTTCCATGTTACAGAATTGGACAAATATGTTCAAGAGTTTCACTCTGTTCTGCCATTTATTGCTAGAGGCTGGACTGATCCTAGGCCTCATCTGGAGAGGGAAGTATCACATCACACATCCCTCTTCTCTTGCCTCTTATCAGAGTGGATTGTTCCACACCATGAACTTTCAGTCTAGGGGCACTGTTGCATTGAAGGGACCAAAATATCTGGGCTTGATGAGCCTCTCTTTTTTAAGGATATTACACATGCACACAGATGGCAAGGGAAGAATGGCAGGGGAGCTGGGACTGAGGGAGTTTCAGAAGAAAGAGGATACCAGAGTGCATCACAGGCAGCCTGCTATGATAGTGAGAACCCCTCAGCTGCTGGAGAGAGCTTCTCAAGTGCAAAAGGAAAGCCCCTAACACCAATGCTCATTTATTCTTGCTACATGATTCCTAGCGACAGGGGCTGGCCCACTGGAAGGCCAAACTCCCTATTTAGGACATTCAGAGATGAGAAGGGAGAAGATCTTAGAAGTGATGGTAGGAGAAAGGGTGAAATATGGTAGAGGAGACAGAGAAGAGGAAAAAAGCAGAACAGGTATATCTCAGATTCACTGCTTTGATCTTTTCCCCTCTTAACCCTTCTTCATTAAAGTTGAGATCTTTTAGGACAAGCAGATTTTTCTTTTACTTGTCTGTTAAACAATTATTGTGATTGCTTGGCTGTTTTGTTTTCTTCACTGTGCTCACCTCATGGAACATGCAGAGTTCTTGCAAACATCCCCACAGGGTGGGAATGGCTGCTGTTATCTCTGGGACTGCTTGGATCAAACTCTGCATTGCCCTGTGGAGGCTTTTCCCTACTCAAGGTGTAGGTGCTTTCCAGTAGCCAGTGGTGCAGAGTGGAGTCATAGGAGAAAGGTACACAAAGGAAAGGAACCCTTTAACCTGAGCTGTGAAATAGCCTGTGCTCATGATATCTCTGCCCAGGGTTGTCTTAGAACAATCCTTCCCCAACTCTTTTCCATCCAGCCAGAAAGCAGTAGTTTCTGATCTCAAATCCCTTTGCTATTTTTCCTGACAGACCAACCCAAGAACCCCCATTTTTCCAATGTGGACCTGAGGGGCTGGCACTGCCACTCCTGGAGCTGTTGCCATGAACTAATGATGGTCCAAAGAAGCTGCTTTTGCTGCCCAAGGGGTTCAGTTGTCTCTGGACCCTGTTGTCACCAGCTGGCACCCAGCAGTGTAGGTGGTAAGAGCTGTTAGGACTGCTTCATAATGATCATCACCTTCATTCCCCTTCTAAACTGGAAAGTGACCCTGGGCTGCGTGGGAATTTGTTGATCCAGTCCACCTGGATACAGGGAGCTGAACACCCCATGTGCTGTGCCAAATGCAATATCAGCTTGATGACATCATCACTTTTCTGGTGACAGTGGGTGTGCATCCTCAGCTTTCAACAGTGTCAGTCAGTCCTACATGTTTCTCTTCTTTCTTGGGAAGGAAATTTTTCTTATATCACTTCTTGGTCTGCTGTGCATAGTTATGGTTTAGTAAAGTCCTTAAATAGATGCTTAACTTTACTTATGTGCTATCATGTTGTCAGTTTGATTTCCTAAGTAAATGAGAGCCTTGTGATTCTCTTCTCTCTCTCCTATCAATCAGCTGCCTTCCCTAATAAGCTTTCTACCTCTTGGCCCTTTTAAAACCAAATTTTCCAGAGTCAGTGATCTCGAACATAATGAAGCTATCGCAAGTTTTATGAAGAGCAAAGACTTGGAAGGGAAAAGGCTGAAGTTCCCTGGAAGAAGAAAATGTTGCCATATGAGCTCAACCCCCATGGAATTTCAAAGGACCCAGTTAAGAGAGAGCCTCACGTGTTCTTCACTCCTGGGAGAGGCCCCAGTCAGAGCTTGTTACTGATGAGCTACATATTTCAAGGGAGCCATGGTGGATCTCCCTTGCTCTTTTTTTTTGGTGTCTAAGGTAATTTTTCATGTCTTTGATCTTTGGAATTGTACATTTTTCATGAGCCATGTGTGAGAGAAGCAGAAAGGATGGACTATTTGGGGGTTTTCTGGACTTAAATTCTTTAAGCCCATGTGCCCACCCATGCATGTCCATGAGACAAACTGATGGAACAACCCTTAACCACCAGCTCAGACCTTTGCTTTGCTCCACACCTTCCTGTGTGCTGGATGGAGGCTCACTTTTATTCCTAAGGATGGAGACTGATGACATTGTATGGAAGGGGGCTAAAGACACACTGTATTGCCAGGCTGTGAAAGCAGCATGTCTCAATGTAAAACAGCAGGAAAATTGTCAGTAAAGTTAGATGGATAAACATGAGGTGCTCTAGAAAGGAGCATCTTATCACAGGCAGCACCCTGTGCTGGGAACCTCCCAAGACAGCTGGCAGGGAATAGTGAGGGCTGGAGTATTTACCTCTTAGATACTTCATTTCAGGTGTAAAGGACCTTCAGCACTCCAATTCCTGACCCCTCTACTGAAATTAGATATGTAAAACCTTCCTGAGTGAACTTTTCTCAGGTTTGGCTGGAAGGAGAGCCCTGTCACTGCTCCTGTGCCTACAGAGCAGCTCACTACTCTAAGGCTTGCTCAAATTACAAGAGACCTGGGTTCAGTTGCTGACTGCTTCCAGGAATAATGATCCCAGGCAGTTGATCTCACAGGCAAACAGCTCCACATCTCAGAGCCACTGCAGACATTTCTTTCCTTCTCCCTGTGCTGGTGAACATACAGTGAAGTCCAGCAGATGAATGAGCTCAGACAGGGAAAATTAAGAATGACTCCTATGGTACAACAACTATGGCTTGAACAGAGGGAATTGAACACTCTCACAAGAAGGAGCAGATTACAACCTGGCTTGCCCACTCCTTTCAGAGTGCTCCCATGGTTAAATTAGTACAGAAATTGGAAACTGTAGCACCATTCTGGCCGGTGTCCTATGCTGAATAGAACATATCTTCTCTGTTGCGTTCTGAGACCCTCTCCCTTTCTGATTCCCCCTGGGTGACAGAAGCAAAGAAGTGCTCAGTCTGCAGATATCTCTTGTGCTTGGGCTGTCAGATTGCTGCTGCTGCAGTTCCCAGTCCAAGGGAGGGACTGTTCTGAAACTGTGATACATGCACTGAATCAGCACTGCAAGTGCTTTGGAAATTTTGAGGTCAAAGCCACAAGTGCCAGTTGATGTGTGGCACCGTTAGCTGGACACTGAGCACTAGGGGACTGGAGGACTACAATTATGTAAAGTCTGCTGCAGGTCTAACCCTCACTCTCTTGCCCAAGGTCACATAAGAAGTCCACAGCAGAGAGCAATTGGAAACCAAATAAATCACCAGAATCCTAAGCTAATGTACTCATGGCTGAATACAATCCTGAAAAATGAAAGCTTAAGGCCAGATTATATTGCAGCTGTCGCACCCTTGATAGCATGGGTAATGGTGTCATGAGGACTCAAACTGATGGTAGACATCAGACCATAGAGTCACGGAAACATGGAATGGCCTGGTTGGAAGGGATCTTAAAGATAATCTAGTTGCAAGCCACTGCCATGGACAGGGACACTTTCCACTATGCCAGGTTGCCCAGTACTCCATTCAACATGGCCTTGAACATTTCCAGGGATGGGACATGCTTCTGTCAGGTTTCTATAAATATGTATCTAGTAACTGTTTGACACCTATCAAGCACAAAATAGCTATCCTATTAAACAACAATGTGACTATACTATCAACAATACTCATTTCAGCTGGAGTTCAAGCATTACTTTTTTCTTTTCTTTGCCAAATGTTATTTGATCACTCACCTGCAGAAAGTAACAATTGCCTGACAGGTGAGTAAAATCTGGTTAGTTTTTGGACCTTTCTTTCTGGCAGTCATCAGGCTTGTTGAGGAGGTCAGCAGACCTTGAACTTGACACTGAACTTTTTTGGGTCCTAGTCCTCAGCAAGCATATTTTCTTATTCACATTTCCTACACTTTCAGGGGTGCAATGCATTTTCTCTCTGGATCTGACAAATAAAGCTGAAGTGTTTCTTCTGCAATTCTGAATACACTTTCTTCTCAAATATGTCTTTTAGTTAAGAGGGAATATTTGCAAGCTCCTGGTAAGAAATATGCACCTAACAATCGAGGCTTGCAGCTGTATGATTCCCTGGATTACAACTACAATACAAGAAAGAATGCTACAAATCTACATTGTCACTTTTACCATGATTTATTTTGCTGAGGATTAATGAATCATTCGTTCATGAAAGAATTAACAACACTCTTTTTCCAGCACAGAAGAGAATGGTTGCATTAACAAGCAGCTATAGACTGATTCCAAGCAGGCAACCAAGTGTCAGAAAAACAAAAAGGGATTTAATACTGCACCAGCAGGGAGCTTTTGAGATGGGGAGCTAGGACACCCATTTGCTGCACAGCTTGATAAGATTTCTTGGCTGACTGCTCCTAGTGGGATAAAAAATGGGACTCAGTCCAGAATACAAGTGGGATACTGGCTTGCACAGAATGAGAAAGGATCAAAAAATTTCAAGCTATGGACTCAGGTGCTTGGGAAACTGAGTTCATGTTTCTGAGGTTCGCAAAGTTACTCGCTATTGCCTGAACTTCTGCCAGACAATCCAGAAAAGCTATTTCCCAGCAAACTGAGAAGAGCACAAAAGAGGCTTTTTCCTGAGCTTTGCAGAATTCAGGCAGGAGCTAACTGAAATTCAACTAAACAAACTTCTGGATGCCCAACCTCCCCTGCATGAGACCATTTGACTCTCCTGTCCTGTGGCTCCTCTCCACCACTCTGAGCAGTGCTGTGGTACTGACCCCGACTGGGACATGCAGCAGCACTTACCTCCAGGACCATCTCTGTCATCTGGAATTGCTTCTGGGAGACCTTGTCAGAGCTCACAGGCTCATGGAAGAGCAGGCAGAGCATGTCATACTTCTTCAGTGCCTGCTTGTAATTCTTCTCGTTGAGGTCGATCACTCGGTCTTTACCATCGTAAGTAGGGAAGTTCAGTCCCTCTTCTGCCTTGCAGCAGAAAAGCAGGTAAAAACCTGCCAGGATCCAGCAAATTGCCTTCATAGGGGCACCCTTGGAGTGCAGCAAAGGGTGGGTAAATGTCCCCCTGTTTCTTAATTTGAGAAGAGAGGGAGACCAAAGACTCCAGGTGAAGTTTGAACTAAGTTTCTCTTAGTTTCTCTAAGTTTCTCTCTGCTGCTTTCCTAGAGTTGAGCCCAAACACTGCAAGGCTGGTGGGGAGCAGTAAACTTTGCTGTCCTGTACTCACAACAAAGAGAGAGACAGACGGGAGAAGCTGTCAGGCCAAGCCCTGGATACCTTACATAGCTGTGTCCAGCTCCCGTGTCATTAGGAACTCCATTTTTAGGAAGCAGTTGTTTCAGGCTAAAAATAAACCCTGCAATGAATAAAAAGGACAGATATGACACCATTGAGGGACTTGCTGGCACTCTGCATCATCTGAGAGAGAGGGAGTGGGCAAGAGGGAGGGAGTAGAAGATGTCAGTCCTCGGAATATGCAGGCAGGGTTTGAGATGGGACAGACTTCACTTGCACAGGGAACCAAGGCACAGGCTGTCCTACTAGGAATTGACAAAAATAGAAGGTATTTACTGCAATTTATAATAAGGGTATCTCTCTTTATATTCCTTTGGGCTCACAGTGATTAAGCTTTTGATAACAGATCTCCGGTTAAACAGTTTCAGAGCCTCATCTGCACCACTAGAGGAAAAGTCCTGTTTTCTCAGCAGCAAAGGAGGTGAACCCTCCTGGGACTTCCTTCTCCTGCCTGAAGCACCATTTGGAGCTGCTAGCTGACATTCAAGGTGCTTTCTGAAGCATGTTCTCTGCTTGTGGGCCAGCAGGAGAATTGCTGGCCCTTGGACCCTCAATCCAAGAGCAGAGGGAAGCTTATGTTGCAGCCTCCTATTTTCACAGCAGTTCCCAAGCCACAGACATTGCTGGAGAGTGGTTGTGCCCAAGCCAGTGTCTTGGGGCAGGAGGCAGGGCTGTCCTCAAGAGGATGGTCAGATAGCACTATCACCACCAGCCACCCTTTCTTGGACCTGCCTGTTGGACTGGAGCAGGTTTTTCACATAACTCTCTTGCATTTCCCAGCAAGCTGTCCTGCATATTCCTCCTTCTTCATGTCCCAGGGATGGTGGCCAGTTCCTCCTTCTGTGGGAGCTGAGCACCCACTGCTGCTTTGCTGTATCACCTGCACAGCACTGCTGGGGGAGAGCAGTTCAGAGGCACAGTCCCCCAGCTCTTCCCTCCTCTGACCACGGTGTCACCTCTGACCCATGACTGGCAGCAACAGGCAGGTGGAGGCAGGCCAGCTGGCCACAAGCCAGCCCTGGGGCTGGCATGGATCCACTGGAAAAGGCCTGCTGAAGGGCTGGCAGAGAAGAGCTTGACAGGGGGCACGGCTCCCTTCCCCCTGCCAAAGTGATGTGCAGACAAGTGGCCTTATCAGGTCTTTTCCTTGCATGCTGCTCCATCACAGCTTTGCTCCATGCACACCAGGGAAGAGACAATATTCCTTCTTAATGCAGTAGTTTCCATTTAATTGTATGTCTGGGATTGTTTCAACATTTGGGGAAAAAGGTGAGCATTACTTAGCGATTGCAGAATCATAGAATCGTTTGGGTTGTAAAAGACTCTGAAGATCATTGAGTCCGGCCATTAATCAAACACTGCCAAGTCCACCACCAAATCATGTCCCTAAGCATCACATCTACATATCTTCTAAATACCCCCAGGAATGGTGACTAGAACACTTTCCTGGGCAGATTAAACACATCTCCTGGCTGACTTAGGAGAACACATCCTTTCACTTCTATGTCAGCTTTCACTTCCCACCTGAACAGCCCACAACATACTGACTGAAACCCTCTGGGTAATAGTTTCCAAATCTGTTTTATTTCCAAATATTTTTCAGAAATTTTTCAGAAATTCGACATTTGCTGTCAAATTAAAGTCCTAATGACAAAGCCTGAGGAATATGGGTAAAAGCCAAAGCAAGACAAGCCTCCATAATACACTTCTCAGAGGCAGTCATTTTTAGAGGGAGAGGTAGGTGTGAATTGCCTTTAGTGGGAGACATGAGTCTTGTGTCACCATGGGTGGCAACGGCTGGTTAGGTTTATGCTGAGCGTTTGGGATGTAAAACACAAAACCAAGTTTGTGGGATGATTAGGCATACCTTAGGCTGGCTGCTTGCCTTTGAAGGACTCCCATGGATCTGGGGTGCAGGAGATGTCTTCACTGGTGTCACAATATGTTTTAAAGCAGGAGCACATCAGACAGGGTGTGAAAATGAAATGTTCGCAGCTACTTCAAAAATTGGCTTATGAGGCTCCTGACCTCCTTTATTCTTGTAGATCTTCAGCAATTGCTCCACTTTGATATTGCTCAGGCTATTTCTGATGCGCTTTTTCTCTAGTCTGAATAACTTTTTAATCTGCCTAAAAATAGATAGAATCTAAATGTCATTTTCTCCTCTTTTTTTTTCTATCAAAAAAAGGAACAAAAATTCTTCTTATTCACAAAAAATTGTTGCTTTGTTAGCCCCACTTGAATCTTGTTTATCTGGCTGTGGCATGAGTAAGAAATATTTGTGATTTTTAAGCTTCACTTCTGCATCAAAGGGAATTCTTCCAGCAGACCAACCCTGGATGTCATGGTCACCAGAGAGTCCATCTCTTTGTGTCTCCACTCAGAGCCTCAGTGGGGCTGCTAGGGCTAAATCTAGTGGACATTTTCTGTGGTCTTCTAGCTCTAGCTCCATCTATACGAAATTCAAGACACCTTGTTGATCAAGGCAGAAGTAATGGTGAATTCCTCAAAGTTGGAACAACTGCCTCAATCACCTGAAATTCTTAATTCCAATAAACTTTAGTCCAAGCAGCTGTTCTTCTTGCAGTCCTGCCTATACAGGTACGAAATCCTGGATTCATGTGTTTTGGGATGTTCAGAACAGCAGTTAAACACTTGAATCTGAGCAGAACTGCTTTGTTTTTTTTCCCTGGGGAATAGCAGAGCTGGGACTGAAGCAGATGCTCCCACAACCTGACAAAGGCCATAAGTGTTGTGCCTTTCTCTTCATCATCTCTCTTGGTGCTAACAGCAGCACACTGAAATGTGCTCATCTCAACCCCAGAAGCAAAACTCCTTGGAATTTCAAAGCGTGTCCATCCACTCTCAGATATTTTTTTAAATTTGGAATTTTGGGCCAGGCTCACTGTCAAGAAAAGTATAGTGTGCAGACCCCATGCATTTGGGCAACCTGAGTTTTGTTGAAGGCCCATTTGTACAGGACACTGGCATAAGTTTTCTGTGCATGTCAGATTTTCTTTCATAGGGTAGGAGCATCTCCCCTCACGAGGGAATGATAAGAAGAGCAAATAAATTTCGCAGGCTTCTCTGTGAAACTTCAGATTTTGCACTCCTCTGTTCACATCACAAGTACTTTGTGCTCTCTTCCTGCATAGTCTGGTGTCTTCCCGATCCCACTTAACTGCCTGTGGTTTCAACACATGTGTTTCTGTGGGCAGTGTCACACGAGGGAATGATATGGTCTGAACTAAATCCTGGGACACTTGCCTTTCAGCTCAGATATCTCATTTCCTGGCAAAGCTGGCATCTGTTAGTCTTTGAAATAAACTGACTGCAAGGTTCAATCTCCCAGCTCTGATTACTTAACCATTGATGCCTTCATCCACTCTGTTGCTGCTTCTCTTAGCCTGCCTCAAAAAACCAGTACAATGTTATCCCCCAGCTAACTATCCCAGAGATGATTCCCTGAAAGCTTTTTGAGAAATGAACTGGAAGGGCTCACTGCCTGCCCACCATGACAGGTGCCCATGTTGTTTAAACAACCTTCAGAACTGGCTCAAAACTTGAGGCAAAGAAAGAGATAATTAAGAGGAAGCACTTGCTGTTGGTTCATTCACTACTGTCAGCTTTCTGGGTCCATCCATCAAGCAAAATCCTAGCTCCAGGGATTTAGCTTGCAAAAGCAACACTGACACTCATGGAAGTAGGATTTTACTTTATTTCTTCCAATTTTGTGAGGATAGGTAGTCAGTAACAGTGCTCAAAACAGTACAATCTCATACCTCCAATTCAGACTTGCAGAAATGCAGAGTGGGGATGTAGGACAAATAAAAATCTTTTTCTTCTTGATTTTTTCCCCTACTTGTATTATAAATTAGGGATATACACTTGCTGTTCTTCCCTCCTGGCCCTGCAGCTGCACTCCATGCTGCTGTCCTCACCTTCACTGTCCTTTCTATCTCACATAGTAAAAGAAGTCCCCAGCCACTGCTGATCCAAATGCTTCAGTGAGCCTTTTTTTCCAGGGCTTCAGGATTTAGGGTTTTGCTTCAGCTAATCTCTTTTCAAGCTTCTAAGACCTTGTATGTTTTGCAAGATAGGAGTATTCAGAAAATATGCCTTTTGCCACCAGCTAGCCAAGCAAGGTCAGAGCGGGTAATAGCTTACAGAGTACTGCTATGGCCGGGGTGGGAGCCTCTGAGACACACTGCACCTTCCTAAAGAGACCAAGGGGAACACTGTCATCCTGAGAAAAGCTCTTCTGTGTAAAAAATGTAGATCTCTCTCCTTTCCCTTCAGCCCTGAAAGGTGGTAAGCCCTTCAAAGTGCTTTACATTGCCTGTACTCCAATGTAGTCATGCCAGTGATGGCAGGCAAGTACAAGGCAGAGGAGCTGTATCACTGGCATTCCTTCCTTTTTTTACCAGTTTTTACCAGTTTTACAAACTGCCAGAGATCTTTGTAGTACCTGACACTACTTTTACTGAGGTGTCTTGAGACCTGCTCTGTGATAAGAAAATGCTATAAACCCTTTCTGACTCACAGATGCTGGTTTTGATGAGGAAAAACAAATATAGGACGGACAAAAGCACTTCTTTGAAATTATACAGAAGTTGTAAAGGGAAGGTCAAGAAGATAATCCAAGTGTCATAACTCATTCTCAGACACATAGGCATTCAAAAAAAAAATCTTGTGTTTTTTAGGCATTGTGTCCCCCAGTGCAAAGTTGCTCTGTGCCACCTTAGGGTGATCATTGAACCTTTCTGCCTTTGGGACCTCGTCTGGCACCTCTGACTTCTGTGTGTCAAAAAGTAACTTAGAGGGTCAAAACTGGGACTGTCCCAGAAGAACTGGGATAGTTACCTCTTAATGAGCTAATAATCTCTACACAGTAAGAAAGGATTTAACTAAGGCATCAATGTGGCCAAATGGAAATGTGCCCATTGGCATATATGGAAATGGGAGGGAAAGAGAAAGAAATTAATTGAAAATGAAAAGCGTTAAGACAAATTCTGGAAGGAGACAAGGCTGCTGCTTCATGCAGCGATCTGACAAAGGACATCTGAGGGCAACCTGTTGTGGTGGTTGGGGACCCCATCGGGTGGACTGGAAAAGGTGGCAGATAGTTTGCAACAGGACACAGAGGCAGTGACCTGCCTACCCCTCCCAGCTGGGCTGGGAGCTCTGCCAGCCTGTGGGAGCAGGGTTGTGTTTGTCCACATGCAACTCACCCTGGAAAGGGTAGAGGGGCTCCCTGGAGGGCTTCCTGCATGTAGCACCAGGATGGGAGAATGTTATGCATGTGACAGCCGTAGGCTAGCTAGTAAAATCTTTGCTTTGCTGGTAATCACAATGAGTTGGGGCCCTCCAGCTGTGACTCAGAGCTATTCCGGTCATGCTGCACAAGACAGCCCACAGACAGCCTTGGCAACAGTGCTGCCTGCAGTGGGATCCTGCTCATCTTCTCTTCTGCAGGACCTGGGAGAAAGAAGGGGTCTGGCATGCATCTGGTGCTGGGACCTTCAACCTTTGTTTGATGTATAAACACCTAAAATATGCTGGTGTCAGTGGAGATTCCTGCCCAGCAATTTTAAGCTGACTGATTAGAGGTCCTTTTTTTTTTTTTCCCCAGATACCTCTAATGCACCGTACTTCAGAAAAACCACCACACCATTCCACTCCACCCTGCCAATGTTTAATGCCACTTCCTTCTGCTGAGATATCACAACTGATGAGTTAAAGCAGTTGCGCCTTGAGGGGAAAGGTGTGAGTGGGTGCTTCATGAGGAACAGGAAAGGGCTGTGCATAGGAGATGGATTGTTCAAATTTTCCATAGTCACAGGCTTCCCACCTGGAAAAACCTTTCCATGTGAACTGTGCCAGCAGAGTCCGGGGATGATATGATGCTGCAAGGTGCTCAGACATCAGACTCACAGGGATTAATACTTTAGGCAGGCAGGGAGCCTGGGTCAGGTCTGGGCTCCTAAAGGTTTTGGCATCAAGGAGAGATGGAGAAAGAGATACAATGATACAATTGCTGCTGACCATGTTTTCAGGAGAGCTGGCTCAAAAACCAGGCCAGGCATGTTCCTGTGAGAGGTGCTGAGAACTCTGTGAAAGCCCAGTGATCCACAGCCAAGCCGTGAGCTAGTGTGAAAATTTGGCCCAAAGATGGTGCCCCAAGAACTGGGGTGTGAATCGTGCAGACTGAGCTCTGACCCAGGGACCTCCGCAATTACAAATAATATCATAATAGTTTAATCATTATTAATAAATTAAAGAAATAAAGCACATGATCTAACACAGTATGTTCTCTTCTGAAAAATCTTAGGGCATGTACAGCCCAGCCATTTCCATCAGTCCCCTGCCTTTTTCTTGGAGGAGATGGGATCACTGGACTCTTGCCCAGCCTTGGCCATGATCGGTATGTCCAAGCATGTGTCCATGTGTCTGTCTGCACGCACCCATGCACGCACACATTAACCACTGGCACTGCTTCCACCCAGCTCTGCCAGGCCAGATTCTAAAAGATGGATCCCACATGGAGCACACCCATTTGGCGTGGACAGGTCTGGGGTGACACCTGCACCTCAGGTTTCTCCTAGCCATGTGAGCATCAGTGTATTTAATAACATCGTGATGATTGGAGGGGTGTTTAATTTAGTGGCGTGGCGCCTGCTGCTGCTGACGGAGCTGTTCCTAGCAGATTTACACCTGTTTCAGTGGAGTGGCTGCTTAGCTCTCCTCTGCTCTCAGCCTCTTGTGCTGCCCCTCAGAGCCTTCCTCCTCCCCTGCCTGGACAGTGATGCCTGTTGGGGCACGGCTGACAGGCTGGGAAGTGCTGGGGTGAGCTCGCTGTGCCACCAGGAACCTCATTCCTTTTGAATGATGAGCCAGACAAGCTTAGTGCGCTCCTTAATTGTAAGGAGACAGAGAGGATTTGCTGCTCTTAAATTTCTGCTCCATTTTTACCTTCTTCTTCTCCTCTGAGTTTTATACTGTCTGGGATGGCCCTGAGTCTCTCTAAAAAGTTAATTTATCAGGTACTTGCATTTCTGGAGTGAATAAGTTTCCAGGCAGTGCAATATGCATCCTCTGGGCATGTTTTTTTTTTGGTGCCAGGCAAATTTTGCAAATTTTTCAAAATCTTCCGTGTGAATAAGTCCTACTGGCAGCAAACCCACCATGGATGTTGGTATGTAGCTGGGTACAGTTACACAGTGCTCCCAAGAATTCAGATGTAATGATTCAAGTATCCCCTTCCCTTGGATCATTAAGTTAGCCTAGAAATATGGAGATCTGAAAAGTGTCTTGCTTGTGACATCTTTCTCTGGCAACCTCAGGGTGCCCCTGCTCAAGCTTTTACCTACAGTCGCAGAAGAGAGAAAAGCTTCTCTACTAAAGCATCTCTGTTTGAAAATCAAACTGGAGATATTTGGTTAATAGCATGAAACCTGTCATGAAGAACCACAGAATGATCTGAAAATCACAGCATGATATAGTGGAAGGTTAGCAGAAATTGGAGACCTTGCCTCCCTTCTTGGGATGGCTGGAAACTGTTGCTGAAGCTGATGGTGGGAAGAGGCACGTAACAGAATTACAGAGTCATAGTTTGGGTTGGAAAGGACCTTGAAGACCATCTGGTTCCAAAACCCTTGCCATGAGCAGGAACACCTTCCACTAGACCAGGCTGCTCAGAGCCCCATCCAGCCTGGTTTTGAGCTCTTCCAGAAATGGGGCATATAGAGCTTCTCTGGGCAACCTGTGCCAGTGCCTCACCACCCTCAGAGTAAAGGATTTCTATCTAATAGGTAATTTAAATCTACTCTCCTTCAGTTTAAAGCCACTGTCCCTTTTCCTATCACTTCATGCCCTTGTAAAATATCTCTGCCTTATTGACAAAATGCCTCTGCCATACTGAAAATCAGCCACTACCCACAATTCAGGTGGCTAGCAGAAACTTTTGGGCAGCGGAAACATTTTGCAGCTTTTTCTGAATTGTTTTGCCCTTTCCTTAGAAATTGCTACCCACTCTTGAAGAAACACTGGCTTGCCTTGGTGAAGAGTCTCTTCATTCTGGGACAGAGCACTGGCCCATTGGCTGTGTCTGCTGTGGGAGGCTGGGAAGCAGAGGCTCAGCCTGGGTAGGCTGGATGCTCAGAGGAGCCCTGCTAGAAGGAAGATACCTCAGCAGCAGCCCCAGCTCTGTCTGAGAAAGGAAAAAAACCAACACCTCCAAAAACATGCAGCCAGTGCTTTCCTGGAGGAAAAAGCAGTAGCTGTGTCTCTCCAAGCCTGGGGCTAGCAGGGTCTTATCAGAACATGGTTTGGCTTTTCTTTCTAACCTGAGGTTTCTAGTTAAGTACCACCTGGCAGCACCCCTGAGCTGCAGCCTGGGTCATGGTTTCCATAAAGGGCTGCTGGGTTCACTCATATTTATAACTCTTGCCCCGGCACAGCGTGTCAGCTTGCAGAGGTCAGCTCTTCCCTGGTAGCAGGGAATCATTCCACAGGCTGTGCTCCTGTTTCCATTCCTGCCTGCCAAGGGGCCTCCCACCCCTTGGCAGATGGGGCCTGGGGGTGGCTGACTGAGGGGCATGGCAGAACGGTCTGAGGGGTGAAGGGCACGAGGAAACAGGTTGCACAGGAGATACAGTGCCTGGTTTCTTGTGTAAACTCTACGAGGGAGGTATGTGACTTTCTCTAGTGCTCCAGGGAAAGTGGGAACCACTACATCCCTGTGGGAGACAGGCTGTCTGCAGTCAGGTGAAGAGTTTTCTTCTTCAGGTGCATTTTAGTAGGTACTGTGGGTTAGGAGGATCACAAAAAACTAAGGCATGGCTCCAGCTTGGTCCCTTCTGCTCTGAGTTCATCAAAGACGGCTTCAGACTGACTCTTAGAGCTGCCAGCTGTACCACATGGTACACTCCAAATGGAGTTGTACCAAAGAGAAGATCAGATGCCAGCCTGTGGCCAACATTCAGACATTTCTCATGGCTTGGCAGCAAGCCATGACATTGCTCTCAACAGGTCCCTTGCTGGGTGCCGTGGTCCTAGTGAATGCTGAAAATCCCTGACTGAGGGGTATTTTAATGGGCAGGAGACAAAAGCCAGCTTGGAGGATGTGACAGGTTTTAGAAGCCAGGCTGTACGCTGATGGTGTTCCTCATCCTCTTGTGTCTCAGAGCACGTGCGTGGGGTGAGGAACCAGCACTGCCAGCTCAGCCCTTCCGCCTCTCAGGAGCCGCACGTTACAGCTGTGTGTAGTGCCCGCACGCTGATGGCTGCAGCTAAGCTCCTACAAAGCTCTCTGGATTAGCAGGTGTGGATATACAGAGCAGGGATGCAGTAATTTGAGCTGGAGTAGTTAGTGCAGTCAGGAAAATGTCACATGTAAAAAGAGGAATGATCTAGCACAGCAGTTTGTGCTCAGTTCTTACTGGTCCCTAGCAGGAAGCCAAGATAGCTTTATTGTAGTAAATATAACTGATGCCTGTTCATCCTTGGTCAATCTTCCTTCCTTCCTTCCTTCCTTCCTTCCTTCCTTCCTTCCTTCCTTCCTTCCTTCCTTCCTTCCTTCCTGCCTTCCTGCCTTCCTGCCTTCCTGCCTTCCTTTTCAATCCAGTACAGAGGGAAAGATTTCCAGGAGGATTACAGAGTTTTCATTATGCTGTCCAGGATGTTTTGACAAAGCCACAAATACTCGCCTCACCATAAAGTGGTGTTTTCTGGGCTTCTTATATTACTATTTTGCCAGAGTTAAAGCCTGCTGATTTATGACCAAAATTTTTAGCTGCCTTTAAAGACCAATTTCCAGCTGCAGTCATTTCAGGATCATTATTTCGTTTGCAGGTAGCAGATCTTTGGGGTTTAAACAGGCAATTAGATACTTAAGCATAGTTTTGTGAAGATGTGAAATCCTAATGTTTTTTCCTGTTCCTAGAGTTTGTTCTGGTTGCTATTTGCCCAGATCAGACCCACACAGGAGAGATTTAGGCAGCTAAATGAATCAGAACAGGGCCTGGGTCACTGATGAATTTAAAATTTTTCAAATCTGATTAAGAGCCCGAGTGTTTAAGACTGAAGTTAATCCTTTTGACTTCCATGTGTTGTGATCATATACAAAATGATGTGGCTGAACAGCATCATTTATCCTGACAGTGTCAACCCAAATAACTGCACATCCTGAAAAGGAGACTAGCCAGCAATCATCTCAGGCGGGATTTCCATGACATTAATTGAAGTGCTAATTGAAAAAAAAAAAAACCCAGCTAAAACTCTCTAGTGGCAGAAACCACAGATCTTGTAACATAAAGTATTTTAAAAGTGTGTTTTAATTCGACAGAATGGTTTGGATTGAAAATATGTCTTTCGATGTTTTGAACTGCAATATTTTCATTTTTATCCATAATGCCCTTCCCGTACTTAAACTGTGTCTCAGATGAGAGCCAGGACGCCACTGCTTGAGAATCAGGCATGTGCACACACATACACACGTTCACTGGAAATATTTTGAAGGAAACCTGGGGAGCCTGATACTCAGGAAGAAGTTACAGGAGAGGCCAAACCTGCTCAGAGTTATCCAGCCCAGAGAGATTTCACTTATTAAACTCTAGTGAACCAAACACTATGACCAGCTGCTGTCTTACAGCTATCCAGTGTCAGTAGCTTGGCTTTTTTTTTTGGCCTGTAAATTACTGTACACAGGTGGGGAATTTATTAGCATAAGTAAAATTAGGAAACAGCACTCCATCTATCTCCCCACTGACACTGACAGGCTGCGAGATGTTGACCTTCTCTGAAGTGTTAGTCTGTATGGCCCTGAACCCAGAGAAAACACTTAGGCCTGTGCTTAATTTTGCATCCCATTAGGTCTGCCCTTGTGCTAGAAGTTAAGTATGTGGGTCACTGTTTTCCTGGATCAGATCCCAACTCCTGAAGATCCTTCAAGATTTAGATAGATAGAGCCTCTTAAATGATATGATGCAATTAATGGAATGGGATTCTGCTCTCTTTTCTGCTAGTGGCTGATTTGTGACGGGGAGGCTGGGCTGCGCGGGAGTACACAGACAGCCATTAACAGTTTCTCACAAACTATCAACTATAAACACATTAATAAGTTTTCATTGTCAAAGTCTCTGGGATGTCAGCCTTTTTGTAGCTGATAAAGGCTGTCCCTCCTTGCAGACCCAGAATCCACATGCTGAGGTCTAAATTAAGAGCCAAACTCTGAAGCCCAAAAGTGACTTTGCTTTAGCTAGGAGTGTCAGAACACTGAGAGCAGCTACTGCAGGATGATCAGGTCTTCAGACTGAGCTGGTGGCTCTTGAGTCCCCTTGGTGCTGAGATATAGCCCCCTGTATCACACATTCGGTGGTGTGCCTGGTATGGCAGGAGACAGGGACTGATCTTTCCATCTCCTCCAACACAGGCAGAGGGGACCGTGGACCTAGAACGATAGAATCACAGAATGTTTTGGGTTGGAAGGCACCTTAAAGATCACCTAGTTCTAGGGATCTGAGAAGCGTCTTGCTCATGATATTTCTCCAGCATGGCAGCTTCAGGGTGCCTCTGGCTCAAGCTTTTACCTGGGGTCACAGAAGATAGAAAAGCTTCTCTAAAAACATCTCTGTTTGAAAATTGAAATGGAAATTTTTGGGTAATAGCATGAAACCTGTCATGAAGAGCCACAGAAGGATGTGAAAATCACAAACTGTATGATGGATAACAGTGAAAGTTTGGCAAAAACATGGGAGACCTTGCCTCCCTCCTTAGGCATGGCTGGAAACTGCTGCTGCAGCTGATGGTGGGAAGAGGCATGTAAAGAATCACAGAGTCAGAGAGCAGTTTGGGTTGGAAAGGACCTTGAAGACCATCTGGTTCCAAACCCCCTGCCATGAGCAGGAACGCCTTCCACTAGACCAGGCTGCTCAGAGCAGAGCCCCATCCAGCCTGGCTCTGAGCACTTCCAGACATGGGGCATCTAGAGCTTCTCTGGGCAACCTGTTCTTGTGTCGTGTTTTCCAGACCCTCAGCTTTTCCTCAGCTTTAGATGCTTGTGTCCAGCCGGTCCCTGTTTTCCCCCTCCTCCTTCGCGGCCGCTCCCGTTCCCGCCGCGCGTTCCCTGCCCGCGGCCGCCGCCTCACGGCGAACCGCCAGGTGGCGCTGCCGGCCCGCGCGTGGCGCCGCGCGCCCCGCCCGCCTTGGCCCGGGGGCGTGAGGGGCGTCCCGGGGGGACACGGGAACAGCCCGGCGGGACAGCCCGAGTGACCGGGGACAGCCCGAGTGACCGGGGACAGCCCGGCGGGGACAGCCCGAGTGACCAGGGACAGCCCGAGTGACCGGGGACAGCCCGCAAAGGGACAGCAGGGCAGCCCGCGCCTGGTGCCGCCCGTGCCGTGCCGTGCCGTGCCGTGCCGTGCCGTGCCGTGCCGTGCCGTGGCCTGCCTCGCCCGCCCCGCGCTCCCTGACCCGCCGGCAGCCCCGTTCGCAGAGCGGCTCCCGTTCCAGAAGCACCTCCGCCGTGTTTCGCCAGCAGTGTGCTTTTATGGCCAGGAAGTCCAGGAGTATCCTGGGGGGCTTTAGGAAGAGCAATGCCAGCAGGTCGAGGGGGGTGGTCCTGTCCCTCTGCTCAGCCCTGACGAGGCTGCATTGGCAGTTTTGGGCTCCTCAGGACAAGAGAGATGTGGATATGGTGGAGCAGGTCCAGTGGAAAGTTGATTAGGTGATTAAGGGACTGGGAGCATCTGCCTTGTAAAGAATTACCTGCACCTGTTCAGCCTCAAGAAGAGAAGACAGAGAGAACCTGATCAACGTATTCAAATATCAGAAGGGAGGATGCCAAGAGGATGGAGCCAAACTCCTGTCGGTAGTGCCCAGCAACAGGACAAAGGGCAACAGGCAAAAACTGAACACAGGAAGCTCCACCTGAACATGAGGAAGAATTTCTTTATTGTACAGGTTACTGAGCACTGGACAGATTGCCCAGAGAGGATGTGGACTCTCTTTCCATGAAAATATTAAAGAACTGTCTGGACACGATCCTGTCCAGTGTGCTCCCCACCCTGCCTGATTGGGGAGGTTGCACCAGATGATCTACAGGGATCCCTTCCAGCCTTACATATGATGAAATTCTGTGTTTTAACTAGGACCTATACAGAGGTCTGGCCTCCAGAGTGGTCCCCATGGACAGTGTCTGTGCAACTGAGAGAGTGTCTGCAATGTGAGAAGGAGTGGCACGGAGTCACAGGACTTCGGAGGTAACTTCCAGAGTGAAATTCAGGTCTTGGCTTTCCATTTTAAATTCTGAGGCTCCCCCTGGCCTCCAAAGTTGCAGAGAGCAGCTTGAAGCCATGATCTATGGCAGGGTTTTAAAGGGTCAGAATACAAAATGTAAAAAAGCCCACCCCTTCCCAACCAAATATACACAAAAAAGTATATTTATGTAAATTAAATCGTATTATTTTAAAATCGTCATGTAACTTAGGCAGCTGTGATTTTTGAACAGGTGAAGATGGGTCGGCTGTGTTTTAGGGGTGGGATAAACCCTGCTCCCAAGGCTGAATCCAGCACCAAGGCACACCCCCCACCCTCCCCACGGCGGGATGCTTTTTCTACGTTCTTCCAGCAGTGATGGAAACAAAGCTACATGGCCAGTTGGGCTCAGGTTTAGCCTTGTCTGCTGGGGCCCCTTTTCATAGCAATTCAGACAGCCTGGCATCAGTCCCCTCTTTGTGCACCGGCGAGGGGCAGGTCGGGGCACACGGCGCAGCGAGGAGCGGCGGGGTCTCCAGGCAGCGCTGGCGGGCACAGATGGTGTTATTTCCCCCCGAGGGCCGCGGCGTGCCCGCAGCGATGCTGGTGCGCGGCTGAGCAGGGCGCTGGGATTTGCATGTGCCCTTTGCACGCCAGGCGCCGGCTATTTAAATGACAATGGGGCGAGGGGCAGGTTAGGTGTATATATATAGACAGAGAGATATTTCTCTGTCTGCACGGACTGCTGCTGGCAGCTGCAGTCCAGCAGCCATCCTCGCCTCCCCTATCAATATCCTTTCCCCTGAGCTGGAAGGACTAAGGGATAATTTAGTCTTTATGCTAGTTTGGACTTTGTCTGATTACCAGCTGAGCCTGATTACACAGGCTTGCTGTCCCTTCTGGGAAATAGTCCAGACAGCACAGAGGGGCCACTGCTCCTCCTGCCTGTTTTGCCACTGCCAATCTCTCTGATTTTATTTTGGATTGCAGGAGGGGTGGCTTGTTCTCTCTGCTGTCCTCCCCGTGCACCCACTGTCAGGGACCAAAGGACCTAGTTTTTCTTGAGGACCATAAATCACATTCACACACAGGGCTTGAATACCACCATGTAGAGCCAGCTGGTGGGGAGCTGAGCTCTTGTGACTACTGATGACATGGGTCCTGCAGCAGGAGCAAAGTGGGACCCATCTTCAAGTGAGCCTCCTCACTCACCCCAGTTTCCCTTTTCTTTCACCCTTTGACACCTCAGTATGTGTCAGTGGGTGCCTTGAATGTGTGTGTAACTGGGAGAGTGAGCTATCAGGTAGAAAGCAGTCCAAGCAGCAAAGCTGAAGATCTGTTCCAGCTGAGCATCCCAGCTCCAGCTATTTCACTGAGAACAGAGTGAGTGTCAGGCCAGGCAGCATTGAAGTACTGGGGACTGACAGCAGCCAGCAGTTGCAGTCCAGCAGCCAGCCCATTCTCCCCCACCACTTGCCACTTAGGAGCATTTGGATCAGCCAGACACAAGATTCAGATCTCCATCCATATCTGCAGTTCTACAGAGTTCAGAGGAAGTGAAGTTTTGGCTTTGGGCTTATGCAATTTTCAAAGCTAATGAACAGATGGTGTTTTACTTGCTGTCTCCAGCCCCTTTGTATTAACTGTGATCCAAGTCTAAACACCATAGATGAATTAGGATGGTCATGTTCCCACTTCCACTTGGAGAGGAATTATGTGGGGAGATGGTGCGACATAATGCAGAAAGTCCTAGAGCCAGGACCAGTTTAAAAACACCTCTGCATAGCTGGAGCAATGTGTGTTACACACAGGAGTTGCCACAACTTCTGAAGCTCAATGAAAACACTTGACCCTTGACTTGAACTAAGACCTCTGGTTATTGATCCCAGGAAAACTTTAGAGCGAGGGCTGTTGCATTCTGCCTGCAACAGCTCTGGCTCCTGAATGGCTCTTCCTGTTTTTAGGAATTGTCACACTGAGCTCTTGCTTCCAGCCCCTCTGCACTGTCTCCACACCTTGTGGGTCACTAGGACTGTACAAGAGTTTGGCTCCATAATTTCTGGGGCTCCAATTTGGAATAAGTGTAGGCTGCTCTTATATTGCCTGGTAGCTTCTCTTCACCAAAGTACAAGCCCAGCTCCTAAAACCTTTTCTCGTAGGTTATGTGCTCCAGGACCCTCACCATCTCAATTGATTCTTCCAGGTTTTTCAACATCCCTCTGGAACCTGGGAGGTCCAAACAGAACAGAATAGCTAGGCACAATCTCACCAGCACTTAGGAGCAGATTGGAATAATTTCTCTCAATCTGCTGGCCAATTTCCTGCTGATGTTGTCTAGAATGTGGATGGCATTATTTACAGTGACAGCACTCTCCTTGGCCTACACTTGTAATCCCCTAGGCCTTTTCAGCTGGGTATAAACAGGTATATCTTCACTGACAGATCATACAGGTCCAAGGAGTGCTCGTGGTAGCATTGGTCATGGGTGTAGGTGGCATTTGGGATTTGGCCCCCTGAGTCCCATTGGTGGTGACACCCTGGCCATTTTCCTGTGTCCTGTTCCATGAATCTGAGACAATATGAGAGCTTGGGGAACAGGGGGTTGCTGTTCTCCAAGCTCTGAGATCCAGCTGCTGAGAACTGACGCAAACAAGTGTCAGAGAATGGAGCTCAAGCAGTGGTTTGTCTGGTGTCACCAGGGGTTCTAACCTCTCCTGTGACACTGCAAGCTCAGGTAGCACAGTGCTGTCCTGTGCTCTGAGGCACAGATGGTTTGAAAGAGACACTCTAGTACATGGTGGAGCAAAACATCACACACAACATTGTGACAACTCTATTGGACCAAAGAGCTGTCTGTCACTATCCTGTTTCCAAGCATGACTAGCAGCAGCTGTGTAGGGGGAAAGTATCGCTACCAGGAGGAGGATCACTGTCAGGCCTACCTTTGTAGCTTTGGGACATTTTGGAAATATCCACAGAGAGGAGTTTGATCAATCTTTCCATGATGCAGACTGAATGAAGCTGGATAGCTCACAGCCCAAGACATTCGCTGATTTTGCAATGGCACTCTGAGCCCCTTTTCATTGTACACAGATACTTGTGCCCTCATAGGTAATTTAAAGGTGGAATATTTCCAAGTTATTTGAATGTTCTGTATTAATAGTTAGTTTTCAAGCAGTTTCTTGCTTAGGCTTTATTTAAGGTGAAGCAAAATGTTTTCATTGATCTGAAACTCACTTCTTTGCAAAGAGTTTTTCCTAAATGTGTAATTTCAAATTCCAGACTGCTTTTCTGGCATGGGTTGAACACAAGAGTTGAATTTTTAAAATTGCCTCTGCTGAAGAGACAGAGGAAAACTATGGAACCTCGATACTCCTGGACTTCAGTTGACCTTTCTGTTAAGTTTGGGGGGTGGGTTTGTTGTTATAATGATCTGGGTAAAACCATTGCCATTTCTTGCTAAGAAGAGTGCAAGCTGTTGAGCTGTGTCATGTTTGCCAAGCCCAAACATCAAGTGTTTTGCTTTGAAGAGCTTGGGGGCCTGTGTTCCTTGGTTGGCTAACTGGGATTTTAGGAATAGAATCTATTTTCGATAAATGATGCCATGTAGACATGCTAATGAGCAAAGTGTCAGCCTCCAGATAACAATATTGTTCTTACAGCCTGCTGAAAATGGTGGTTGGTGATTTGGTCTCTCCTGCTAACCATTGCTTGCCTAAAGTGCAATTAAAGCTGATGTGAAGTCCAGTCCTGGGCTGGAAGCACTGGGAGGAGTGCTACAGAGATCTAGGGATTTTTCCTGAACATTGCTTTGTTCCAAGTGATCTGTCCCGGCCCTGGCTCCCTTTGCCATGCTATTTGTGCTGCCATCACTGAGGAGAGCTGTGCTACACCTGCTTGCTGCTGGTGTGGGCCCCTCCAGGTTCATGAGCTGTGCTCTGCACCATGCAGAAGTGGTGCTGCTGCAGGACACGAGCTGTGCTTCAGCTGCTGAGAGCAGTTGTGCCTGAGACGCTGTGCCATGGGGCTCAGTGCAGGGCCTCCACCTTCATGGTGCAGCTCACCTGCAACCTGGACCTGCAAGCCTTTAGCTTGCTCTGTGCCAGTCTGTGGTTGGGTAGCAGGAGGCTGCATTTGGGCTCTGCCCCCGGCTGCTGTTATTTATGGAAACTGGGCAACTGTTCATGGAAAAAAGCTGGTCGGTGCCTTGCCAACTGCGCTTCCACACGCAGTAACCTGCAGAGCACGTGTGTGTGCAGTGGTGTTCAAAGGAGGTGTGCGGCTATGGAAACCTGCCTCTGCATGCCCAGAGAGCGTGTGAGAGCCTGCGAACAGAGGTACTAATGCTCCTCTGCCTTGGCTCCCCTGTGATCTTCTGCAAACAGCCCTGCGGGGAGAACCACTTCATTTTCTGCTCTGCATTCCCTATGCTCACAATACCTGGGGAAAAAATGACAGCTCTCTTTTCTTGAGACTACATGTCAAATGCCCGGGGCTGTAATGAAATATAGATCTACCTGATGCTGGACATAATACACGGGTGTTTCATTCTACACTTGAGGAAAGAGCCTGCCATGTCTGCAGCTCACTGCAGCCTACTGCAGCTGGAGGAGAGGCGTTCTCTAGCTTCACTCACTTTGCTACCGGACACCTAAAGTAATAAAATGGTGCTCTTTAGGGCATAGTGAGGCTCCTTGAGAAATATGATCAACTACAAAGATCAGTCAGGGGCTTTAACCAAAGACCCTATTTGGGGAATTGGCTCCTGACTACTCATTTCACCAGTGCTTGTTTCAGAGCCACCTCAGTGGCTGTTATGCTTCTGATCTGGGAGGTCCTTGTTCAGCAGATGCAGATGTCTGGCGCACCTTCCTTTCAGACCTGACCCATTTAATGCTGGGCAGAACAGATGAACACAAGCTGAACGAGAGCTGACCTGGAGAGAAAGGAAGAGGCAGGGAAATCTGAGCTGCCCGGAAATGCTTTCTGCACTGCAGTGATGGTCACCACCCAGAAAGGGGAGCAGAGGAAACTGTATCTGGAGGAACCTGCCATGCTCAGACAGAGACCCATTCTGCTGCAGCTCCAAGCATGGCTTGAGCCGAGTGTGTGGCTGCAGTACAGAAGCTTAATGAGTTGTCACATGTCAGCCACATTGCGGTAGCCATCTGTGTGTGCTGGATGTGTGGCGTGCAGTAGGGTGCTGAGGAAGCTACCTCACCTCCCCATCTTTGCCGTTTCAAGTGGCTTTGAGTTTGTCACAGGCTGCAGGCATTGATCTCTGCTCAGCTGCCATGGGCTGGTGAGCCACCAGGCTGCAGAGCTTGGAGCTGCTTGCCCTTTTCCAAAGTGAGGAGTCAAGCTTTGCTGGAAGGAGACGTTTCCTCACATACTGCCCATGAAGGCATTCACTGTGACAGGAGATCACTGAGGCCAATGACTATGCCCAATGCAAAAAATGCATCAAATACTTATTTAAGTGGGCCTTCCAATTGATCTATCAGTAAATATGCAAAAATATGCAAGAGCCATGAGGGAAAAGGAAGAACCCAGCTTTGAAGTGTTACAGCCTACCCTGGCCACAGTGTTCATGAGATATTCCTAATGGACAGGTAGTCCATCATGGAGGACAGCAGGTTTTTGAGCACCTTTTCTAGACGAGGCAGCCTTGGCCCATACCAGGATACTGAGCTACAAGAACCTTGTCCTTAGTCTGGCAAGTTTAGCCCGAAACCTCTTTACACAGCTCACATCAGACCAAGACAAAACCAATGCTTCCAGATCAGGTGTTAGGCTGATTTAATGACAATCTTTCTTTTCAAACAACCTCAACACCACATTGGTGAAGGTTATTGTCTAAATTGGGTGGCTGGAAAAAAAAAAAGAATTACCTATAAGGACTTCTATTAAAAAAAAAAATTTAAATAGTTGCTGAGGAGTCATCTTTGGTAAATGCCTAGTAGCTGGCTCGACGTGGGTCTTCTGTCTGCCTTTGTGTGCGGGTACATATGGTCTCAGTGGATATGTGTGGAGTGGAAGCAGTCCTGTTCTGTAGGTCCCCTGTGCTCAGGTTTGTGTTTGTGTACTGGGAGCGTTAATGAGAACAGACTGCCTTTCTTTCCCTTCGTTCCCCAATCCCATCTGTTCAAACAAAAGGCTGAAAGGGAGAGAGAGCTGAGACCCTGCTGGTCAAGAGGGGATGGATAATAACACATATCCTTGGGCTACATTTCAGCACATGCAACCCTTTCAAGCTGTGCTAAAGCTTTTATTCAGGCAAGAGAAAGAACAACCAATATAAAATAAGGATTTTTTTCTTCTTTTTAGAAAAGCTGCATCAGGTCTGAAGGATGCTACATTCCGTACTTTCCCTCTAACGTTTTATAATGCTGGATTATCCAAAAAAAGGGTCTAAACCCATACTGATTATATATTTGTGTGCGTACAGACAGAGCATGATATTGGGCTAGAGCGAGTGACATATGCAGAGGGGCCAGGGATGGCTTAGAAAGTCAATTTTCACTCTGTTTGCACATGGTAACAGTTCCAGATTCGTGTAATTAACTATACATCAAAAGGGTGTGAAGGAAGATATATTCCTCTCCACCTTGGGGATTTGATAGGTACTTTGCAATTCATGGTTAACCCCCCATTCACATATTTGTCATTATGGTCGTGCCAAACAACTCATCTGAAGATCAAAACAGCTTTCTTGGGGGCTGTAACAGCGAGAGAAGCACAAGAGATGGCACCTCGAATCCCAGAGCGGGTACCGAGTGGCAGAGAGGGATGCAGCCCTGGATGGCGGTGCTGGTGTTCAGCCCTCTGCCAGCCGTTCCAGGGACGTCATAATGGTTTACGGGAGAAAAATGGTCTCAAATGCCATTAGTTTAATGCTTCATAATGTCGTTGTGTCTGTTTTAAATGCAATCACTGAGCTCAGGGGACACCCAGGACTAAAATAAAAGAAGAGGAAAAGCGCTTCCAGAAACGTAACGATGGAAAAGGAGGCAGGAAAATCTTTGGCAAGTGAAGAAATGAGATTCACTGGTTCTTTTCTACTGAGCAGGTAGTACATGAGTAATTGGTATTGGATGGCTAAAGGGATATTCATCATGAGAACTGATTGCACCCAGGTTGTAATAAATACACTGAAGTAACATAATCAGTCTGGAGGCAGAGGAGAGTTTTGCAAAACACAAGACCTGATCCTGGCCAAGATTTTCAGAAAGAGTAATTTCAAGTGAGATTTTTAGTCCTGTGTTACTGTGTTTGCTTTGTTTTCAGAAGTGGTGCACAACAAATCCCACCGAATGCATCCATCATCCCCTACCCATCCAGCAAGTGTACTGGTGTTTATGTGGGGGCCTAACTCCAGGGTGCACAGTCTCAAAGAGAGGAAGCCAGAAAAAATGAAACATATCAAAACCAGTGAACAAGCTGAATCTGATCTGTTCACACTAATAGAAATGCAAATAAATAAATTGGAAAAACAGTGAGTACAAGCAGTGGTTTTGCTCATGCAAGTTTTAGAAATCTTTTTATGTGTCTCATATCTTATTTCAATCACACAGGTGGAGCTGTTTCCTTAGGGATGAAATCCTCCCTTGGTTGACATCTCCCACTCAAAAGGAGGCAGGTATATGTTCCTTTCAGACAAGAGCTGCTTGGTTTCAGCAGTCATCAGTTATTCTTCTCCAGGGAGGGACTAAACAAGGTGAAGGGATCATAGGACCATCTAGCACTGCTCCTTTGTGTCCTTTTTCTTTGGAATCCTAACAATTGGGAGCAACCTGCTTCTATGCATTGATACTGGCAGCTAATCTAATGTAGAAAATTTACATGAGCAGCACATGCCCTCTCATCTCTACACGTCTTCTCACAGGGCATCCATCTCACACGTAGGTTGCACACTGTGGCTGCCCTCATGTTTGTCATTAGAAAGCAGACCCTTGAGCCTGGCCTAACTGTGCACCATTGATGTATTGCAGGACAGGCCTCTGCTGAATTCATCCATCAAGCAACCGCAAGAAGTGATTTCTGCCGATTAATGTGCTGCTGGGTGCATGCAGAGGTTGAAAGAGGAAAGGTTCATGGTAGTAGCCGGCTTACTGAAAAGACAGAGAAATGAGTGTGACAGAAATAGGGTCCTTAGCATTGCAGATAGGTACAGATCAATAGGTTGTTTCTTTCAGCTCTTGTATTTGCTTTCTGCTACAGCTATTGGTAGAAAACAAGGAAAAAGGTGTTTTTGACAATGCTTTCTATGAAGCTGGTTTTAAGAGTTTGTTTCCAGCATCTTACAACCCAGCTGAATGTAACTGTGGAGGCTGAGATTCGCCGTGGTGGATGTCTCTGGTGGTTTGAGTTGAGGGAGCTGAGTTTAATCTTGGAAGGAGGTTAGAGAAAAAGAAACAGATGTATCTGTAGTTTAAAATTGACTAGCAGTGCCTTTCTTTGAGAAGATCTAAAGTTTCTGTGGAGCAGAGATTATAAATTTGGCTTGAAAGGAGCTCCACTGCAGGGGATATGACTTCTGTTACACCCTGAAAAACTGTCCCAGTTTGGCCAGATTGTGAGTCTCCAAAGAAAAGCAGATTAAATCTCATTGGCACTTGGCAATGTGTTTTGAGTTTTGTCAGAGTTTAACAGCTGAACTGCCTGTCCATCCTTGACATGTATGACCAAAGTGCCTGACCCATCCCCTCGGAGCACAGCCCTGAGCTGTGTTTTCCTTGGAATGCACATAACTGTGTGGGATTGCCTTGGTGATGGGTACCACAAGTGCATACTGTGGGAATACAGCTGAGAAGGACACACAGAAAAGTTTCTTTTGCATTTCACCAATGGGTTAAAAGTGTAACCAGATGAACTTAGAGCATCAGGAATCACTGAGAAAAGTCAACGAAGTAGCTATTTGCTGTCATAGATGAAACAGATAAAATTCTTCCATTAGTTCCTGATGCCTGATGTGAAACAAATAAACTGAGGGAAATGTTTTTCACTGCAGGCCATCAGAGACATATTTTTTTTATCCTCAAATATATTTCCTGGGTGTGATGTATCTGCAGGCTTCCGGCTCAAGGCTTTAGAAAAACAGAGTGTTTGTTGGCAATGTGCTCAACACCCTTTCTAGGAAACATCCTTTCCTTCTTCTGACATTCAGGTTGTGTTTCATATCTTACCCTGTTTCCTAAGAAAATAACAGCAAGATTGGTGATATTAAGATACTTAGGTCTGAAGAGGTGGTATTTGGATATGGGAAAGATCATATGAATAGCATGACTAGTGACTTGGAGTAACTTTGGAAAAAGCTGGAGGTTCAAGATGAACTAGCAAAATGGTCTGTTTCTTATGATGGAAATGGTGTGCCTGAAAGAGAAGTCAATACAGTCAGGTAGGCAAGAATAAATATGTTCAAAGAAGTGCATCAAAGGTGTTCAGGAACTGAAAAAATCAAAGAGAAGAGCCAAAGGAGTTTCATGCTGGCATCAGAAGGTCAGTAGCATCAAGAAAGCTGATGAAGCTTGTCAAATATCTAGGGATAAGTAATAGAAATAGTAGGGTTACCATGAGTGAAATAGTAAGATTACTGTAAATGAAACATGAACAAAAATACTAGTTTGTGTGATACCACAAGAAACAAAAAATAGAGCAAAGGTTGTTAGCGTGGTCTGTATTGAGCATCAAGGGTATGACTTCAACAAACAAACTATAGACACTGAAGAAAATGCTGTTTATGTCAGGCCTGGACAGTGTCCCAGCAAAGACACTTCCTCAGCAGGTACCAACTCTGATAAACAGGAGGATGGCAGCAAGGTTGCAGGACACTGAATGTGCTGTTGTTCTTCCCATTAGCCCAAAAGGAAGGCAGGCAAGTAGCCATGAGATGCTCAAAATTAGAATTCAGAGGTGTTGTGTGCCAGCTGTGCCTAGGGTTTATGGGGGCTGGAGTGAACAAGACTGTGAAGCAAAATCTGCTCCTCTAGATTCTGCTGACTCTGAAAAAGTATAACCCATAAGTATATGACCCATTCCAAAACCAGGTATTTGTCAGCCAGCAAGAGGGTCCCAAAAGCATGGAAGCAATTTTTCCTGGATACAATATACGTGATAACAAAATATCTGTACTCGACAGTCTATCAGACTGGGTACTTAAGTACTTACTGAAGATGGACACAGACGCAAATTCAGAGAGATGATTTGCACTGCTGCAGTTCAGAGTTGTACCTCAGCAGTGTGGGCTGTCACATGGTCAGTAGAACTTCAGTAGGAAGCTGAAGAACAAGAAAAATCCTGGCAAGAACACTGAGAATCAGAGTCCTTGGTGACTCCAACATAGAAAAAGCCAAGATAAAAAAAGTAATATGTGATTCATGGACCCAGGAGTTGTTATTATGCATCCTTATGATCAGATGTAAAGTTTCAAATGTCGAGTTTAGCCCTGCTACTATGGAAGACAGGTAAATACATCCAGTGAAGAAATAAGGAGCAGCTTCTCACAGCATGAGTGAAAATGAAGCTGGAATGATGCACTCTCTGTTCTGGAAGGGCCTCAGACAAAGACAGCAGGATCATGAGGAGACAGTTGATGTTACGTGACCACAACAAGCAGACTTACTGCTGCTTGCCAGCCGTGCCATTGCTCTCTCAAAGGAGACATTAAGACACAATAGACTCAGCATTGTTGAATCAGCTAATCCAGAGGCTCACTGGATAGTTCTGCTTTTTGTAGATATTTTTTCAAAGTTCTGTGCTGCAGGGATGTCAAGCAGGGATGCCATTATATGGTGAAGCACATCAGTAACTGGCTTTTGTGACAATCAGCTGTGGTGCAGCACATATGGAAACTGAGGTCATCCTGTACCAGTCCCTCCAGGAGAGAATGATGGTAACCTCCTTGCTTCTGAGTGCTTGCTGAAGGGTACAACCTTTTACACACACTCCATAATTAGAGACAGTTTCTGCTCTCATAAAGCAGTGGCCAGCAATAAAGCAAGGGTAACCCACAGCTCTGGATCAAAACAGCCTGGGATGTTGATCTGTTTGAAAGCTGGCTCCTAGTTTGGTGGATGAATTTAATGCCTTAACAAACTGGCTGACTGCAGATGGGCATACACAGGCTGCTCAGCTCCCTTTTCTAATCTCTTTCAGATGTCACTGCTAGGAACAGTGATTAAATCCCCATGTGACTACTTTCAATCAGTAAGAGGAGGTCTTGTTTCTCCAGAGTCACGTACCAGAGTGACTCTGTCACCTCATGGCACTGAGAGAGCACCCGTGTTAGCCAAGGATTTAGATACTTCTCGTGGTGGGATGAAGCTAAATGAGACTGGTCAGCCTCACAGACAGGATGGGTCTGGGCAGATTGCAAATTCTCCTGCTGTGTGGGTCAGGTCCTTATACTGCTGACAGAGCATTTGCAGTCTAAACACGTAAAGGGTGGAAAAGGGGAGCATATGTTGCCTCCCAGGAGGATGTGAGACACAGAGAAATACCAGACTGGCTGTGAGATTCAGAGATTTAGAGAAATGGCTTTGCTGGTGTCAGTCAAGCCAGAAGCTGCAACTCTTAGAGAAACTCAAGGAGCCACCATGCAAGGGAAGAAGGAGCCAATCTGGTGTGGACACTTCTCTTGAGTGTGACAGTAGTATAACTTCCACATGACAGAAATTCCCCTGCTGAAGATGCTATTGTTTTGAACGCAATTATCTTTTACAAGGTTCTTCCAATCCACCTAATCATCTTTATCTTAATGTGCTTTTCCTTTCTACATTGTAACATAAAATCCATTTCCTTTCAATTTACTTCAGATCTATCTGCATCCAGATTACTGTAACTTGGATGTGCGGTAATTAAATGCGGTTTGTCTGACTAGACAGGCAGTGAATGCTATTACAGCCTGTTTATGCTAGCAAGCAATGCAGGTTTCTCTGTGCCATCCCACCAGCATGGTTTAACCCTACCCTAGAGAGTCTTGGCCATGTGCAAGCTTCACCATGCATTTGGTCCTTGGTTCATGGAATGACATTGGTGATTAATGCTCCTTGGGTTTCAGATTCTGTGATTTCAAAATATTCATCCCACTAGGATCTGCCTCAATTGTTCAACCTGTGTCAGCTCCCACCTGAACCTCTCTTTCTGGTGGGGGCATTTAAGAGGCTGCTGACAATATCTGCATGTTTAAAAAAGGATACAAGTGTTCTACCCATTGGGTCTGCAATGCAGCCTTGTACTAGAATCCCTATGAGACTGACAGGATTTGACCCTGGCCTTGGCTCCATATAACACTCTGTATTCTGGGAGCTTGTTAAATATGTACTTTGAATCCCATTTCATGTTGTGCTTTCACCTTTTGGATGATACTGAGAAGCAAATTGTGTGGTAGCAAGAGTCCTGGATGTCTTGAAATGATACAGAGGAGGTATTATGAATGTCTGTAGTTCAAGCATGCACTGTAAATGCACCATTGAGAGGTGCTTTAAGAATGATTCAAGAAAAGGTCAAGTGAGGTAAATTCACCTTTACAGAGTAAGGTTCATATCGGTTCAAATCTTGGATACTGTTACAAGGCAAATGGAGTAGGAAAGTTTTGTGCTAATTTACTTTGTACATTGTTGGGAGATACTTCATGGGTCAAGAAAGCTGGGAGGTCTCCCTTAGAAATCCTTTGGCACTGATGAGCCTTGTGTGGGGAATGCTGAACTGGGAGAGACAAGGGGCCTGCTGTACAGTTTTTAAAGGCACTTTCTTTGCAAGCAATGCTTTCTCTGATAAAGCCTGAACTAGAGAGTGTAGCCTTTGAGACAGACATATGATTACGTACAGAAAAGTGACTGTAGTGTTTAAAGAAAATTTCTGAATCTCTGGATCCTTTTTGTGTTCTATGTCCCCATCAAGAAAACCGGGTCAGTGCCCCCAAATCACTTTTGAAAACTCCCTTCCTAGCTGGTCAGCAAGACCTGGCTCATACAGGAGGTGGTCTCTGGCCACAAAATTTAAGCTGCTCTGTACTGCGATTTTCTGAATGACTACATATGGGGTCTGAGACTGGTTGTTTGTCTGAGACACCTTTGATCACCCAAAAAAGCCCCAGTGGGATGAGCTTAGAAGATGATTGTCCATTACTCCCATAGTTCATGAAAACCACTATTTTCACTCTTCCTCTCTTTGTTATCATTGTAACTTTCCCTTCATTTTCCTAGTTTCTTCCTCATTTTTGAGGTTTGAATCAAAAGTGTGTCAAAATTTGCTAGGTTTTGATGAACACAGTGGCTGAATCTAAACTCTCCAAGTCTCTCAGCAGTCCTTTCTTCTTTCAAACATTTTGCTAGATCAATATTATTTAAGATCTCCAGAGCTTTGATCTTCTTGGGGCAATTCAAGAAAGATAAGAAGCTGTGACCCTGACTAATAGGACCTATGTGTTCAGAAGGCAGTCCTGTAAAAGTACAGTCTGAAAAATAAGTCAGGACAAGGAGACTGGGGCCAAATTCAAGGCAGGCCTCATCCTACATTTGACCATCCTACCATACCATGATTATCTTCAGGATCCTTCTTGGGATTGTTACTCTGGTGACAATCATAACTCCTTTGAGATCATGGAACTACTGTAAACTTACCTTTATGTGTTTGCCATCAAACTCCAACTTTTTGACTTTCAGAAAAACCACATTTGTTATTGCCCTGGCTTATTGCCCCATGGAACAAGTCTTCCTCCCTCCCCATCTAAAATATTATATTTATCTTGTCACACTGGCCCACTGAGGACTCACCTTACAGACAGCTTTTGTGTTCAGGTCCAAAGAGACCACGGCTTGAAAGATGTTGGCATCTGTCAGAGATCTATTTCCTTCAGATCATGAAGATGGAGACTGGGCCAGTCTGAAACACCTATCCCAACATCCCAGTGCAAATAGAAGCCAAAGCAGATGCCTGGGGAATATCACAAAAGCAGAGGTCTATATGATACTTCCTGCTAAAGGTTCTGCTGCCCTTCAGCCACTTGTGGTTTGAGAGACTGAGTTGGGAGGAACTTCTACACATTTAAAAATCCTCAGCAGATTTCTATTTTGTGAGCTTCTGCCCTTGAACTTGTATAGTATTTTTGCTTTCACAACATCCCGAGAAAGGAGTTCCACAGTTTTACTGCACATGGCGTGACAAGACACTTCCTTTTGTTTGTTTTGAGCCTGGCATCCAACAGTTTTGTTTGACGCCTCCTGTTATCAAATTATATTGGATGAGACAGGGAACAACAGATCCCTCTCCACCATTCCCTTGTTAACTGGGATATGATGGCTTTCTGTAAAATCACTGCTGGCTCAGTCCTTTTCACTTAGTCATTTTCTGCATGGAAGCTATTCCATGTTCTGTATTATCCTTGCTAGCATTCTCAGATGCTTTTGGACTTTTACTTTGCTCTTACTGAGACTGAACCAGAACTACACACAGAATTCAGGATACAGACTTACTTTGGTTTTATGCATGGCATAATGATGCTCTCTGTCTTGCTTTCTACCTGTTCTGTTCTATTCTCTCAATGGTGATAATAATATCTTACATTTAATTTTCTTTTTCCATGACACGAAGACCCAAGCTGATGTTATCATGAAGCAATATATCATAGCTACAAGATCTTGCTTCTGTGCTTGGCTCAGGACTGATCAGTTATATGTGAAGTTAGAAATGTTCTTCCCTGCATGCATCACCTTATCACTTTATTTAGATTGAAATTCTTGTGCTATTTTATCAGTCTCACACAGTCCTTCTGCAATTTTTCATGGTCAATCCTTGTCTTTATTATCTTGAATAAAAAAAGTCCAATACAGCTTTGCGGCTCTATCCTGTAAGGATCGTTTCTGGGATAGTCTTGAAGCGTGTCTTAAATCTTGAAATTGCTTAAATGGTCAGAAGACCCTTGGTATTGGGAATACTGGGTCTGATATGTGGGAAAGAGTTGTCTTTAAATGCTGTGACAGTGGAATTCTGCTTTCTCCTGCTTCTTTCTTTTCTTTTTTCTTTTTCTTTTCTCTAGCCCTAGGGTTTGCAAATCTTTCTGCCACTTCTATGCACAGAATTGTTTTGAGCAAGGAGACAGAGAATTTCTCTGGAGGATAGATGTTATGTGACAAACTCCTTGTCTTTTGGTCCTTGAAAAAATGTTACTGTGCCAGTCCATCCCTCTGGCCATGACTATAGTTGCAATGATCTCTCCTGAGTAGTTTTGAATATCTAGTTAACAACTCCTTCCAGTTCCCTTCCTGCCTGGTTCCTGTCTGTTCCTGAACTGAACTTGCTTTTAACCCCTGAGCAAGCTGCTCCTTCTGACTTTGCTGGAGCATCTTCTCCCCATCCACCAGCAGCTCTACCCAGCCACTCACATCCTTCTCCTTTCTCACACTTCTGCTGCCATCTCTTCCTATGTTTGCTGCCTACCTTTTCAGATGCCTTTTGTTCCTCATTATGCCCTAATGTAGACCTCAGGTTCATATGTACATCCCACCACCCTCATGGAAAATCCTTTAAGTTATGCCCAGTCGCTGACTGATGAGGCCCCTCCACCTATGTGACCCGGCTTCTTCTGCCCTTCATTCACTCCATGCTGCTTTTGCTTTGATTTAAGCACTCCTAATGGCACCTTTTTTCATGCCTTCTTCCCAATCTCCTCTGAATTCTCCACAAATTTCTTCTCATCTTCTTCTTGTTTTAGTGAGGAGCAGCAGAACAACTGTTACCTGTTGCTTTTCAAGTGACTCTGTGCCCAGCCACTCCAAGAGCAATCATTGCATACATCAATGTGTGTGTGTACTCATATCTAGGAAAGTTTGGGACCAAAAAAACAGCAAAAACAAGCTGGGGGGGAAGGGTGAGGTAGATGGAGGTCTTTTATTAATTTGCTAGGAATGAGTTAAGCAAACAAGTAGGTTTGAGAAGTGTAACTCTGTAACATCACCTCTCTCAGATCAGTTAGTAGAAGTCTGCGTGGATGAGAAGTGAGGCAGCAGCCCCGAGCTGGAGCACCAAGCAGCTCCCTGTGAGAGCTCCCTGGCTCCACTTAGGGCATGGGCTGGTGGGGTAGCAGAGGAGCAGAACCACCTCTGCACAGTTGTGCCTCTCTCAGGGACCTTGAAGGGCAGGGTGGCTGTGGGAAGGCCAAAAGGAGCAGCTGGAGGGAGGGCTGCAGGAGCTGCTGTGAGACCTGGGCTATGAGGACTTGGTGGAGAGCAGTGGTGGGCAGAGGAGCCTGCACTGAAAGGGCACAGGAGGTGACATCAAAGAGCACAGCCGTAGGCTGAGAAAAACAGCAACTTTGTGTCTGCACTTGTGTCTGAAAGGGGACAGGGTCTGAGTTCTCTTTCATTTTGAGCCTGAGTTATTCCAGCCCAGTGACTCAATTTATTTCTGTCTCTGCTCCTGACATTTCTCTTTCAGGTGGCTGCTGCATGGTTTTGGGTGGGGCTGTGGGCTGGGGTGACTCGTGTTTTCAAGCTCTTATCGGCATCAGTATGATGTTCTGCTTTTCTTTTCTGTCGTACGGCATCCCGCTCCCCTCCCCTTCCTCCCCTCCCTCTGCCGGCTCCCAGAGGAGGCGACAGACGGTCCTGTAATTTGGTTCCATTCGCTCGACTGGAGCAACACCTGCCCCCCTCTCTGGGGACAGGAGGGTCTCATCCCAAACCGTGCAAGGAGCCAAAGATGAATCTGAAGCTCACATGCAAATAGAGCTCAGGATAAAACAACACGGCCATTCTGGGCAGGAAAGGCAAAATCCGTCACCAGGGGAAGAGGCAGGAAAAACGAAATCGGCTCTGAAGAAATAAATAAGAAGCACCAGGAGATTGGCTTTTCCTTTTGGGTCGGTTGCTATTGTGGTTATTGATCTGTCCCACCCTGGAGAATAAACTGAGAGTACTGAAAAATAATGGCTGATATTAGAACACATTTATTCACCCTAAAAGAACTGGGTTAATTGGGTTACAGGATGGCTAGATGGATAGATATGTGAAGAGATAGATAGAATGTCTCTGCTATTTCTTCACAGCTATATAATGGAAAAGATCCATTTCTTTGTTGAATTTCATATTCAACATCCTCTTCAGCTCCCCACCCCCCATCTCTTCCCAATCACACACACATTCCCTTCACTAGAAATGCAGCAAAGATATCAAATCACATCCAAGACCATCACAATTTATCTGTTGTTAAGTATCAGTGGTCATATCCTACCTGGCTCAAACACTTTTTAACACAAACACTAAGACACGACTTTGTGGCTGGGGAGTAATGTGATCCTGAATGCACAGTACCATGCACTTTGCTGGACAGTGATGGTCTATGCCTAGAAATTCTTCCTTTTGTATGTGCATATGTAATAGCAGCATAAATTGAAGTCTATATTTTGGAATATTTTGTGCTTGAGATCTTTTAATCTCTTAGGAAACTGTATGATACTGAGATACAGTTTCCCCTTAGCTGTACAGTCCTGTCAAAACCATTATGTTTATTTGGAGGAGTTACTTTTGGCTTGCTGTCTGTCCTCGTTTGCTGTATCAGGGTCAGGATCTGTTCCCAGGGTTCAGATGAATGCATTAGCTGCCCTGCTTCCTAATGATACCATGTGAGTGTGCATTGCACTGTATCCCTGTGAGTCCATACAGGCCTGAAATGTTAGCCTGCATTGGATAACTCTTGTACTGGGATATTCTAGGTTTATCTATTAAATCTAATGCTCTGTGAATGGAGGTTTCCATTCAATGTTATATATTCTATATAATGTTCTAAATGTTTTATATATTGTATTCAGTTCAGGCCTAAAGTCCCTCTTTTAGAGTCAGCTAAAGGTCCAGAGGTAGTGCTCTGCCTTCTCTGTCTTTGAATGCACTTTCTTTCGTGGTTTGTAGGATGAGCTCCTCTTCAGTTGTGAAAGAAAGGTATCTGAATGTTGCTAAAATACCAGGAAATATTAACTGTGTGTATTCCCTTCCAATTGTTGTAATGGCTGAGTGTGATATAAACTTCCATTCAGCAGTTCCAACCCCATTCCTCCTATAGTATTGTCATTCAAGGTCATTTATTCCTTTATTGCTGAGTGAACATAGACATAGGCAAGCTTTGATTATATAATTAGACTTTATTGCTATCTAACCCAGACTTGCAATGAGATAGAGTTAAATTTGTTTACCCAGTCTTCATAAATCCAGACTTCTGAGCACTTAGCCATGCAGCTTTGTTTTTTGCATGGGCCTTGTAACTTGTGCATACTACTCAGCTTCTTAAGAATAAGAAAAAAAGTGTGGAAAGTGGGAGCAAAACCTACATTCTGTTTTCAACACTCATCAACTGCTAAATGAGAATGAGTTTCCTTCTTGGTGCCAGCAGGAAAAACAGAAGTAGTTGGGATGATGTTATGGTGGGGACAGGATTTAAACAAGGTGTTGAGCGTCTGGAATTGAGACAGGACTTGTAGGAAAAAGCAATTTCTTTCATCAGATAAAACTTGGAAAGAAAAGCACATCTCTTCAAGTCAAGTGCTTTGACCCTTTGGCAGGTTAAACTTGAGATCTGACCCTTTGGATACCACCAAAAGCAAAGCCCTTGCTGCTCTGTGTCTGAGCACAATCAGGCTCTCTGTTGTCTCAGGGATGGTAAGAATAGAATAGCCCACAAGATTTTGTGACTTCCTGAGCCCTTCCACTTCTCCATGCTGTGCTCTTCTTTGCTCACAACACAGCAGTCTTTCTGACTTGTCACTTGGGCACCGGATCACGTGGCTGGGAATCTGAGACTCAAGCATTATCTCAACCTGTGCCTCTGACGTGTGTGAGACCCCCACACGGGGAAGTGAGGCCAGGGGGAATGTGGGGTTGACACCTACAACTGCCAGTGACTGCAGCCATCTTACTTTACAGTCAGGTGTGGCAGAGCACTCCCTTCCCCTAAAACATGCATTCCCAATGGTCAAGAAGGAAATAATATGTTTATCTTTTCATTAACAAAGTCCTCCCAAATGCTGGTAGTATAAAGGCTTTTTGGATGACAGGATTTATAATATCACTCAGGCAATTACATCAAACTCAACACAGCGCCCTGATATTGAACCTAAGAAACAAACCTGTCCCAAAGGAAGCCAACTTCAAAGTTGGTGGAGTTATTTCAACCCTGAAATGCAGGATATGAAACCTGTCCATTGAGCTACCAAACCAGTGTGTGCTCCCTTGGGACATGGCAAGCATGTATTTGTAGGAAATGGAATTAACAGTCTCTCTGACAGGTTTTCTGCATGGAGCTTTTCAGCTGGTCAAGACCACACTTAATTAAATCGCTGTGCAAAGTGTCAGCCATAAAAATGGGGTAGAGGGGAGGGTTTTATCTCTCCAGCAAGAATGGATGATGCCACCAGAGTCAATGGCAGTATTCAAATTACAGGTAAAATTAACCCCTTGTGGTAAATGAGGAAAGGGTTTAATAATAAGGGTTTAATAATAAGGGTTTAATAAATGAGACAGTCTCACATTACTCAGGTAATAACCTGTCTGCCATTGAGTCTGTATCTGTTCCATGTTTTAAATGACAAGATTTGGCAATTGAAGCCTTGTATGAAAGATTATGTTGAGGTTTTCTAAAGTAGGGAAAGGGCACAAGATTTTTCTTCAGTTTCAGGAGAATAAGACCTGGCCAGAGAGGGATCAAAGCTGAATTTAAACAAGAAAAGAAAACCCAGTGCACTCAGGCAGGATGCAACACATATATTTGAGCGGCAAAGCCAGATATTTCAAGGAGTGAGGAAGAAAAACAGGTGCTTGCAAGCATTGGATTGGACTGTACAACTTGAACTTTGTAACATGTGACCAGATGCCAGTCATGATGAGACTGGGAGAAAGTGACAGCAAAGGTTCTGTGTCTCCCTTGCAGTTGGGCAGGGCAGCCAGCTGAGAGCAGCTGGAGCAGGGGAGCTGTGATGGAGGGACTGCAGTCCGAATCTCCCTAGGAAGAGGCAGGTAACCTGTTGAAGCTTCCCACGCCCGACTTGAGAAGCCTTTGCAATCCTTATTCATAAGGACATCTCATGCCTGTCTTACAGAAGGACCAACAGGGAAGAATAATTAGGAAAAAACAGCTTTTATTTGATACTTTTATTTATATGCAAAACAGCTCACCATTCATGAGAGATATGAAAAACGCATCAGATAGAAACCAGATTTATCTATTTTCACTACAAAATATTGCATTATATAAAGCAACATAGACACACAAAAAAACCCTGAAAAAGACTAAAATCTTTGGATAGCAGATGTGGTTTTTTTCTTTTTCTCTTTTGTTCCCTAAAATGCGCTTCTTGTTTTAAGAGATTCACAGCAAAGAACATGAAACATTTTCAGGTTATAGAATCTTTTTGGTTGTCACAAAGGAAAGCAGTCCTGGATTTACTTTTCTTTCTTTTTTTTTCTTTTTTTTTTAGGAAAAAATGTCCTTTCCTAAAAATATACCACACACATACACACCCACGCTCACTCCCACACACATGCATGTGTACACACACGCACATATACACCCACAAAGAAACTACTTCCCTTATAAACGATTTGCAAAGTACTTTTCAGACGCAACTATAGATCAGAATAACAACAAGTTTTTTAAAAAAAACCTCTCCTAGTTAAGTGCTAGTGGTTGTTGATCCCACACAAGGAAAGAAAGAAAAACGGTCAAGAACAAATGCCTTGATATATATAAAATATACTTATAAACAAGGAGGGAGGGGAGGTTTGTGGTACACAAGTGCAATATAATTGGAGGGGAAAAATAAATTATAAAGAAAATAAAATGAACACTGTATTGATCCCAACAAACACTCATAAAGTCAAACATAATATTCCACAGGAGAAAGTGTAAACACCCGACTATAGAAACCAATTGGCACAAAGTATCCAAAGTAAAATTGCCACCACTCTGAAAAATAAATAAATCTTGAAAAAAATAAATTGTCAACTCCTTCTACCATAAATAAAAAATAGTTATTTTTAACTGCACCCATGGGTCACACGTTTAAGGTCACAAGTAGATGTTTTTGGATATATATAAAGGGGCACTTGACAGCCTGAAGAGACAATCCGGTTTTACGCTTCTCTTCGCAAAGCGGGCTCTCGGCCGGGCGGGAGCCCTGCGGGGGGAGCACAAGCAGCGGGACCCCCGCCCGCCCCGGGGAAGGCGCTGCCCGCCGCGGCCGGACCCGGGCCGACGGGACTGGGGGTCCCGGGGCTGCGGGCGTCCGCCGGGCGCTACACGTCCAGCACGTGGTTGAGATAGGAGATGTAGCAGATGGCGAGGCGCAGGATCTCGATCTTGGAGAGCTTCTTGTCGGGGGGCAGGGTGGGCAGCAGCTTGCGCAGCTCGGCGAAGGCCAGGTTGAAGGCCTCCACGCGGATCCGCTCACGCGTGGCGTGGGCCGAGCGGTACTTGGCCGTGGCGCGGCGCCGCCGGCGCTTCTCCTCCCGGCTCAGCGGCGGCGGGTGCAGCCCGGGCCGGCCCCCGCCGCGGCCCTCCCC